>NC_139565.1:64579565-64989997 GCF_965112155.1 Podarcis liolepis
TCCAGGACAACCACTCTCTTTTGCAAATGGTTGGTTTCTTGTAAGATGCTAACTTGCACTGGTTAGGGCAGGCATAGGCAGACACGCCCCCTCCAGATCTTTGGGGACTACAACTCCCATCATCCCTAGCTAACAGGACCAGTGGTCAGGGATGATGGGAGTTGTAGTCCCCAAACATCTGGAGGGCCAAGTTTGCCTACGCCTGGGTTAGGGCCATAGATGTAAAGCACATTCAAAGCACACACACACACACACACACACACACACACCAAGAATACTGGAAACTGTCGTTTGTTAAAGGTGCTGGGAATTATAGCTTTGAGGGGGGGGTAAATGATATTGGACTGGATGACCCCTGGGATCTCTTCCAACATTATAATTCTATGTAAATTCATATGAATGCCTTCACTTCTTTCTCACCTTGTGCCTTGGAAAAATTGGAAATTTGGTGTGATTTTCAACTCTTGATTAGTTAAAAGATACGCGGGTTTAGTTAGATCATCAGCATTAGACATGAGTAATCTTCCATCTATTTTGGCATTCTAATTATCCTGTCATGATGCTGTGATTTATGATGCCACTCTCTTTAAGATGATATTTAAGTGCTTCATTTATGCCAGTTAATGCTTCATTGTTTTAATGTTTATCCTGCTCTTTAAAGAAAAATAAAAATTCAGAGCATCTAAAAGTAAATTAGAGGAGGGGAATAAGTAAAGCAAACAAGAAGAATGAGCCAAAGGATGGTCAGTGGCCTGGAAACGATGCCTTATGAGGAACGGCTAAGGGAGCTGGGCATGTTTAGCCTGGAGAAGAGGAGGTTCAGGGGTGATATGATAGCCATGTTCAAATATATAAAAGGATGTCACATAGAGGAGGGAGAAAGGTTGTTTTCTGCTGCTCCAGAGAAGCGGACACAGAGCAATGGATCCAAACTACAAGAAAGAAGATTCCACCTAAACATTAGGAAGAACTTCCTGACAGTAAGAGCTGTTCGACAGTGGAATTTGCTGCCAAGGAGTGTGGTGGAGTCTCCTACTTTGGAGGTCTTTAAGCAGAGGCTTGACAACCATATGTCAGGAGTGCTCTGATGGTGTTTCCTGCCTGGCAGGGGGTTGGACTCGATGGCCCTTGGGGTCTATTCCAACTCTATGATTCTATGATTCTACGATCATTTCACTTCTGGATTTTTGTGGGGCAAAGGATACTGGGAAACAGCAGCCCTGACCTCTGATGGGACCCCAACTAGGAACAGAACAGAAATTCTGTTTGGTTCTCATTTAAAGGCAAACCTCTCTCTCTTTCCAAAATAATATGAAAACCGGAACATAGAACCACCCTTTAAAATTTGCATGGTTTCTCCATCTAAGCAAGGTGCTCAGAAATGCATATATGGGGGGAGGGGGGAGCGCCTGTGAATCCATACAAGTGAAAACAGCACAGAAAAATGTGTTATTGGGAGAAATTGCTTTGTAAAAATGTATGTATTAGGCAACATTACATAAAAACATGCATAATGAGAAATTCACACCAAAATGCCGATGAATTTTCATGAGAAAAATACAATTTTCATGAGCCTTTAAAATAAATAAAAAGACACAAACTGATGATTTAGTTGTAATTCCTGCAGGTCATAGAGTTGGGCTTGATGAGTCCCTTCCAGCTCTGCAATTCTAGGATGCTGAAATGCAGAGAAAGGCGAGGCACTGAAATGGACAGATTTGCCCCTCCTTAATCCACAGCTGGAAGGGACACGGGTGGCGCTGTGGGTTAAACCACAGAGCCTAGGACTTGCCGATCAGAAGGTCGGTGGTTCGAATCCCCGCGACGGGGTGAGCTCCCATTGCTCGGTCCACAGCTGTATGCAGGAAAGCGCAAGCGGGGAGAGTTCTGCTCTTGTGTTCGAATCCTGCTTGCTGGTTCCCCAGAAGAGGCATCTGGTTGGCCCCTGTGAGAACAGGAGGCTGGACTAGATGAGTCACTGGCCAGATCCAGCAGGCTCTGCTTACGTTGAAAACTCACCTCCCATTTGAAAAGCACTAAGACCTAAAATGGAGAGATGCAATTGCTGTTTCTGTACAGTGGTACTTCTGGTTGCGAACGGGTTGCAATTCGCCGCTTCTGCGCATGCACGTGACGTCATTTTAAGCGTCTGCATATGCGCGAGAGGCAAAACCCGGAAGTAAAACTTTCTGGTACTTCCAGGTCGCAACCTGAAAAGATTTAACCTGAAGCAAATGTAACAAGAGGTATGACTGTACATGCAATGTATTGGTGGATGGGAGAGAAAACAACTGGACTCAGACTCCAGGTACAATATGTGTGTATTTGAGAAAGAGGTGGGGTGGGGAAGAGAGAAAAAAATTCACACCCAACTTTCACATTTCGAAAGATATTTGGCATTGCAGACACTATTGCTGAATTTCTCCAAACAGATTACACTTTTCCTAACTCATGAAACTCTGTGAGGCCCCCACGAGGCGGATGGAATCAGCCTTGGAATGTCCTCCACAGCCAGCCAACTTGGCCACCTCCTTAGGGACACCATTCAACATTCAGCCTCATTGGAATATTCCTGGAGTCACAGAACTGTAGAGTTGGAAGGGACCCCTGGGGTCATCTAGCCCAACCCCCTGCAATGCAGGAATCTCAGCTCAAGCATCCATGACAGATGGCCGTCCAACCTGGTTCAAGACAATCATTCTTCACATAGCGCATAGTTAAAACTATGGAACTCCCTCCCACAGGAGACAGGGATGGTTTAAAAAAGAGATTAGACGAATGCATGGAGAAGAAGGGCTGTCGATGGCAACTCTCTCCCTTCCCAGTTGGAGGCAGCAATGCTTCTCGATGCCAGTTGCTGGAAACCACAGGAGGGGAGAGGGCTCTGGTGCTCGGATCCTGCTTTCGAGTTTCTGACGGGCATCTGGTTGGCCACTGTGAGAACAGGATGTTGGGCTACGTGAGCCATTGGCCTGATGGATCCTGCAGGCTCTTTTTATGACATTCAGGGACAAGACAGTCTGGAACGCCCAGTTTTCTGTTTTCTTTTTTAATTTTTTAAAAATACTTTTATTTTGCTTTAAACAAATACAGATAAATATAAACAACCAAAATTACAAAAGAAAAATCCTTGATAGTAATAATAATGAAAAAGCTAAAAATCTACAAAAAATATCAAAGTACATGGCACGGAACATAAGCCATTATGGGAAAGAAAAAAGAATAAAGAAAAAGGAAAGAGGAAGATGAGCCAAAACACAAGAAGGCTCATCTATTGTATGCTTCCGTCAAGGTCACAACAGATCATTATTCTTATCAATTCCATGCATTCCATGGAATCCTTCATCTTAGTATCAGGGAACATTTCCCTGTGCATGTATCATTCTAAACATAACCAGGTCTCTTTTTGTTGTTTAGTCGTTTAGTGGTGTCCGACTCTTCATGACCCCCTGGACCAGAGCAGGCCAGGCACTCCTGTCTTCCACTGCCTCCCGCAGTTTGGTCAAACTCATGCTGGTAGCTTCGAGAACACTGTCCCACCATCTCGTCCTCTGTCGTCCCCTTCTCCTTGGGCCCTCCATCTTTCCCAACATCAGCGTCTTTTCCAGGGAGTCTTCTCTTCTCATGAGGTGGCCAAAGTCTTGGAGCCTCAGCTTCAGGATCTGTCCTTCCAGTGAGCACTCAGGGCTGATTTCCTTCAGAATGGATACGTTTGATCTTCTTGCAGTCCATGGGACTCTCAAGAGTCTCCTCCAGCACCAGAATTCAAAAGCATCCATTCTTTGGCGATCAGCCTTCTTTATGGTCCAGCTCTCACTTCCATACATCACTACTGGGAAAACCATACCTTTAACTTAATGAACCCTTATCCCCTAGATCTTAATGAACCCTTATCCCCTAGATAATTATTTAAACATTCCCATCCTTCTTTCACCATCTTTTTAGGTTTATTGCATCTGTTAGCTTCACAAGCTCCAAGTACTCGCACAATTTGACTACCCATTCATCTTTAGTGGGTGGAATTTTATCTTTCCAGTGTTTTGCCACTATAACCCTTGCTGCTGAAGTTACATACATAAATAACCTGGTTTTATTTTTGGGAATATTATCTGAAACCATTCCCAGTAAAAATTCTTCCGGTTTCTTGCTAAATGTAGTTTTTATCAATCTCTTTATCTCTTCATAAATCATATTCCAAAATCTTTGTATCTCTAGACAGGACCACCACATATGGTAGAATGTTCCTATCTGTTCCTGGAATGCCCAGTTTTCTAATGGTTTTGTATTAAGGTGGGGTTCCACCGCATGTCAGATCAGATATCTTTTAAAAAACAAACCTGAACATACCTAGAAAGCCCATGCTTATATTTATTGTCCTCTAGGTTTGAGAGAGAGTTGGGTAGTTGGCCAGTACTGAAAACATGCCTGTCACCTGCTAACTGCCTGAGATGCTCTGACATCACAGAATGTTCACAAACATTCTGGGTTCTGTCGGCAGCAAGACTTGCAAAAGAGGCTTAGAGGAGGACCCAGGAGTCAGAGGAAGAAATGGGAGGAGAGACATGATGGAAAGCAGCAGCAGCAGCAGCCTGAGTGAGAAGAAGGGATGTTGGGCAGAAGGGTCAATGCTCAGGGAAGAGGGAGGCAGAGGAGCAACAGAGGACAGAGGCCTTTACCATTGACCAAGAACGGGACCTTGTAGGGGTTCGACTGGATGACGCTTGGGGTCCCTTCCAACTCTACAACTCTATGATTCTTTGCATATCTGGTTAATGTAACAGAAAGATCCCTCTGAAAATTCCAGCCAAGGAAGAGAATCTTAACAAAAGCAGAGGTTTTTTTTTATTTTCTTACAAATAAAACAAAACACATACTATTATTTACAAATCAATAAAATAATAAAAACCTAAAACCTATACACGATTCTCCTCCTCGCTGTCTGTTGAGCTCCAGAACGCCCTGCGCCTCGAAAGAATCTTCTCCTTTAGGTTGCGGAAGGGATCTTGGGAGGGTGCCCCGCTCCGCCTGCCCACGTGTCTTGTGTAAGCAGAGCCCCGGGGGTGGTGGCTCCTCCCAGGAACACCAGCATGAGACACTTCTGGAGCTACGTGCCCACTTGCCGCTGTGGCGTGGCAGTCCTCATGCTGCGGTTCCAAAACGCCACTTTGGAAAAAGGCCCTGCTCTTCGGCTGCCCCCTTAAAGCAGCTCCCATTTGCCCACTGGGCACACCCACAAAACATTGCTGTGCAAATCTCACTCGGATAACGGATCCTGCCACCTCTCTCTGGTGCAGCCTCCCCCCTTTCCCTGGGGGTGTCCCCACTTGCAGGCCCAGAGGTCGCTCTCTCCCCGCCTCGCTGCTTGAGGCACTGCTCAATGGCCTCTCCGTCCTCCTGGTGCTGAGCCTCATTTTGCTGCTGCTGGGAGCCCCATCCTTGCCCCCAGCTCCCCTCCTGGACAGCCTTCCTGGGCTGGGAGTTTTCTGCCTTCTCCCCTCTCTGCCCCCACAAGACCTCACACCCGAAGCCTTGCTCCTGCTCCTAGTCGAGGCCGATGTGCTCTCTGGCCCCGTGGTCCTCTCTCTGCTGTGGCTCATTCTGGAGGGCCTCCCCAGAAAATGTGGGTTGGAGGCTGAGCTTGCAGAAAGGCCAGGTCTGTTCTGGGATCTCGTGTTCTTTGCCGGAGACCGGTGTGCTTCTGAAACACCGGTTCTGTGGGCCTCCTTGTCCCTCTGAACCACAGAAGGAGCTCCCGTTTGCCTCTTTGAGACTCCTTTCACAGCAGGATCAGCACCCCCGTGAGGCTCAGTCCTGAACCCATCAGTCTTGCCCACCTCCAATTCTTCCTCCAGGCAGCTGGCAGTGGGGGCTCCTGGCTGGATGCCCCCACTCCAGGTTACTCTCCGCCTTTCCTGGCTTCGCAACCAGATGTGCAGCCCATGCTTCAGGTTCAGTTTCCCCTCCAGGATGGCAGAGATGATGAACAAGCGCTTTTCCGCATCCTCGGCAGGAGAGGCCATTTCTCTCTGAGGTCTCCTGACAGACTCAGCCGCTTTGGGGCAGGATCCTGCCCTAGGCCTCTCTTCCACATTCTGATCAGCAGCAGCACAGGGCTCCTCTCTCGCCAGGCTCTCTCTGCTGTGGATGGCTTTGCTGCCCCGGTGCCTGGCCCTCTCCCTCTTCCGTTCTGTGCTGAAGGTTGACCGGTCCTCTGCTGGCAGGGGGCACAGCGTTGGCGGGTGGTCAGGTGGTGTCTTCAGAAAAATACCTTCAGAGGCTGAGATGCTGCTGGTTCCAGGCATCCTCTCTACACCCGTCTCTTCTGCATCTGAGTGAAACCAGTCGGACGGAGGGGCTGGAAATTCTTCACCAGTACCCAGAAAACATCTGGATGAGAGATGCTGGTTGGAGTCTCCTGAGGCTTCAGAGCCCTCACACGAAGCCTTCCTGCTTCCTTCAGCAGCTTGGAGAAAAGTATTGTGCTGCTGCTGCTGCTCCAGAGATCTCCCGCTTACGCCGAGGGGTGGAGAAGGAGGTTTCAGGCCTGTGCCGACTTCCCCTCTCTGCCCATCAACCCAGCCCCTTGGTTCTGCGGGTGCAAATAGGGCTCTGTGGTCCTCCTGGGTCTGGAAGGGGGGCCCCACCCTACCTGCTGCAGACAGCCCAAGGCTGGCCTTTTCCCCATGGATCTGGCCCCTCAGTTTCTCCTGGCATTCTTTGTCCAGCCTGGGCACCATGGCCTCATAGGTGGACTGTGGGGAGATGGCATGGGACGGGTGCACAAAGGACCCCAGAGTTCTCTGGGGGATGTGGGCCCCAAGCAGGCCACTGGCTGCTCCTTCAGAAGACTTGAGGAGGCCCTCCTGTTCTGGGAGGTTAACATCCAGCCTGCTTTCCGCAAAGGACAAACTGGGTTCTTCCTGGGTTTTGTTTCTTTCTGGAGAGGGGGAGGAGCTGCTTCCTGCACCCTTGGCCATGGCAGGGGCCTCTTCCTGCTGCTGCCAACTTTGATGTGCATCCGTCCCATAGGGGAACGTCCTGCTTTTCTGATAAACGGTGGTGTGGCCCATGCAGGTAGAGCGGGTAGCAATTTCTGGGGATGGAGATGATGGCGTTGGTCCTACTGGATGCTGGCGGTTCTGCGTCATTCTCCGGAGGCTGCGGTCCAGCCACTCTGAAATCTTCTCTTTATCCCAAAGCAATGTTTCGATGCAATTTTCCAGGGCTGACTCAACACTGCTATCCAGAGAGCTGTGTTCCAAAGAGTTGATAAGTTGGTTGCCGCTAGGCCTGGCATCCTGCTTGTAGTCTTTAGGCCAAGCCAACGGAGGCGGAGGCGGCAGGATCCCACACTCCTTCTGTGGCTCCCGAAAGGTTCCTGGGTCCTTCAAAGACATGCCCAGAATGAATCTCACCCCAGGGGAGCCCTGCAATGCCCTTCCTTTGGAACATGGGCTCCTTGACAAACTCCCTCCGTGTTTCCTCTCCTGGCCGCTGCCTCCCAGTGAGGTCGCTGCGGAGGGATGGTGTTTTGGGGAAACAGAGGAAGAGGCTACGCAAGAAGTAATTCTCCCACCATGTCCCACTTGAAGCTGAAGTTCAGTCCGGTGGCCCTGTGGCTTCTTCTGCAAGCCTGAGCAGGATCCCACTTTCCCTTCCTCCACAGATCGGTCTCCAAAGACCCTGGGTGGTTTATAGTAGCGGTGAAGCCTGGGCTGGGAATGGCGAAGGAACAGCTTCAGTGAGTCCTGGATCTGCTCAGAAACACGCCATCTGCAGGCCACAGCCAGTCTTCCAGGGTGGGTGGCCACATGCAGCTTAGCACCCTGCCATGTGCTCTGGCCACAGACCTGGCCTCCTCCTGGAGCCTGCGGGGGACTTTCCGCCTTGACGCTTGTTCTCTCTCTGAGCTGCAGCCTCTCATGGACTCCTCTTGCTCCCTCTCCTCCCTTTGGCGCCAGAGCTTGTGGCTGCTCCTCAGTGGCTCCTGGTGCCTTTTCTGCTAAAGGCCTTTCCCAATCTGCATGTCTTTCTTCTTCGGAAGACGGACACTCCGTGGGGACGTTCCCTTCCTCGGCAGCCTCTGAACTCATATCGGTGCTGCTGCTTTTTCCCTCGATCGCCTCTGGGCTTCCACCTGCAGCGGCTACTTCCTCTGCCCCCTCTTGGCTCCCAGGAGGAACTCTGTTGTCTCCCTCTTCTCCAGCATGTCCAGTCTCACCAACACGACCCGTCATTTCCTCCTCCTCCTCCTCCTCCTCCTCATCCTGGGCGTTGCCCATGGCTGTGACCCCCTGACTCTCTCCAGCCACACTCATTTCATCTTCTGCTGCTGGAGGGCTTTTGCAAGGGGCATCTGCAGACTGTGGACTCTGTGTCTCAGGTGTGCTCATTTCCCCTTCCTTTGCCCTTGGAGCCCACTCTGCCACAACTCCTTCTACAGCCAGAGGGATCTCATAAACCGCACTCCCATTCCCTGCCTCCTGTGGGCTTTCACCACCAACACCCTTTGTGGCCTCTGGCATCCCACTAGCAACATTATCTCGAGGCTCTGGTCCAAGAAGGCTTTCTGTTTCTGTGGCTGGTGGGCTCTCACTAGTAACCGTGGTCATTTCTTCAGAAGTGGCTTGTGGGATCTCTTCAGTGATCTCTGCTTCCTCTGTGGGCTGTGGGCTCTCAGAAGCAACGTTCTCTGTGGCTTGTGGGCTACTACTGCTTCTTTCCTCTGTCACTTGTTTGGTTTGGGTAGCTGCTGTGTTTTCTCCACTACCCTTTGTGATCACATGAGGGGTGCTTATTGCTTCTGTAGCATTTGGGTTCTCACCATCTGATTCTTCCAGCTGTGGGCTCTGAGCATCAGTCTTTTCTTCCCTTGTGGCCTCCTGTGGGCTCTCTGCAGCTGTGCCCTCATTCTCTTCAGCCCGTGATATCCCACCATTCACTTCCTCCCTGCCCTGCTGTTGGTCATCCGTGATGTCTGCCTCACTAGGAGAATGCAGGTTCCCATCAGAGATGTTCATTCCCTCGTTCCTCTCTGTAGCCATGCTTCTGTCACCAACAAGACCCCCAAAATGACAGTGCTGGACAGCCAACTCAAGCCGGGCGATATCTTCTGTGGGCATAATAGTCATGGTGATGCCACGAGGCCACAGGGTCCCTTGGCCAGCAAGGATCAGCTTGGGAAGAGGTTGTCCTAAAAGGTGGTGTGCAGGTAGCTCAGAGACCCCAGCAGCAGCAGCTGGGGAAACCCCAAACTGGAGCTCCATATGTTTCTTAGCTAGGTGAAACCACATTGCCCTCAAGCTCTTGGACTCCAGTATGGGGAGTGGATGAGCTGCATTTTGTGTGGGGCTGGCCACTCCTCTTCTTCTGCAGGTGTTCTGCTCTGTGCCCACAGCCCACCCTACTGGAGCACTCCCAGAGGTGGGCCAGATCTCATCCAGACAAGACTTCAGACCTTTTCCTACTGGCGCATCAGCCGATGACAGCAACTGAAGGGACTGGGCCACCCTCCTGGGCAACCCCCATTGGTGTTGGAGATTCCTCTTACGCATGTGAAACTCTAAGCGGCTGCAGATTTCTTGAGGTAGGAAAATTGGCTCTTGTTGAATGATGTGAATCTGAACCACCTTGGTTCTTTGGGGGGTGGGCCGGAGGGGAAAGTCTCCTACAAAGGCCCTCAGTGATTTCTGGACAAGTCCTGGGAAGCCCCATGCATGGTGGAGCTTCTTCTTCATGACATGAACTTCTAAGGCTTCTCTTTTCCAGTCCCGAAGGAACAGTGTTTGTGCCTCCTTGAACTCAATGACGGGCCTTTTCCTAGATCCCAGGGGCTCAGTGAATGGCCCGGGCACCATCCTGCTCAGATACTCCATGTCATCCGTCCCCATATCTCCCCACAGGGATGCCAGATGCCTGCCCTGAACAGCCAGGTCCACTTGCTTGACGTCACCCATGGGGAAGTGGGGCCAAGAGGAGCAACGAGGCTGGTGCAGCATAAAGCCAGGAGGGATCACCTTGGGGAGGGGTTGCCTGGGGGAGAGGTGTGCCCATGCCCAAGGGAGGCTGGTGAAATCTTGGGAGTCCCTCAGCTTCACCTCCAGGTTCTTCTTCGCCAAGTGGAGCTGCAACTCGTCCGTGACTTGACCTTGCCATAGTGTGTTCCAGCCCATTCCAGTCCTGACTTCTGACGGTTCAGCAACCATCCCACAGTCAGGACAGTGGGGGTGGTCTTTCCTGTACCCAGCCCTTCCCAGGCCAAAGGTACTGCTCCCAAACTCAGGGCCAAGTTGCTTGATAGACTCCAGAACCCTCCTGGGCAGCCTCCACCGTCGCTGGATCTCCAGCCTCTGAATGTGGAATTCTAAGCCCCTGAAGGCGTTTCGCGGAAGGAGCAAGGATGGCTCCTGCCGAAGAACATGGATGTGGACTTCAGACTTTTGGGGGCTGGGCGGTGGGGGAGCCCTTTGCATGAAGCCCACCAGAGATTTCTGGATGAGGCCTGGGAGACCCCACTGATGCTGGATCCTCTTTGTTCGAATGTGCAGCTCTAAGCTCTCTCTGACCTGGGCTTCAAGGAATGGCGTCGGCTCCTCTAAGAACTCCACATCCATGTCTCTCGGGGGCCTGGAGGGCAGCTTGGGCTTCAGGGCACCCACAGTCACTACATAGCTTCTGTCCAGCCCCCAAAGGGATGCCAAGTGATTGCGTAGGATGGCCAACTCCACCTGGTCCACCTCCGCTGGCCGTATAAATGGCAGGAACTTGCTGCGTGGTTGTGGGGTCCAGTGGCCTCGGGAGGCTGGCTTGAGGAGGGGTGGCCTCCAAGACACCGGCGCACCTTGGCAAGACTCTCTTACAACATCTGGGGAAAACTCCACACACTTCTTAGGAAAGGGGAGCTGCATCTTCTCCCAGACCTTTGGTCCAGATGTGCTGAGGAGCTGAGTCATTGGTGGAAGAGAGCCAGCCCTTGTCCTTCCAGCCCCCTGAACATCCAACTCTTCCCCGACCCAAGACTCTTTCCTCCGGCTTCTGCCTAGTGGTGGAAGACGAGGCCTCGGGGCTTCCTCTCCCAGGACTGCTGTCTCAGGCCATAGACCCAATGATCTCAGGGACTGAAGGACCCTCCTGGGCAAGCCCCATTGCTGGTGGAGCTTCCTTTTTTGGATATGCTTCTCCAGACAGTCACAAACCCCAGCTGGAAAGAATGACAGCCCCTGTTGCCTTATCTGGAGGTCCACCATTGCCACGTGTGGGATCTGCGGTGAATGAGCCCCACCTGAAAAGCCTGCCAGAGACCTCTGGACAAGGCCAGGGAGGCCCCATTCATGCTGGATCACCTTCTTGTTGATGTGCAGCTCCAAGGCCTCTCGGTCCAGGACTGAAAGAAACAGTGTCTCGGATTCCACAAACACGGGTGCTCTTTTGGGCCCGGGAGGCTGCAAGGACAGCCTGGACCCCACACCACCCAGAGCTTCTACATAGTGGGTGCCCAGTCCCCAGAGGGACATTAAGTGGTTGCGCCGTATGGCCAGTTCAATTTGGCCTATGTCTTCTGGCCTCTGGAAGGGCAGGAAGTGGCTGCGGGCCTGGGGGGGCTTCTGGCTGGGCAGGATGAGCTTGGGGAGGGGCTGCCTCATGGAGGGGGGCGTGCTTTGTCCAGAAGGCCTGGTCAAGGCAGGCAGGAGCCCCAGCTGTGCCGCCGCACACTTCTTGCCTAGGTGGAACGTCACCTTCCGTGTGTCTCTAGCAGGCAGCAGAGGGGGCCTAAGATGACCCCATGGGGAGGAAGCCACCACCTTCCTCATTTTCCTGGACCTCTGGTCTGTGCCTCCCCCAACCCCAACCTCTGGGTAAAACGTCCTGAGAGATTCAAGGACCCTCCTGGGCAAGCACCATCGCTGGAGCAAGACTCTCTTCCGCACGTTCCTCTCCAGCTCTTGCAGGGTGGCATTGCTGAGGAAGGGGACCTTGTCAGCCAAGAGGACGGTCACCTCCACATGCCCACGTGCCCGCAAATGGGGGGCATCTGGGGAAAGGGAGTGGAGGGATCTCTTGACAAGGCCTGGCAGCTCCCAAAAATGCTGCAGCTTCTTCTCCCTCACGTGCCACTCGAGATCCTCCCGGGTTCCTTGGCTGAGGAACGGAGTGTCCACTGAGGCAAAGTCAAGCATGGTGCCCTTGCTGGATGAGGGAGGAGAGGGGGCCTGAGCTGAGGCCTTCTGGAGCTGGAGAGAGAGGGACTTTCCACAGAGTGTAGGCAGTCCCCACTGGCGGGACAAGTCTTTATGGGTGATGTTGAGCTCCAGGCGGTCCAGGACGGCCTGCTCCACAAAGGGAAGCTCTTGGGATTGTGGCCGCTGGGCGAGTCTCAAACCAGGCAGTTCAGGCCTCCTGAGATGGCCATCAGGGGCCTGAGACAAATGCTGTTCAGGGCCAAACAGCTTCAGTTGAATTTCCAGAACCTTTTTGGCCACGTATCTCTGGAGTGCTGAGTTTGGAGGGTGCTCTGGACTTGGTGCCTCTGTAAGCGGTGGCCGTCTCAATCCCCTTTCCCCTCGGATGGACTCTGAGGCCTTCTCAGAACCCCTGGGTGTCTCTGCAGGCAGAGGGGAGCACGGTCTGACTCTGTGCTGCTGAGACGCCATCACCCGCCTGGGAAGGCCCCGCTGCCTCTCTGGGATCTTGCTCCTGATGTGGCCGTCCATCTGCCTCGTGGTCTCCAGGGTGATGAAGGTGGGCAGGGAGCTGTCAGGGAGGACCTCCCCTTCCACTCGCAAGGACAGCGTGGGGAACAAGCAGGGCTCTTGTGGTGGAGGTGGGACAAACTGCTGCAAGGACCACTGCACCAGGCTGGGCTGGTCCTCCTGGGGCTCAGCCTTCTTCCTGGCAAGGTGGGATTCCAGCTGCTGCTGTGCACAGTGGGGCAGAAAGGGCTCTTCCACATGCCCAGATTCAGTGGTGGGATGCCTCTGAGGTGGTGTGGTTGCCAGCTCCAAAGCGCTGGGCACCTTCTGGGTATAGGACTGGAGGTATTTGCTCCTGATGTTCACGTCCACGCAATATGCCTTCCTCCAGAGACCCAGGCTTGGCCCACAGCGTGGCTGAGGGTGGCTCCTTTGCCGTGGGATCAGCTTGGGGAGGGGTAGTTTCCTCACACCTGGGGAGGCCGTTTCCGAGGAATCCCCCATGTGTTCAGAAAATGCCTCCAGCCCATTCTCGAACAACTTCTTCATGGCATCAGCTTGGGGGTCAGTTAGGGAATATAGGGCAGATTGGAGGGTGCCACCCCCAGCTGTGGAGATGAGGTGGGGAGCGTGCTGGTGTGGTTCTTCTGCCCTCGGGTGCTTGACTCCTCCTAGGCCTTCCTCTTCCGTGGATGTAGAGGAGATCTTGCCTATCATGTGATGAGAGACAGTCTTCCTGTGCCAGAAGGTCCTCTGGGCTCTCCTTGGTAGCCCCTGATGCCTGCGGAAAGTCACTCTCTTCACGGGCTGCTCCAGCCTCTTCCTGCTGGCCACAGCCACGAAGGGGAGATCCTGAGGCCTTGTCACTGCACCCGCCTCCCTCTTTGTGGACCCCAGAAATGTGGGGTCTGGGGCAGGAGGCAAAGAGGTCTTGAGGAGGCTCAAGGGCAGCCCCAGGTCGTGCTGAAGCCTCTTCACAACCAAGTGCAACTCCAAGGTCATGCGTGCCACCTTGGACATGAAAGGAGTGTCCACAGAAGCAAATTTGCGCCTCTGATGCTTGTGAGACCCAGGTGAGGCCTTCAGGGGCCAAGAATGACTGTACCTTCTTCGTTGAGGAAGAAAATGCCCACCCTGACCATCCTCTTCCTCGCTCTCGGAAGAGGCATTGCTCTCACTCGGAGAGGAGGTTTCATATTTTTCCTGCTTAGGAAGGGGGGCTTCATGCAGCCCCCAAAGCCTGCCCCTGTCTTGGCTACGGACGGGTGAGGAGGACAGGCTGGAAGAGGAGCTGGTGGAAGACGGCTCAGGTGGTCTAGAAGAGGTCCTGGGGTGGTCTTCTTGGTCCCCCAACTCTTTGTTGTCATCAGAACTGCCAGGGCCTGTTTTGCACCAAGGGGCAGCCGGGCTGTGGGGCTGGGAGTGTGGAGGGCCTGGCCATGGGGCTGCCGAGCTGGGGCCCTGGAAATGAAGGCTGCTTGCAGGGTGGCGGGGATGCAAACAGGGCGGCTCCTCCTGCTGCTCCTTGCGGCTGTGAGGGTGCTGCCCCTTCCAGGGCAAGGGGGCTGCTTCCAGGCCCGGGCTGAGGTCCCCAGGGTTAGGGGCAGGGTTGCTTCTGCTCCGCGGAAAGGTAGCACTTCCCCCCAGGACAGGAATGGCTGGCAGGCTGGAGCGCTCTATGTAAGAGGAGGTGGGCAACCCCGCCGGGTGGCTTCGTTGGGCCAGCCGCTCGGCCTCCGTAGCGGTGCAGGCACACAAGGGACAGGCTGCGTTGTCACACAGCAACCTGCGGATGGAGATGCTGCGGCTGGTGCTGTCTAGCAGCTGCCAAGTCACCGTTTCCCTCTGCCGGACTCTGGGGCCTGCAAAGAGAGAGGAAGGCACCGGTCAGCTTTCCTCCAGACCCAGAGCCCCTTTCCTGCCATATACACCTGCGATTCCTGTCAGTATTTTCATCCCTCCCATTGCAAAGATCACCAGATCATGTCTGTTTTACTTTCTGTATCAGAGAAAGGAGGGGGCAGAAACCACTCTTCCAGACTTCCCTCCCTAGCACTCTGCTGGTTTTTCTTTGATCTGTCTAGAGCTAGGTGGCAGTATGAGAGAGCTGACTCTCGCGTGCATGTCCATTATGTTGTTTTGTTTTGTTTAATCAGTAGTAATAAAATTAGGTATGCAACAAAACCTCCACTGTTTCGCTTCCATTACTCTGCTACTCATGAGGTGCTCACAACAGCAAATGTGATTCCACTGCACCACAACCTGTTCCAGAGCTGCTTCCAGGTCCCAGCTCACAGAGGACCACGCTAGCCGGCAATAATGTACAAAAGTCTTTTTTGAGTTACAGTTTCCATTTCCAAGCCGCAGCGCGCAGCTCTACGTCTTAGAAGCTAGACCGGCGAAGCTCCGTCTGAGTCTCCGCCTCCTGTACACCAACTTAATACTCTAGCCTTACTCCACCTCTTCCGTCTTTCCTTCCTCCTCTGGGTCCCTCTGCCCCCCGTGGTCTCTTCCTTTCTGGACTCTTCTGACGCTGACCCCCCGGACTCTTCTCCCTCCTTGCGGCGGGCTTTAGGACCTGGCTCCCTATCCGGGCTGCTTACTGTGCCGCCTTCCTGTGCATTTGAACTTGGTGCGCGCGCCCAACCTTCAACCTTCCTTTTGACCGTTTCCTCGCTCCCCGATGGAGGTGTGGCCAATCCTGACTCATGCCCTCCCGCTTGCGGCGAGCCGCCTGATCCCGATACCTGGGACCCCTCCCCCTTACTGCGCTCTGGCGGGGAAGCTGGTCCCGATTTCCAACTGCTGCTCTCTGAGTCCCCTCTGGTCCCTTCTTCCTGGGGTGTCCCCCTAGGCGCCCCCCTTGCTCTGACCACTGGCGCCCCTTTCTGTGAATCTTCCGATTCACTGGAAAGACTCAGAGATCTCGGGCCACTGTCATCGCTCATATTTCCTTCGGATTCCTCCCCCTTGCTCTCTGTTTCCTCCCTTTCCTGTGCCTCTGCTCCTGAACCCCTGACAGCTGTGCTCTGCTGTTTCTGCGTTCCTGTGATCGGAGAGTCAGTGAAGGTGCTCCCGACACCCAGCCCATGCAGGTGCTGAAGACGAGGGCTCTAAAGGGTGTACGGACAATTCCTGCATTGCAGGGGGTTGGCTTAGATGACCTCTGGAGGTCCCTTCCAATGCTACAATTCTACAGACCTGCCACACCTGGGCTATTTTTTCAGGGCCAGGAAACGCTGCTGCGGCAGATGGTGGGAATGTTGTGGGTGGCAGGAGAGGATATGTTGTTTATTAATATCATTCCTAACTTGCAGTAGCAAGTTCCTTTATATAGCAGTTACTTTCCCCCTTTTTATATGCACAACAGATAGCTGGTTGCAGGCCCATGTGAGCCTCTCACTATTATACAATTCAGTCTGTCTCAGATAGAATTGTACGTTTCTGGTAAGTTCCCTTGAATCCCTCTTAAAAGAATAAAGACACCACAATCTTATTCAAAGTCAATAAAAGAAGTTTAGTTACATCAGTTCATAGTAGGATTCCTGAAGGCAGACTTAGTTACAAATATGTACATGTGGATCTACCCCATATGGGGGAATGATC
Source organism: Podarcis liolepis (assembly GCF_965112155.1). NCBI lineage: Eukaryota > Metazoa > Chordata > Lepidosauria > Squamata > Lacertidae > Podarcis > Podarcis liolepis. Next base: position 64,595,861 of record NC_139565.1, read on the forward strand.
ACAGTGCTTCTGCTAGCTGAGAGCTAGCAGAGCAGTCCTAGCTAGAAGTTGGTCAAATGAAGAAGGAAGTCAAAAAGAGAGAGGTGTGCTGCGTGACTCGTCCTTTTGTTACCTGGACAGGTGAGGTCACGCCCACCTTCTATCACATGCAAAAGGAAGGATGCTCCAGCCAGGAGGAAGAGGAATTGCGACTGGCTGGACCAAACATTCCCTCGCATGTCTTCTCTAGCATTGCAAGGAATGTTGTACTTGACTGCCTCTCATGGATCACATCCCACACAGACATCACCTCATGCGATACACCAACGCTGCTTCATGCCTCCCAAATGAGGATTCTCCATGCAGCTTCTGAAAAATGCTCCCGTCAAAACACGGAGGTCAGCAGCTTCTGCAGCTCCCGGGTGGCTCATGCTAAGCATAAAAAGCACAGGCAGAACACCTGCAACAGGGACCCTCACAGTCCAGCATCATAGAATCATAGACCCATACGGTTGGAAGGGACCACAAGGGCCATCTGGTCCAACCCTCTGCAATGCACAAATCTTTCACCCAACGTGTGGCTCGAACCCACAACCCTGAGATGAAGAGCCTCATGCTCTACCAACTGAGCTATCCCAAAGGTCCTATTTTGACAGTGGCCAGACAGCTTTAGAAGGGGACTAAGCAAATTATTGGGCGATAAGGAGATAAATGGCTGCTAATCACACTGGCTGCATTCTGTCTCCAGGATGGCCTTGGTCGCTCAGATGGCTAGACTGTGATGCTGATAATGCTAAGGTTGCAGGTTCGATCCCTGTATGGCAGCGGTTCTCAAGCTGTGGGTCCCCAGATGTTGTTGGACTACAACTCCCATCATCCCTGAACTCTGGACTTGCTAGCTAGGGGTGATGGGAGTTGTAGTTCAACAACATCTGGGGACCCACAGGTTGAGAAAGGCTGCCATATGGAACAGCTGCATATTGCTGCATTGCAGGGGGCTGGACTAGATGACACTCAGGGTCCCTTTCAACTCTACAAGCCTATGGATCAGTGACAGTAGTCCTTTCAGTACCAATTGTGGGGCAACACCCAAAGGAGAATGCAGTAGTCGTGATTATGATTGGCATGCCAAGGGACTTAGCAACAAGATGAGATGCAAGCATCTTAAAATCGATTAAAAGCCAAAGGGGAAAACAGCACACAAAATGGAAGTTATCTAAAGTGGTCATCCAACAGTACAATCAAAAGCCCACTTGACTTGCTTGGGGGCTTCCTGCAAGTCACAAGAAGAGCCTTGCAGCTGGATCAGCCCATAGAGGGGGCATCTCATTTTGTTGTCCTAGTGGCCACCCAAGGGAATCCCAGAACAGGGCCTGAGGGCAGCAGCATTCGGCCCCCGCCTGCCATTCCCAGCAATGGGCATCATTCAGAGACACGCTGCTGCATCTAACAGTGGAGCAGAGTTAGACGTTCTGGCTGGTCCCTCTGGGTGTACAGATCCCTGGAATGCGCTGGCTCCTGCCTGAATGCCTTACCTTCTCTTTTGTCAACATTTGCTTGGGGCTGGTCTCTGCTTTCCAGAGGATCCTGCCAGGAGGAGAGGAGGCAGCAAAGTTACTCAGGAGGAAGGGGGTGTCCCTGATCTTCCTGCTTTCTGGAGTCACAGGCTCAGGACTCCCCAACCCATGCACTTGAAAGTCATTTACAAATTAAAACCATGATGAAGCTCGACAGAGCCGCTATGCAGAATCAGCCCAGCAATAAAGGTGTTGGGGGGGCACCAAGATGGTCAAGGGTCTGGAAACCAAGCCTTATGAGGAGTGGTTGAGGGAGCTGGGTATGTTTAGCCTGGAGAAGAGGAGACTGGGAGGTGGTACGATAGCCAACTTCAAGTATCTGTAGGATTGTCATAGGGAGGATGGAGCAAACTTGTTTTCTCCTGCTCTGGAGGACCTGAACCCAGTGCACTCAAACGGCAAGAAATAAGATTCTGACTCAATCTGAGGAAGAACGTTCTGATGGTAAGTGTCAAGGGGACTGCCATCGGAACAGGGAAGGGAAGCAGAGGGTCAGTTGGGATACAGGGAACCTCCGAAAATCTTGCAAAGCAGTTCCTCTTCCTGCGGTGGGGAAAGTCACACCTCCAGTGGGGAAGAGGGGAAGGGCCAAGGGGATGCTGCTGGGAGCCCCAGCACCGCGCCTTGTCAGTCGGAGGGTGGGGAAAGCCACACCTCTGGGGTAAAGGAGGGGAAGGGACCAGAGGATGCTGCTGGGAGCCTCAGCACCGCTCCTGGCCAAGCCTCTTCTGTCACCCACTTTATGCAGTGGTGTAAAACGCAAAGGAGGAAGGAAAAGGCTGGGAGTGACTAAGCTCTTAGGTTGGGGGAGGACCCGGAAACGACCTCTCCCAGATTCCGCTAGTGATTGAGGCAGACATGAACTTGTGGTTCTGCACTGTAAATAGTTTTGCACCAAAATAAAACCTGTAAAAGACAGGTCGGAGTCCTGCCTGGTTACTCACGAGCAACCACCATTGCCATCTGACAGCAAGAGCTGTTCAACAGTGGAAAGGACTCCCTTGGGAAGCTGTGGATTTTCCTTCCTTGGAGGTTTTAAAGCAGAGGTTGGATGGCCATTTGTCACGGCTGCTTTAGCTGAGATTGCTGCGTTGCAGGGTTGGACTAGATGACCTTTGGGAGACCCTTCCAATACTACTGTTCTGTGAAGACTCTTTTCTGTTTACAGGCTATAGAACATTTTGATCTTTTGTACTCTGCCTGTGCTAGTCTCAGTCCAGCCCTCCACCGAGCCCTGGAGCCTGTTCCCAAGATAGGGGCCTGCCATCTTGAATTATGAAATCATCCACTGGGAAGGTTCTTCATCAATGGCCCCCATCTGGGGTCTGAGCTGATTCCTGTTCTGAGCCTCATCAGACAGGTGTCTTGGGACCAGCAGGCCGTTTGAAGCATAAGAAGGGGAAAGGGAGAGATAGGTGCTTCTTCTGAGAGAGCAGGAAGACCACTGGTGGTGAGGTGAGGGTGGTAGAGCTGAAAAAGCAAAGGCCATGGGAAAGAATTTCTCAGAATATGGGGGGGGGGGTAGGGGAGCTTTCAAGGACCAGGACTATATGCTGGATCCAGAAGTGGACAGACAACCAATGTAGGAACTTATGGAGGAGACTCCCAGGATCAGAGCCATGAGGGGGGAATGGTTTGGGTCAACATACATGGATCAAGCTGAAACCACAGAGCATCAGAGAGGAGAACACTGGCAAGGGATGCTTGATGAAGGCAAGAGGGAAAGGCCCATATTTCTGTAAGTTCATCCAGAGCAAAAGGATGTATCACAATATGCTTGGTACAGTGAGATGATGAGATGACCCGTTAACAAACTGCTTACACCAAAATGATGTCACCACAGTGCCGTCACGATGTCATCACCTTGGGACTTCCACACTAGTGGCTGATGACCTTTGAAGTGGAAAGGGCCGTGTGGTGTGAGTCGCCTTCAGATGGCCAGACTATCTCACAAACAGGGGCCCTTGGTCCTCACCCTCGGTGGGCCAGCCCGAGAGAGAGGAAAAACTGCAAGGCGTTATACCTGGGGCCGCCTCTGAAGATGATTCAGAGACTTCAGCTGGTGCAGAATTCAGCAGCCAGGTTGCTCACAGTCAAGACGCTTTGAGCGTATAATGCCAATCCTGGCCCAACCACACTGGCTGCCAATTAGTTTCTGTGCCCAAATCAAATTTTGACCTATAAAGCCTTAAATGGCTCAGGACCACAGTACCCCAAGAACTGCCACTCTCCATATGTACCTACTGGGCAGTGAGATAGTCACCTGAGGCTCTTTTTTACGTGCCTCCTGCATGGGAGGTCCAGAGGCTGGCAAAGCGTGAAAACAGGCCATTTCTGTTGCGGATTCCCATTTGTGGAATGCTCTCCTGGGGAACCTTACCTGGTGCCTTCATTACATATATTTAGGGGACAGACGAAAGCCTTCCTCCATAACCAGGCCTTTGGCCTTTAACTACTGTATCTGTGGCTGTTTAGAAGTGGACGGGATGTTTTTAATGCATTTTTTTCTCCTTTTAATGTAACCATTGGCAGGGCTGTCTGCTTGTTTCCTTGGCTGTAAGTTGCTTTGGGTTGCCCCGGACATGATAGAACAAATTCAGCAAATCATAACAATAACTTGCTCACTTGTTGTGCTACGGGCGCAGGAGTCACAGCAGTTTCCCATCCCACGGAGAAAGAGAAGATTCTCCTCCACATGCTGCCAAGTCTGATGCGCCTCAAGAAGGAGCCACACTGGATCCTTTTGGTGAGGAAGATGAGGGCCAAGTAGAGGATTCTCCATGTGGACATGCCCCACAGACAACGGAAGCATGGTTCTCCCAGACAGTGACGCTCCCATTGGCTACAGCTGCATTCTAAAGAACATCACAAAGGAGTGGTTCTCGGCTCATTTCTAGAACCAACAATCAAAAAACAACCTTTGGAACACTCCCTGGGTTCTCTCCATCTGGCACCCAGGAGCATCGCATCAGAAGAGCAGAAAAACTGGTCCCCGGGTCAGTGACAAATTTTGCAGAAATGCACACCTCGGGACTCCATGGGTCTGCCCTGCTGTGCCAGATGTGAAGTTAGTGACCCACCAGATTGATGTGGGATGTGAAACACAAGAGCAGTCAAGTACAACTTTCCTAGAGTGAGCATGTTTACACATGGGGAGGAATGTTTGTCCAGCCAGCAGGTCAACTTCCTGTTTCCTTCTGGACTGGGACAGACTTCCTCTGCATGTGACTAGAGGTGGGCGTGGCCTCACCTGTGCAGGTAATGACAAAAGCACAGGGCAGGGCAGCCATCTCTCTCTCTTTGACTACCTGCATCGAAGAAGCAACATCTGCTTAGCCAAAGATGCTCTCTTGGCTCTAGCCAAGCGAAGACAAAGGGACTGTCTCCTTATGAGATAGTTTCCAGGTGTATGTTACTTTTCTAAGCTAAGTCTGCCTTCTGGGATCCGATTGTGAACAGCCCCTTCCACCCCCTATGGTTGACGCCCCCACCCACAAGCAGGACTTGGGCACCAGCAAACTCTGCCTTCCTCTGGTTTCCAGCAAAGTTTTGCACAAAAACCTGCATCTCCCAAATAACTGACCTTTTTGTGAGAAGGAAGTATCTATCATCCTGCAAACAAACCAGAATGAATGCTCAGCAAGCAGGTCATCTGGAAGCCTCCTTTGTGTTTGCATCCGATTTATGGTTATTTTCTTGGAGCAGAATGTGGGGTATTTCTTCAGTATAGTTTTATTTGAGGCTGTTGCAAGCAGGTGTTCTGCAGTCCTGAAGAAGCCACAGTTAGCCAGTTTGTGCTCTCTGTGCAAGCGCCTATCCGAGAATACCTGCAGTGTGTTCTGTTCCTTGAGGGCCTCTTCCAAGCTGGTTAGGAGGAATCGGGCACATAGGAAATCGAGGTGTCCAGCAGTCATGACTCATGGAGGCAATGAATAGCTCGGAATCGCCAGCTCAAATATTCCACTGGGATTTGCTTCCAAATACAGTAAAACCCTTTTCTGGCATTGCGTCTCCTGCCATCCTGCCTCTTCAGCCTCTAGATGGCAGCAATTGATGCCACAAGGATGCAAGGAGGAATCTCCTAAGGCCAAGGACCTGCTGGAGCCTCCATGGGGAGCTGGGAGCAAAACGTGCCATTCAGGAGCACAAAGAGGGCTTGGGCAGTGCTTTGCAATATGGACAGACCCTCCAAGGCTCCCTATTTTACAGGGACAGTCCTGTATTTGCAGAAGCTGTCCCGGTTTCTGATTTGATCCCAGAATGTCCTATTTTTCCTTTTTTAAAAAAAAAAAATTTATTCAAAATTAAAACAAAACATATTATCCATAAACATATCATCCTTATTTCCCTGGTGACTCCTCTGTGTCTTCCTTAAAGTGACAGATCCCATTTGCAACCCCTGTGATCATGCCAACTTAGAAGCAACTCTCTGGCCTGCAAAGTGCCACGTCAGGGCAAGGTAAGGCATTGTATTTCCTGCTACATACAAAAATAAAAAATAAAAAATCTGATTTTTGGATACTGAGAAAATGCTGCATTTATACAGCATGAATACAACCTTGAGAGAAAGTTTCTGATCTGCAAGAAAGCAACACTGATCTGGCAAAAAGCCCTAAATTATGCATTAGAATTTTGGGGTTGAATTTTGCTACTTGACATGCTTTTTAAAGCTCAGATTTTAATAATTTAATACTGCTTCCACATTATGCTATGTTAATTGGGGGAAGGGGTTGTTTTAATCCTTCCTTGTATGGAAAATATACTTTACAGAGTTGCATGGAATTTGCCCGGGGTCGTTTGACCCTTTTTGATAGTTCTCTTTTCTCCTTGACAAACCAACCAAGGCAATTTTATTTAAGTTTTAAAAATAACATATGACTTTCCCCTGGTGTACTTGCTTTTGTCACACTGAAGGTACAAGACAGGCAGGCAGGTGATATTCATGGTGTTACTGAAACATATTTACATGAATTTGTATCTGAGACTGATTAATGTTTACAGATTGACTCTGGGACAGCCGCATCTCGCTTTGAGGAAGATTTGCATCTTTTAACGTACAATTTTTAAAAAATTAATAATATGCTAGTCATTTCAATGAGAGACTTACGTGTTTGTTCTCAACGGCTGATAACTGAACTAGCTGGAAAAAAACTGACCCAGGCAAATGACATCGTAGGATTCTATACCCTTTACCCTTCTCATTATTCTCATTATGAGAGAGAGAGAGAGAGAGAGAGAGAGACATGTGACACACAACAATCATGCCTGTTCCTTAAGGTGGAACGGAATATCTCAACAGTTGTTGTTGTTGTTGTTGTTGTTGCTTACAGTCAAGCAGTCTATAAATTTTATGAAACAAATAAATAAATGGGCCCTGGAGCTGAGCTGAGCTCGAATAAACCTCCTCAGGTGCCCAGAGGAGGAGCCTGGCCTGGGGCTTGACCCCATGCCCAAACCACAGAAGTCTTCCACATGTTCGCAAGCTCCTTGCACCCATACTTCCATCTCTTTCCATCTCTTTCCAACATTTCCCATGTTTCATATATATATCTGGGCTGCCTCAGATGGTGCATTCGGTTGAAACATTTATTTCAGCCGGCTGGAAAAGCTGCCAGGGCATCTCCACCTCATTATCTGGGCTGACGCATCCTTCCGAAGGTCTTGCTTTGGATGTGGCCACAGAAGTCCTTCTTAGCAGAAGCTTCACTGCCGAGCCTCTGGCAGCATAAACAATCCAGGCTGATGCCTCAATGATACCTTTCGTTAGGCTGCCTCTGCCCGTAAAGCTGCCTCGTAATTGGCAACGTGCGGCATGGGTTTCGAACGAAGGTCAGCAGCATCCACCAGCCAGCTGAAAATCAAAGGACCAGCTCCATGAAGAAGAACAGAAGTTTTGTTACCTGTCAGTTGTCAAATTCAGCCAACTCCATGGAGCCAGACACAACTCACAGACCAGTCCTTCCCGAAACACGACAACACACCCACGCAAGACAGATTAAACCCCTTAAATTTGGATGCACTATGTACCAAAAGAAGCAAGCCAGCAAGTTTCTAGGTTCGATGGGACTGAGAAGAGAAACTTTAAAAGCTTGGAAGCAATGCCTCCTGGTGAGAGAGGGGGTCCCCCAAGCCAAAGTGTGTCTGGGAGGAAATTCCAGTAGCTGGGAGGAGAGGGAGAATTGCAATTCTCAATGCCCAAGACTAGCAAAAGTGCTGCTCCTGGGGCCACCAGCAAGCAAAGGGGCAAAGGGGCAGCTAGGACATTTTAGAGCCTGGGGTCCTGTGTCCAATTCTGGGCACAGTTAAAGAAGGATATTGACAAGCTGGAATGTGTGTAGAGGAAGGTGACCAAGATGTTCAAGAGTCTGGAAACCAAGCCATAGGAGGAAGGATTGAAAAGTACGAAGGGGGGACTAGGGGAGAAAAGAAGGCACCTTTTATCATAGGTGGTGGAAATGTAAGGTAGTAAAAGAATTTGGGGAAATGATATATAATGAGTTGAAAAAATGTTTAAAATAACCTTTTCTTTAAAACCTGAAATTTTCCTTTTAGGAATTCTAGGTGCCGAAATCACAAAAGAGCAGAAAAGACTATTTATGTATGCGACCACAGCTGTGTGGATGTTATTGGCCCAGAGACAGAAAAAAGACCAGTGAAGGATGGCAGATCAAATTGATGGACTATGCCGAAATGGCTAAAATGACCGGAAGAATCAGAAATCAGGGAGACCAAAATTTTAATTAGGAATGGGAAAATTTTTAAACTTATGTTAAAGACCGTTAATGTAAACTGTTAAAATCGTTAGTAGGGTTGGAATAACACTTGTAGTTTAACTGTGAATTTTGGACATAATGGAGATGTAAAAGATTTGGATTATCATAAAAGATGCAGGAGGAAATGACTAATAAAAGGACCCAAAAAGGAAAGGAGGGAAGTCCAGGAGATTCCTTGGAATCTTGTTTTTATGTTATATGTTGGACATGTGATGAGAGAGAGAGAGAGAGAGAGAGAGAGAGAGAGAGAGAAGTCCTATAGGACTGAGAAGAGAAACTTTAGAAGCGTGAAGGCAATGCCTTCACTGGGAGCCAGTGTGGTGTAGTGGTTAAGAGCGGTAGTCTCGTAATCTGGGGAACCGGGTTCGCGTCTCCGCTCCTCCGCATGCAGCTGCTGGGTGACCTTGGGCCAGTCACACTTCTCTGAAGTCTCTCAGCCCCGCTCACCTCACAGAGTGTTTGTTGTGGGGAAGGAAGGGAAAGGAGAATGTTAGCTGCTTTGAGACTCCTTAAAGGGAGTGAAAGGCAGGATATCAAATCCAAACTCTTCTTCCTCTTCTTCTTCTTCCTGGTGGGAGGGAGTGTTTCCTAAGTTAAAGTGAGTCGGGGGGGACAGGACATTTTAGCTCTAAATCGGAACAAGCAGCAATCCATAGAAAACTTTCGTCACTTATTCTGATCCAGGGCTAAAGATCGGGTTTCCCTGGTGGAAAACAATGGAGTAAGCGGAGATGGGGATAAGCCCTAATTGCAGAACCTTCCGCCTGTCCCTACTGGATTGCTGCAAAGGAAGAGAAATGTTGCTGGTTGGTCCTCCCTCCTCCCCCTCAGCCTCAATCTTCCCACTGTTGGTGTTCACCATCATCAGAGAGCCATTTCAGCACATCTGGCTAATCTCTGCAGCTATTAGGCAAGGGGAGAAAATTGATGGTGTCTGGGAGGTGCTTGTCACCATCAATGCTGCATATACAGACCCAGTTGCTGGATCCTTCTCAGTTTTTGGATCCAGCCAAAATAGGCTCCCTTGCAACCCATGGGGGGGCTGGAAAGAACACCAAAAGAGGACCAAATTTACCAAGAGGAAATCCCATTCTTCAGGCTAAGCCAGGGAAATCCCTGCCCTCCTGGTCCTCCCAAACATATTTATCACCTCATTATCCCAGTTAAATAATTGGCAACAGCCTCTCTGCTAGAGGAACAGCTGCCTTAATTTGCAAATCAAGAATGATGGGGAATTCGCCAGTCCCCTGAGCAGATGCCTGCCTTTCCCTGAGAAAATGCAGAAGGCCCAGAACGCCTCGAGGAAAGCGCCAGGCCACCATCAGAAGGGGAAAGGGAGAGGTGACGCCATGCGCCACGAATCTCGCATGCCAGGGGTGGCTGCTGGTGCCCAGTGGGACTCGCAAGGTGGGGGGCAGCAGGTGTTAACAGTCAGAAGTCTGGTGGTCTTGAGATATTTGCAGATGCGAGTTTTGGAAGTGACACTACAGACAGGAAAAGTACGTCTGGCGTTTGCTACATGTACAATCAGGGTTGGTCGTGCAAGAAGCAAATAACAGTTAGCTTGAGTACTTGTGAGGCTGAACTGAATGCACTGTCTTATTCACTTGTGAATTGTGAATGGTTGTTACAATTGTGTAAAGACATGAAAATTCCTGTCAACTGTCCAATCCAGGTTTGTCAGGACAACAAAGCATGTTTGGCTTTGCTCACTTCTGAAGGTTGTAAGCAAAGCGCGAAGCACTTGCATTGGAAGTTGCAACATGCTAGAGAATGTGCTCAGAAGGGAATCGTAACGGTGTCCTACATGCCAGGTAATGAAATTCCTGCTGATTTATTGTCCAAGGTTGTTCCAAGGGATCAACACTGTACCTATGTACAGAAATTGGGTTTGTACTGATATTGTACTAACACGCTGCCCAGTGGTGTTCACAGAAAGGGGGAGGATGTTAGTTTCTGTTCTCACCGTGCAGCCGCTTGCAGTCACAGGACTGTGTTTACATTCCAGGGATTCCAGGCTATTGGAGTCTCACGGGAAAGGGAGAAGGGATGTGATGTTAGTGTTTTTCCTGTTCCTTTGTTCCTTTGTTTGGTTGCTGTCTGCTCTCATAGAGAGAAGATGTATATTTCTTTGCTCTCTGCGTAGCTTAGTAATAAAGCATGGTGTGTAGCTCATGTTGGTTTCTGCTTTCCTTCACTGTGCAGCGAAAGGGCTTGTCACGAGACAGGTGTTTACATTCCACAGTCTGTACTGTTGGAGTTTCTCACGGGAAAGGGAGGCTGGATGTGACGTACACTGGTTTCCTGTTTTTCACTGTGTGATTCTCTCCGAGCTGTCGAGGAGAGTGGATGCATTTTCTGCTCCGGCAGAGGCAAGATGTCTTTCTGTAATATACCAGCTTTGAACTGTAAATAAAGCAATATAGAGTATGCAGCACGTACTCCTCATCCTTCCGCTGGGCACGAGACTCTGCTTTAAATCAACACGTGGTTATGGGCCCAGAAGTCGAATCGGAGTGCCGGCAAAGGATCGGAATGCAGAGGGACAGATCGGATCGGAATCTGCTCTGCGCGTAAAGGTGATTGATGAGGTATGTGCTACTGCTCCGGGCAGCCTGCCAGCTTCTAGTTAATGGCTTTATGGCTTTATGGCTGGTCTTTGAACTTTTAAAGCCGTTTTGCCGGGAACAGGCAAAAGGCTCCCAAGTACAAGTCACTATGCTGGGGAAATCGAAAGTAACTTTTAAGTGCGCTTTTGGAATAAAGCAGCTGCAGCAGTGACGCAGCAGGATTTAAAGCAGCATATATGACGCTGAAGGCTAATGCCAGAGTCATGATGGCCCTTCAGGATGCTTGTGGGATTCCTAAGCTCAACAAGAAAAACTATGCCGACTGGGTTCTGTATGCAGAGGCAATTCTGCGGAAAGAGGGTTTGTTTGAGGTGATTACAGAACCCCCCCCCCCAGTTCCAGTTACAGATGCATGGGAAGCTAAAGATTCCAAAGCAAGGGGAACTCTTACATTGATAGTATCCCCAGAACAGCTCTGTCTATTGCGTGATAAGACCTCAGCCAGAGAAATTTGGGACGCTTTGAGAGAGGCTCACTTAAGGACAGAAGCTGGATCCACTATGTTTTACTTTAACAAGCTGCATAATATGGCTCTTGCTGAAGGTGGAGATGTGCGTTTACATCTGATGGAGATGCAAAATCTGAGACATGAGCTGCAACAGAGAGGACTCAACTTTCCAGAGGCTGTGTATTCTTTCATGATACTACAATCTTTGGGTTCAGGTTGGGAGTCTGTTGCAACCCAGATTGCTGTGCAGCCAACTGCTCAGCTGACAGTGGACTTTGTTACTGCCGTGATATTAAATGAAGCAGATCGCCGGGGTGCTAGCTGCATGGGCAAGGGGGAGTCTTCACAGACGTCGTCCCATAGTGCAGTGGAACCACCAGATGGCGCCAAAGCTTTGAAGGCAGTGAAATGCTACTCGTGTGGACGTCTAGGCCATATGAAGAGGGAATGCAGATATCCCAGGGCCAAGACAGAGCAGCGCAGCGAAAGCTCATCGCGTGGAAAAGGCCGAGGCAAAGGCAAAGGTCCGGTGTCTAGGACAACGCAGCACAAGGCTATGGTTTCACGCTTCACTCCAAAGGTTGCAAAGGTCCAGAAGACGTCTAGATCTTTCTTCGTTGTTGATTCAGCGGCAACCCACCACATGTGCAATGATAAGAGACTGTTTGTGTCTTTTACACCGCAGGAAGGTGCGATTCACCAGGCGGATGACCACACTATTCCGAGTAAAGGCTACGGAACTGTTGTTCTTCACAGTTTGGACTTATCGATACAGAATGTGCTTTACGTGCCAGACGCCAAACATAATCTGCTCAGCGTTGGACAGCTGAATGAGCGGAACATTGACGTGTCCTTCAAGAACAAGAAGTTCATCATCACAAAGAAAAATGATTATGTATTGCATGCTGAATATGTTGATCGTTTGTTTGTTTTGTATTATGATGATGTTGAAAAGGATGACACTTGTTGCATTGCAGGTTCTAACAAAAGTTTGCATGCAGAATGTATTCATGATTTTCACCGAAAATTTGGTCATTTGCATTTTGAGGCAGTATCTAAAATGCCTGCCTTGGTTGAAGGTATGACTATTAAACCCTGCAGGTACCACATGAAGTGCAAAGCATGCGCAGCAAACAAGGTGAAAATGGCTGCGAAAGGTAAGGTGTCTAGTAGGCAAGCTACAGAACCATACCAGGTTGTTCATGCTGATTTGGTTGGACCACTAGCGCCCTCTTTGGGTGGCAATAGGTACTTCATGGTTCTCATTGATGCATTTTCTAGATATATTTTTGTGTACAATCTCAAGCAGAAATCAGAGGCTTTTCCTAGGTTCAATGAATTCTGTGCTTGGTTGGAAAATGTGCATGGCAAGAAGATAAAGACTCTTTTCAGTGATCGCGGGGGAGAATTCACTTCTCAGCAGTTTGAAGCTTTTCTGACTGAGAAAGGAATTCAACACGATTTGTCTAGTCCTCGCTCACCATGGCAGAATGGACTTGCGGAACGGGCAAATCAGACATTGCTTCAAGGGTTAAAAACCTTGCTGCATGATGCCAATCTTACAGAGAGTTATTGGGCCGAATCTCTCTCGTGTTTTGTTTACAGTTACAATCGCAGGTTATCTTCAGCGATTGGTTGTACCCCCTATGAGAAGATGTTTGGCAAGAAGCCATACATCAAACACATGAAGATTTTTGGTTCTGACATGTGGGTTCACTCACCACAAAACTCCAAGTTAGACAAGCGTGGATTGCATGGTATCTTTCTAGGTTATCAGAAAGGGTCTTACAGAATAATGATGACTGACTCTAAGACAATTAAGCTCACGAGAAGTGTTGAGTACAATGCAAAGTGGGGGAAGAATGTGGGAATTTTCCAATGTTATCCTGATGACGGTGATGAGACTGAGGATAGTCAAAAGCAACCACAACAACCCACACCCACTGATGAAGGTTCTGAGTCTGAATCTGAAACTGAATCGGGTGATTCAGAGGATTTCAAGAGTGCGAAAGCCTCTATGCGACCCTCTGAAAGCTCTGATCAAGAATTGGAGGAACCATTGTTCACAATAGGTCGTTTTTCTCCTAAGAAGGAAGAGGAGAGTGTTGAAGACTTAAGGCTAATTCGTAGGTCACAGAGAGCCACAAAAGGCAAACCTCCAAAGAGATTTGCTGATGAGTTTGCTACGATAGCAGTAACAGCTGTTAAAAGCTCCAAGAAGGTATTTGAACCTTCAAGTTTCCAAGAAATCCAAGGTTTGGATTCAAAGGAAGCTGAGCCATGGTTAAATGCCATGAAGGCTGAGCTTGATTCCTTAGAAAGGAACAACACATGGGAACTAGTTCCAGTAGTTCCAGGAATGAAACTGCTTGGAAGCAAATGGGTCTTCAAAGCAAAGACAGATCAAAATGGCAAGATAGTCAGACACAAAGCCAGATTGGTAGCCAGAGGTTTTGCACAGGTACCAGGTGAAGACTATCACGAGACCTACTCACCCACAGTGAGGTATGAAAGCATTAGGCTTATGCTCAAGCTAGCTGCAGAGGAAAATCTACACATTAGTCACCATGATATTAATACAGCTTTTCTGTACGGATCTCTAGATGAATCACTTTATATGCTTCCACCTGATGGCGTACAGGTAAAACAGGGATTTGTTTGTGCTCTGAAGAAATCCCTTTATGGTCTCAAACAAAGTGCACGGTGTTGGCACACAAAACTCACTGAAGTATTGTTTTCTCTAGGTTTTCAGCAAGGGAAAGCTGATCCATGTGTATTTGTCAAAGAGAACCGTGCATATGCTCTGCCACTGGCCCAAGACAGACTTTGGGGTCTCAAATTTCAGCGGCACCCTGTGCAATGCTAAAACTGGGCGCCCCTGCACCTCTCGCACTCGGTCCTACAGCATTGCAGTGGCACTCTCTGCAACACAGTGCCCCTTGCACTCAGAGCGGCCGTGCTACTCTAAAACGGCCTCTGCTGCCTCGGTTGGAGGGCAGGTGCTCTGAGGTCACTCTGCTCAATGCGCACAGAGCACTTTCCGTGGCTTCTGCAGAAATGGAGCAACCAAGCAGAGCTAAGTGCAGCTGCAGATGGAAAGTGGATGGCTGGGGGGAGAGGAGAGATTCCCTCCAGCCTGGAAGAAGTGGAACTGCCATCTTGGGCCAGAAGATGCCTCTGGGTGGTGGGGAGCAGTGGGGGGTGGGGGGGGAGAGATAACAGAGTGTATATGAGGCTGACAAGACAGTCCATCTCTAATCAGCTTCAGGCTAGAAGTAACCCTACGTGAAGCGCCAAGGGTTGTTGCTCTGCAGCTGAATCCCAAGTGTAAAACTCGGCTTTTGAAGAAGGTGGGTTGTTTTCCTGAAGGATGAATGAAGTGGCAGGGGTAGGAGGGGTGGGTGGAATATTTGGGAAATGCATTATTCTCACCCAATAAAAAGTGCCCCATCATCTCCATCAGTGGTGGAGGGAAGAGTGGGAGGCTTGAAGGCTGGCCAAGTTCAGGACAGTCCACCCCAGAAAGGCGAGTAAGGGCTCGTCCACGCTCCTGCTTTGTCCAGCACCTTGGAAGCACAGCTCAGTGTTGGTGCTGACCTTGAAAGCCCTAAACAGCCTCAGTCCAGTATACCTGAAGGAGCGTCTCCACCCCCATCGTTGTGCCCGGACACTGAGGTCCAGCGCCGAGGGTCTTCTGGCGGTTCCCTCCCTGCGGGAAGCCAAGTTACAGGGAACCAGGCAGAGGGCCTTCTCGGTGGTGGCGCCCTCCCTGTGGAATGCCCTCCCACCAGATGTCAAAGAGAAAAACAACTACCAGACTTTTAGAAGACATCTGAAGGCAGCCCTATTTAGGGAAGTTTTAATGTTTAATAGACTATTGTATTTTAATATTCTGTAGGAAGCTGCCCAGAGTGGCTGGGGAAACCCTGCCAGATGGGTGGGGTATAAATAATATATTATTATTATTATTATTATTATTATTATTATTATTATTATTATTATTATTATTCCCTTGCCCCCCTCCTATGTGGGAATGTTGAGGGTGGCAGGAGAGGATATATTGTTTATTAATATCCCTCCTAACGTACGATAGCAAGTTTCTTCACTTAGCAGAGTGCATTCGCCTTCTGACGCAGCAGAAAACAAGTTGCTGACTCGCTTGAGCCTTTTACTATCATACAATCCAATCTGAGCTAGATTGTGTTCCTGGTAAGATCCCCTTTGAATCCCTCCTGAAAGAATAAAGACACTGCAGTCTTATCCATAAGTAACAAAAAGTAGTTTTGCTTACGATCAGGCAGAGCAGAGTGTGATCCCTGAAGGCAGGCTTAAGGCTTAAAGTTGCAAACATGTACAAACAGGTTTTCCCCATGTGGGAGATAACCTGGGGAACTGCTGTGGCAGCCAACAGTACTGCTACGGCAGGAAGGGAAATGGCATTTCCATGCACTCTGGTTTCCGTTACGGTGTCCCATTGCACCAGAAGCGGTTTAGTCCTGCTGGCCACATGACCCAGAAAGCTGTCTGTGGACAAACGCCGGCTCCCTTGGCCTGAAAGAGAGATGAGCACCACACCCCTTTGGCTGGACTTAACTGTCCAGGGGTCCTTTACCTTTTACCTTTACAGTCCAGGTGATGCAGGAAGCAGGCAGGATGAACAGGAAGGTCGAAAAGAGGAAGGCAGCAGCATGACTTGTCCTTTGACCAGGTCTGGAAAGGTCACTCCCACCTACTAGCCACATGCAAGGAAGGATGCTCCAGCCAGGAGGAACAGGAATTTTTTGACTGGCTGGACCAAACATCCCCTTGCATGTCCACTCTAGCAAGACAAGGAATGTTGTACTTGACTGCTCCCAGTGGATTACATCCCACATCCTACCCCAGGGAAAACCCACTCTTTAGTACTGAATAGGAGCAACAGTCAATCCAGAGAAAACCCAAATTGCCATTTGCTCGGGTTGAGGGCAAAAGAGTGGTTTCCCGCAGGGGAATGCACAAGAGGAAGTGTGGTTAAGTCCTAAGAAGGCAACAGGATAGAAGTTTCTAAAATTATGCAATGCAAGGTGAAAGTGGACAGAGAAAAGTTTTCCTCCCTCTCTCATCTACGAGTAAAACTCATGGTCCTCTGATGAAGCTGAAAGTTGGAAGCATCAGGACCGGGGAAAGGAAGTCCCTCTTTATGTGGCAAAGTTAAGCTCTGGAACTCCCTCCCACAGGAGGCAGCAATGGCCACCCGCTTGGATGGCTTGATGAGTGGGAAAAGACAAATTCATGGAAAAGAAGGCTATTGATGGCTGCTGGCCACAGTGGCTGTGCTTATGCCTCCATGGTCAGAGACAGCAATGCTTGTGAATGCCAGTTGCTGGAAACCACAGGATGCAATAGTTTTCTCTTGCGCTTGAATCCTGCTCACTTTGGGGCACCTGGTGGCCACTGTGAAAGCAGGATGCTGGAGCAGATGGGACCCCTGGGCCTGATCCAGCAGCCTCTTCTTACTTTCACCGGGATCATGGTCTGTGCTGGCTGCTGCAGTAAGTTCTGTGCATCACCTTGAAATCAAGACTGAACAAGCAATCAAGATGGCAGAAACAGGAAGAGAACATTTCTGATGTGGTAATAAATTGTTCAGTGCCCACCAATCAGGGGAGGACGAAGGGGGGCAGTGGGGGGCGGGCCGCCCCGGGTGTCACCACTGAGGGGGGGGTGACAAAATGCCAGACGGCACTCACCGTGGGGCCTGCACTCTCTCCTGTGAGTGACGCGGTGGCTGGGGCGCCTGCAGGCTCCGTGCTGCCCCAAATGGTCTGCCCACCACCTTCCCCACAGCTGTAGGGCATCTGAGTGGGAGGAGGCAAGCAGACTCCTCGGAGGTCCCACAGAGTGTCCTGCCCGGCTGGCCCTGCCCCATGGGCGGCTGCCCCTCCCCTGGGCACAGGGCACACATGCCACCCCAGGCGCCCAATTGGCTTTCTCCGCCGCTGCCACCAAGAGGAACTTGCAAAATCCTGGAGAGTGGACTTAAGAGAGACCCCCACCCCACCCCATAAGCCCTTCTATCTAGCTTACCTGCTGTAGGAATCATTCTTCCCTGCCCTGCTTCTGCCCCAGTGTTCCCAAGGTATCTAGTCAGGCCTTTCCTGCAGCTTCATTCTGCCTAACCAGAGGAGAGGGAGGGGGGTCCATCTCACAAGCCTCCTTGCCCGCCTGCCCGCCTGCCATCCGTCACCCCGGCCAGCCATTAATATTAATTGGAGCTGAATAATTCACTGGCTGTTTAGGATCCTGTTGTTTAAGTCGTGCTGTTCTCCTTCGTTAGTCATTACGGAGAAAATCTCCAGAGCAGCTCCCATAAATCTTCCTCTCCTCTCGCACACTGTGGAAAGAAAGCAGGAGCCACGCTAAGCAAGGCCAGGGCAGGGCACTGGCAGCATCAGAAGGAGTAGTCGACTGGGCTGGTCCCTCCTGCTCATGTTGGGCCAACAGGGGAGGAGGGGAGGGAAGGAAGGAAGGAAGGAAGGAAGGAAGGAAGGAAGGAAGGAAGGAAGGAAGGAAGGAAGGAAGGAAGGTGGGTTCAGAGGAGGAGAACAACATTTGGGACCTTTTAGTTTACAGAAAAGGCAAGGAAGAAGCAACATGATAGAAGTTTCTAAAATTATGAATGGCACACAGAAAATGGAAAGAGGAAATTATTTCTCCCTCTGTCATAACACTAGAACTCTTGGATATCCAATGAGGCCAAATGTTGGAAGATTCAAGAGAGATAAATCCTTCATGCAGCGCATAGCTGAACTATGGAACCCTCTCCCACAAGAGAGTTGGCTGGTTTTAAAAGAGGATTAGACAAATTCATGGAGGAGGAGAGGGTTATTGATGGCTACTAGCCCTGATGACATCTGACATCTGAAGGCAGCCCTGTTTAGGGAGGCTTTTAATGTTTGATGCATTGCTGTATTTTAATATTTTGTTGGAAGCCACCCAGAGTGGCTGGGAAAGCCCAGCCAGTTGGGCGGGGAATAAATAAAATTATTATTATTATTATTATTATTATTATTATTATTATTATTATTATTTCCCTGCTCTGCCTCCACAGTTGGAGGCAGTGATGCTTCTGAATGCCAGTTGCTGGAAACCACAAGAGAGGCGATTTGCTCTTGTGCTCAAATCCTGCTTGTGGGTTTCCAATAACACATCTAGTTGGGCGTTGTGAGAACAGCATGCTGAACTAGACGGGCCATTGGCCTCATCCAGCCGGCTCTTCTTATGTTCATGTCAGCATACCTATAAGCTAACTTTTTGTTAAGCCCACTCTGCAGAGCACTGACTCATCACTGCGTGTTTCCTTGGGCGTCACACAGAACAAATCTCCTCACTTTCAGCATTTCAAAATTCACTGAATTAAGATTCCCCTTTCACCTGGTGGGGGCCAAGGCATAGAGATAGGAAGCCAGTGGTTCCCTATTCAGGCTTCTGGCAATGAATCATCAGGCAGTTTAACTCACTGAGAAACACCAGCCTTCCGCTTTCACCCAGAGTGGAACCTCTTGCTTAAGGCAAGCTTCCAAATGCAATGCACTCGAACACAGCACTGTATGTACATTAAACTTTTAAGTGTGACATGGAATAAGTGGAAAGAACCATCAAAGCTGGATGTCATCTTCCAATCCACCACAACCTACCAGAAGACCCCATGGGCTACCTCACCTTGGGTACACCATAAGAGCTCAGGCAGGCAGGCAAGCTCAGGAAAGAACTTAAGAAGATTCTGCTGGATCAGACCAGTGGCCAGTCTACTCCAGCATTCTCTTCTCATGGTGGCCAACCAGATACATTCATGGGAAACCCACAAGCAGGATTTGAGTGCAAGAGCCCTCTCCCCTCCCATGTCTTCCAGAAAGGCCTCCTCCTCCCAGAGGGGAGGGATTGTGAGTGGGAGCAACTTCCCGCAAGAGGCAGGGAGGCGTGCTCGGCTCGCTGCTCTTGATTTCAGCCAACCAATAGGACCGGCTGGTGGGCGAGGTTAGCTGCATTTAAGCAGCCACTGCGGGATGTGAAACACAAGAGCAGTCAAGTAAAACATTCCTAGAGTGAACATGTTTACACATGGGGAGGAATGTTTGTCCAGCCAGCAGGTAAATTTCCTGTTTCCTCCTGGGTTGGGACAGACTTCCTCTGCATGTGACTAGAGGTAGTGTGGCCTCACCTGTGCAGGTAATGACATAAGCACAGGGCAGGGCAGCCATCTCTCTCTCTTTCACTACATGCATCGAAGAAGCAACATCTGCTTAGCCAAAGATGCTCTCTTGGCTGGAAGCCAAAGGGACTGTCTCCTTATGAGATAGTTTCCAGGTGTATGTTACTTTTCTAAGCTAAGTCTGCCTTCTGGGATCTGATTGTGAGCAGAATGATATGTGAGTAAACCTTTTTATACTTTTGTAGAAGACTGTGCCGTGTCTTATCTTTTATGAGGGAATAAGGGGGAAATACCAGAACAGTTATTAGAGAGGCTTTAGCGAGCCTGAGCAAACGCATCCGCTGTGAGTTTAAAAAGGGGAATGTTACTCTGCTAAATTGTGGAACTTGTTAACACAAGTTGGGAAATGATCTAGCCAAACAATATACCGGTATCCTCTCCTGCATCCCTGAACATTCCCACAGCCATGGCAGCACTCTATTCCCAGTCGGTTCCTTCTTACATCTTTGCGTATTGACCTTGATATGGACTTCGGTTGGTCGCCTTGGTTGCCCAAGGGGCCTGGTAGGACTTTTTTATCCATTTGGCAAATTGGCACCAGCCTCTTGGTTTTTCCGCCTACCTCGTAGCAACTCATCACAACTTTCTGGTACTGGCGGTTAGGTATTGGAATAGGTGTGCTGTGTTGGAGGATTGGTTATGCGCCATCATCTACCCCTCCTGTTTTGGGTATTCCGTTGAAGGAATCCGGAGGTCATGGATCCTGTCCGATGCCCTGCTGGTGGCTAGGGCCATGGCACGACCCCTGGTGACGTCATAGGGAAGCTTCCTGTTGTATTTGCATCAACAAGCTCCTCCCATTGGTTGTTGACCAAAGCTCCTCCCACCAGATGTCAAAGAGAACAACAACTACCAGGCTTTTAGAAGACATCTGAAGGCAGCCCTGTTTCGGGAAGCTTTTAATGTTTGATGTATTATAGTATTTTAATATTCTTTTGGAAGCCGCCCAGAGTGGCTGGGGAAGCCCAGCCAGATGGGCGGGGTATAAATAATAAATTATTATTATTATTATTATTATTATTATTATTATTATTATTGACCCTGATATGACTCCTGTGGAGTCTGGTATTGCTGTTTCATCCAATGCCTTAGCCAATACTACTCACAACCAATAAAAGTTGTGGCCTAATTTTGTCCATTAACCTAAAATAATGTGTCTTTTTGTCTTATTATACTCCTATGCGGGTGGTGGGTCCTCGACTCACAACTGGTAATCGGAAACTTTGCTGCTTCCACCTGCAGAGGCAGGGCAGAGCCATCATTGATAGCCCAAAGATCTTGGAAGCCTATTTAAGGGATAATGAACCAGATTCTCTTTAAGGAAAATCTGGATGAGAATTGGAAGGGGGTGGGCAGACAAGCCAAATGCACAGAAAATAATACTCGGTGCTCAGTTTCCATCTCACCTGGTCTTAAGGCAGCCTCATATGAGGGGCCTTTGACCTTCTCGTGCGATGCCTGGGCATGCATGCATGTGTGGAAACACTTGCAAAGTGAGGAGAGAGCTATTTTTAAGTCTATGCAGGCTGTACAAGCACATCAGTTATGGAGTGTGGAATTGCAAAAGGCAGTTTCAGTCTCAAGTGGGGAAATGCCCTGCCGTTCCTGAATAATTTCTGGACCTAAATGCCCACAACAGCGTAGCAAGACAAGAGTTCCTCTCCAGATATTCTGTGCATGAGACTAAGTGCTGGTGCAGATCCTGTGAACTTCATACCAGTTTGTGGGGAGGCACAGAAGGGTCGCTCTGGGTCCTGAGGGACAGAGGGGGTTCCACGCTACTGCAGAGAAGTGCCTGCGGCTCTGGGGAACTACGGCTCCCAGCATGCCCTTCTCTGCACCATCATCTCGCAGCATCCATCGCTCCTGCTCCCCTGAGCCTGCTTGAGACGCAACAGCCTTGTGATTAAAACAATGGAGACTCTTTGGCTTCCACTTCAGATGGGCTTATGAAATTTTAATATGCTAAATGGCTTTTCCAGGGCAGGGTGCTGCCGGGAATGGCAAAGCAGGTATGAGAGATGACAAGAGAACAGATGTTCCTAACCTGTGCGTTCGGTGTGCCTCTGCTGTGAGCCTGTGCTGCACCCAGCAGGCGAAAGATGACGGGTTTTCACTGTGGCCCCAGGGGAACCTCCCCTGCTGGGGGAGCTGCCTCTTCTGTGGGGAGGGGCATGGTCAATCCTCACATGCAAATCATGGGCACCCATGAGGGGAAGGGGAAGGGGAAGGGGAAAGGGGACAGTTGTGTGGGAATGTTCAGGGATGCAGGAGAGGATATATTTTTTTGATTATAGCATTTCCAACTTGTGTTAACAAGTTTCACAATTTAGCAGAGCAACATTCCCCTTTTAAAACTCACAGCGGATGCATTTGCTCAGGCTCGCTAAAGCCTCTATAATAACTGTTCTGGTATTTCCCCCTTATTACCTCATAAAAGATAAGACACGACACAGTCTTCTATAAAAGTATAAAAAGAGTTTACTCACATTCTGTTCACAATAGGATCCCCCAGAAGGCAGACTTAGCTTAGAAAAGTAACATACACCTGGAAACTATCTCATAAGGAGACAGTCCCTTTGTCCTCTCTGGGCTGGAGCCAAGAGAGCATCTTTGGCTAAGCAGATGTTGCTTCTTCGATGCAGGTAGTCAAAGAGAGAGAGATGGCTGCCCTGCCCTGTGCTTTTGTCGTTACCTGCACAGGTGAGGCCACACCCACCTCTAGTCACAGAGGAAGTCTGTCCCAGCCCAGAAGGAAACAGGAAGTTTACTGCTCGCTGGACAAATATTCCTCCCCATGTGTAAACATGTTCACTCTAGGAATGTTGTACTTGATTGCTCTTGTGTTTCACATCCCACAAGTTGTTGCCTCTGCTTAGGTAAGCCATCACCCTGAAGTACCAAGTTTCCATTTTAAAATAGAAGATTCTAGCATTTGTAGAACCTGAGATATGGGGTGAAATGTGCAGGCACCGTTTTTCTCGTTCGTTTTGTGAGAAACCAGTCTCCTCCCTCTTTTCTGTTACATAGGTTTTCTGTTTGTAGTATTTACTTTGGCCCCCACCAGAAAAAGTACTGTGTGCATATGCAAATTCATTTAAATATGTGCAGTTTTCAAATAAGCCATCTCTGATGATGAGGTTTAAGTAAAATAGGGCACCTCCCAAACTTCCTCTCTCCTGAAAAAAAACAACACCCAGTTCAGGGAAATTTAGGATTGGCCCAGTATTAAGAGTGGAGGCAATGGCTATGGACTGAAAGCTATTGTAGAAATAGCATACCCTCCAACATTTCTCCAGTGAAAATAGGGATGTCCCATTCCATAATGATAATTTGACTATTTATACCCCACGCATCTGACTGGCTTGCCCCAGACACTCTAGGCAAACATAATAAAACATTAAACATTAAAAAATCAGTCAAACCTATACAGTCAAACCTCGGTTGTCAAATGTAATGTGTTTCAGAAGACAGTTCAACTTCCAAAATGTTTGACAACCGAGGATCGAAGGGTGGTTGGCAAAGTCAAAGGAGAAAAAAGAAAGAAAATTCCCCGGAAGCCGTTCAGCTTCCAAAAATGGTTTAAAAACCAGAACAGTTACTTCCAGGTTTTCAGCGTTCGGGAACCGAAATGTACGATAACAGAGGCGTTCAAGAACCAAGGTTTGACTGTACAGGATTACCTTCAGACGGCTCAGGGGTTGGATAACTCCATAACCTCCAACATTTCTCCAATGAAAATAGGGACGTCCTAAGGAAAAGTGGGACATTTTGGGATCAAATCAGAAACCGGGACGGCTTCTCTAAAGCAGGGACATCCCTGGACAACAGGGACACTTGGAGGGTCTGCAATAGTTTGCAAATTGCTTTGGGGTTATTGCTCCCCACAGCTCTAAAAGGTAGAGTGGGTAGGAAGGTGGTCATCTTATTCGTGGGATTTCCCAGTGAGCTTCATGGGAGAAACTGCCTCTCCCAGCAGTGGGAGTGCCTACTGACTGGTGCAAGTGGCCTTCTCGTAGCCTCAGTTCCATCATCTGTGAAATGGGTGGAAATAATGGTGGCATGTCGTACAAGGGTCACAAGAGTGGATACAACAAAGAGCAGAGGACCACGCCTTCTAAACCAGCCTTCTCCATCCAGCATCCAGATGTTTTCGATTACAGCTCCCATCGGCCCCAGCCTGTTGCTGGTGGAAGTTGTAGTCCAACGGTAGCAAACCAGCAACTAGCGCAGAGCTAGCCAGGTCCCACCTTGCATTCCTCTGCTTCCAGTTCTGCGATTCAGGCACTGCGATTAATCATACAAATGGCAAGGATTTTGCCTTGGGGAAAACTGGCAGCCAGGAAGTGGGGAGGGGGGCGGAGAGGGACGGCTGCACACTCAGCCTTGGCCTGAGAAGCTGCTTTGGTCCCGAGTTGCCCCAGGTTCTAGGGAGACCCCAAAGAGCCGCCTCCATCCACTTCCCCCGTGCACCAGGCAGGGACGATTTGACGGCCCGCTGTGGGTGGAGGATTGGCTCCTGATCACAGACGCAATTAGAGGCAGTAATTTCAGGTTCATTAGCGGAATTCCTTCATCAACAATGCAATTACTTCGGCAGGGCTTGGAGGAGGGAAAGCCCTGATTAAGTACCAAAGAGAGTCAGAGAAGAAGGCAGAGGAGGAGAATCGCTTGGCATCCTGCAGGCTTTCCCCAACATTAGAGAGATGGCCCCAAGGCTCTACTCTTTGTTCCCATGACCTGGTATTCAGAAATAGACTATTATAGCACATGGAGCTTCCACAGAGAGCTCTCTCTCTCTCTCTCTCTCTCCCTCTCTCCCTCTCTCCCTCTCTCTCTGGATGGCCACGTGGCTCTTCATTGCCTCTTATTTCCCTATGCCTTGCTTACAAAGAGGCAGTGCGGTATAATGGCTAGTGTCGGACTAGGACCCAAGAGACCAGGCTTTGAATCCCCACTCAGACATGAAGTTCACTGGGTGACCCTTCGGCCAACCACGGCCACTCTCAGCCTCCTTCACAGGGTTGTTGTGGGGACAAAATGGGGAGGGGGAGAACTATCTACAGCACCTTCAGCCCCTTGGAGAGAAAGGAGGGGGAAAGGCAGGAAAGTTCTGCCTTACCATCAGCCTGGCATAAACCAACATCCTGGGTCAGGACACCGCCAGCATTTCATGCATCAGCCTTGGGGACCACACACTTGAGGTGGTAGATGGTTTTGTCTTCCTGGGATCTACCATAACCAGCTTCTTCTTCTTCTTCTTCTTCTTCTTCTTCTTCTTCTTCTTCGATCCCTCGTAACTGAGTAAGATTGTCTTCCATGAACACAGTTTTAGCAGTAAGTCCATAAGTGACCATGGAGGTCAATTCTGGATCCACACGTCCTTCCACAGTGGGGACATAGGTTTCTGGGAGGGAGTTGATCATGGTAAGAGTTTGCCAAGCGTGCCTTCCTCTTTGCATGGTTCTCCCTTTAGTCCTGAGTTTGAGCGTCTTGAAAGCCCATGACACCTTTGGGAAAGGCTGTTCTCCAATTGGAGCGCTTGCAGGCCAGTGCTTCCCAGTTGTCGGTGTTTATACTACATTTTTTAAAAGATTTGCCTTGAGAGAGTCCATAGCCAGCAACCTTTCCATCAACACTGAGCTGGGCAAGTGTATTGGCAAGGCAGCTACAGCAATGCCTCTCCTCTTCAAAAGGATCTGAGAGAATGTGATGCTAACGTCCAATACCAAGATGGAGGTGTATCAGACGCTGATTTATGGAAGTGCATCGTGAGCCACTTACAACCGCCAGGAGTGACACCTCAATGCCTTCCATATGCGCTGTGTCAGGAAGGTTTGGGGCATCACATAACAGGACAAACAAAGCCCACAGTCTATGCTGGCTTGGCTGTGTCCGCAGAATGGAAGATGGCAGGATCCCCAGGGAGGTGCTCTACAGGAGCTGGCTTCCAGCACTAGGCCAGCTGGCAGACCAACTCTGCTGTGCTACAGAGATGTCTGCAAACATGGCATGAAGGCTGGCAACATCAAACCTGTCGTGTGGGAATCCCTTGTAGACGACCGCATTGCCTGCAGACAGTCAGGTCTTGTATCCATAGCAGATACCAGAAGAGGAAAGACCTGGGAGGAGCACAGGGAGAAGAAACGCCCTGGTGCATCTGCAGCAGCACAACTGGACACCTTCCTCTGTCCCAGCTGCAACGAAACATGTCTCTCCCACATCGGTCTCTACAACCACAGCAGGCGCTGTAACTCTCCAGAGGTTGGACTTCACCCCTGAAGGCACACTCCTCCATCATCTCTCGAGACAGATAGATGACAACTGTGGCCCTCCCTGCCACAGTTTTGCCATGCACTGCATGAATCATAGAGTTGGAAGAGACCACAAGGGCCATCGAGTCCAACCCCCTGCCAAGCAGGAAACACCATCAGAGCACTCCTGACATATGGTTGTCAAGCCTCTGCTTAAAGACCTCCAAAGTAGGAGACTCCACCACACTCCTTGCCAGCAAATTCCACTGTTGAACAGCTCTTACTGTCAGGAAGTTCTTCCTAATGTTTAGGTGGAATCTTCTTTCTTGTAGTTTGGATCCATTGCTCCGTGTCCGCTTCTCTGGAGCAGCAGAAAACAACCTTTCTCCCTCCTCTAGGTGACATCCTTTTATATATTTGAACATGGCTATCATATCACCCCTTAACCTCCTCTTCTCCAGGCTAAACATGCCCAGCTCCCTTAGCCGTTCCTCATAAGGCATCGTTTCCAGGCCTTTGACCATTTTGGTTGCCCTCCTCTGGACACGTTCCAGTTTGTCAGTGTCCTTCTTGAACTGTGGTGCCCAGAACTGGACACAGTACTCCAGGTGAGGTCTGACCAGAGCAGAATACAGTGGCACTATTACTTCCCTTGATCTAGATGCTATACTCCTATTGATGAGGCCCAGAATTGCATTGGCTTTTTTAGCTGCCGCGTCACACTGTTGGCTCATGTCAAGTTTGTGGTCAACCAAGACTCCTAGATCCTTTTCACATGTACTGCTCTCAAGCCAGGTGTCACCCATCTTGTATTTGTGCCTCTCATTTTTTTTGCCCAAGTGCAATACTTTAAAGAAAAGATCTCTTTTCTTTTATCTGCCCTGAATCCTACAATCTGCTTGGGCTGGTGGAGTCCCAGTAGCCTAAATGTTTCATGGGTGGGAGGCCACAGCTGAGCTGCCATAAATTTTGTTGACAGCGCTACCTTGTTCTCTGCTGGCCCCCGAGGGAGAGGAAGGAAGATCCTACTCTCTCCGGCAGATAGAAGTCACGACGAGTATTTGTCTGTAATGCACTTGCTTGGGCTTCGAGGCTCCTCTCACCAGCACGGAAATGCCAGCTCAGTTTAAGCCTCCTGAAATCTCTTTCTGGGCGCGTGGTTTTCATTGGACTCTGAGCTATTTTGATTGGCATTTTTTATTAGTTTGCTTGTGGATTGTTGGCCTGTGGCCTGTCTCCATTTAAAGACAGAGCACCCCAGGGGGAAGAGCCGCCTTCCTAAACGCGGATGTTTGTCTTCTGCCTGCCAGATCTCTCCCAGGGGTTGTGACTCTCTCACGGCATCGTCCCTTGGGCATCTGGACTGCAGCCCAGACACGCCGAGCTGCGAGCAAAAGGCTCCTCCTGCCCTTGCTTTCCAGGCTAGCTTTCCTTCTCTTCCGCAGAGAGGAGCACCACGGCCACCGGCTCTGCATGGAGAAGGTCCCGCCTTCCTTCCCTGCTGGTGTCTTATAGAACCATAGAATTACAGTGGTACATCGGGTTACATACGCTTCAGGTTACATAGGCTTCAGGTTACAGACTCTGCTAACCCAGAAATAGTACCTCGGGTTAAGAACTTTGCTTCAGGATGAGAACAGAAATTGCGCAGCGGCAGCAGGAGGCCCCATTAGCTAAAGTGGTGCTTCAGATTAAGAACAGTTTCAGGTTAAGAACGGACCTCCGGAACGAATTAAGTACAGGGGTTGTTGCTGTTGTTTAGTCGTTTAGTCGTGCCCGACTCTTCATGACCCCCTGGACCAGAGCATGCCAGGCCCTCCTGTCTTCCACTGCCTCCCTCAGTTTGGTCCAACTCATGCTGGTAGCTTCGAGAACACTGTCCCACCATCTCGTCCTCTGTCGTCCCCTTCTCCTTGTGCCCTCCATCTTTCCCAACATCAGGGTCTTTTCCAGGGAGTCTTCTCTTCTCCTGAGGTGGCCAAAGTCTTGGAGCCTCAGCTTCAGGATCCGTCCTTCCAGTGAGCACTCAAGGCTGATTTCCTTCAGAATGGAGAGGTTTGATCTTCTTGCAGTCCATGGGACTCTCAAGAGTCTCCTCCAGCACAGAGGTACCGCTGTATAAAGGGACCCCCAGGGGTCTTATAGTTCTGTGATGGCCTGGGACTTGGGCTCAGACTCAGAACCAGAGGAGACTCAGTCTGCACCGGATCCTTTGCCTCAGGCATCATCTGAACCAAGTCTGGGGCCTGATCCTGAAGAGTCCCAGTCTGCACAGGTTCCCCTGCAACAAGCACCAGCTGGGCCAAGTCAGGGGCCTGAGCCTGCCCTGGCTCCAGATGTGGAAATGACCTCCTTGCCTCCAGCTGGGCCAACACTTACAGCTGCTCCACTACCGGTTGGGTCAGGGGAGGCTGAGGCGGCCCCTGGGTCTAGTCACCCACCGACGTCTCCCGAGCTGCAGAGACTGAGGTCTGAGAGAAGGAGAGACCTGAGTACTCACAGGAGGAGTGCTCGCCTTCGGGCGAGACAGGGAGGTGAGTCACCAGGGGATCAGGACCGGCCACTACCCCCGACAAAGATAAAAGGCTGTTGGACCCTGCCCCAGGTTGTGGGAGGAAGATTGCTGTATGCCAGATCTTGCCTGAGATCCTATACCTGTCCTTGCCTGGTATCCTGCCTCGTGTCCTGCCTTGGCCTTGTCGGACTGACTCTTAGTGGGACCTTCAGATTCTGGACCAGTCCTGGACCGCGTTTCACGGGTTACCCCCGGGCCCAACCCCCTGCAATGCAGGAATCGCAGCCTAGAGAATCCCTGACAGATGACCATCGGACCTCTGTTTAAGCACCTCCAATGAAGGAGAGTCCACCGCCTTCCGAGGGAAGCCATTCTGCTGCTGAACAGCTCTTCCTAATGTTTTCTTGGAAATCTCCTTTGTTGTAATTTCTGAAGGGCTATCTGTTGGGAAACTGCCAGGGAGATAGTGTCCATCATGAGCCCCCAAGCCGGAGTTCTGGACGTCCATCGGCCTCCCGTACTCACGCAGATCCAACAGTTAGGGGCACAAAGCCTTTGGAAATTCTTAGCCACATTCCTAGGCTGGTGCACCCTCTTTATCAGCAGAAACGCAGCCGAAAGCTTGCATCACAGAAGAGCAGAAGAGCATAATTTTCAGACTTTATTTAGCGTTTAACAGAACAAAAGAAAACACGTCCATTCTGTCAGCGTGTCTGAGCCGACTGAAAACGAAAGGAAAAAAACATAAACATCCTGTTAACAGGACATGCGCAGACTCTGTAACTTACAAAAGCCTGCTCCCTTTTAAGGTGGAACGGAAATATCCTAACATCCTCCCCCTTTCCGTGTAACCTGTTGTACCTGTGGTTCACCCAATTGCAACCTTTGTACATAAACCTTAAGTTGTTCTTTGTTAACAACCTTAGACAACAGATCAGCAGGAATTTCAGTACCTGCCATGTAGGACACCTGAATCAGTCCTTTCTGGATACACTCTCTTGCACGATGTAACTTAATCTGCAAGTACTTGGTTCTCTGCTTGCAACTCTCGGAGTTCAGCAAAGCCAAACACGATCTATTGTCTTGATACACTTGTACAGGACATTTCACAGACACCCTGATGTCCTTAAACAGTTGCATCAACCATTCACAATCCATGAGTGAAAATGACAGAGCATTGAGTTCTGCTTCACAGGAACTTAGGCTCACTGTTGTCTGCTTCTTGCACAACCAGTCAAACAGGCAGTGGTTGTACATGTAGCATACTCCAGAAGTGCTTGTACCATCCGTGGTGTCACTTCCAAAACTTGCATCTGCAAAGATTTCAAGACCTCCAGTCTTCTGACTGGTGAACCTCAGCCTGTAGTGCATAGTCCCTTTCAAATAGCGGGCTATGCGCTTCAGAGCTTTCCAATCCTGAACCGTAGGATTGTTGGCATGTCTGCTAAGCAGATTACAGCTTACAGCAATGTCAGGTCTTGAACATCTGGCAATGAAATTCAGCTTGCCTAGAATGCATCTGTACAGCGTTGTGTCAGAAAACGCTTCAGCAGTACTGTCTACCTGGTAACCTGTTACCATCGGTGTGTCTGCTGGGTTTGCATCAACCAAATTCAACCTGGTTAATACATCAGCAATTTTCTGTGTTTGGTGTACCAGAAAATTACCTGCTTGGTCTCTCTCCACCTGCAGAGAAAGATAGTTGGATACCTCACCAAGATCCTTCATGTCAAAGTGCTCCTTCAGTTGAGCTAGGGTGCTTTGGTAAAAAGCCTGATTCTTCCAAAACATCAGAAGATCATCAACAAAACATAAACAATACAGTTTGTTTTGCCCCTCCTCCTTGACAAACACACATGGATCAGCTTTGCCCTGGTGAAAACCTAGAGAAAGCAATGTCTCAGTGAGTTTTGTGTTCCAACACCTGGCACTCTGCTTAAGACCATATAAGGATTTCCGCAGTTTACAGATCATACCCTTCTGTATCTCCATCCCATCAGGTGGAAGCATGAACAGCTGTTCATTCAAAATCCCGTACAAAAAAGCTGTATTAATGTCGTGGTGGGAAACATGCAGTTTTTCCTCCGCAGCGACCTTGAGCATCAGTCGAATGCTCTCATATTTGACTGTGGGAGAGTAGGTCTCGTGGTAATCCTGTCCTGGTACCTGTGAAAAACCTCTGGCAACCAATCTGGCTTTGTGTCTGACTACCTTGCCATTCTGGTCTGTCTTGGCCTTGAAGACCCATTTGCTGCCAACCAGTCTCATTCCTGGGACTACCGGTACCAGTTCCCAAGTTTGGTTCCTGTTCAAGGAATCAACTTCAGCCTTCATGGCATTAAGCCAAGGCTCAGCATCTTTAGAGGTTAACTCCTGAACCTCTTTGAAGCTTGAAGGTTCCCACACCTTCTCTGAGCTACTAAGAACAGCTGTTGCTGTCTTAGCAAACTCATCAGCATACCTCTTTGGAGGTCTGCCCTTGGTCGCCCTTTCAGACCTACGTACTAGACGCAAGTCTTCTGGACTCATCTCCTCTTTCTTAGGAGAAAAGTGACCAATGGTGAACAGTGGTTCTTCCAGTTCATTGTCAGACGCATCAGATGGTCTGACTGAGGCTTTTGCGCTCTGGTAGTCTGCTGTGTCATCACTTTCACTGACATCAGCAGCAGCGCCGCCCACTGAACTGGAATCCGAACTCTGATCATCATCATCATCATCCTCCTCATCATCATCCTCATCCTCATCAGCAGCAGCTTTCTCATCTTTAGCTGCTTGCTTGACATCACCTTCATCCTCCTCTGGGTAACTCTGGAAAATTCCCACATTTTCCCCCCACTTAGGATTGTACTCAACACTCCTTGTGAACTTAATGGACTTAGAGTCAGTCATCCATACCCTGTATGCACCTTTTTCGTACCCCATGAACAAACCATGTGCCCCACGCTTCCCAAGCTTGTTGGTTTGTTGTGTGCGTACCCACATGTCCGAACCAAATATTTTCATGTGTTTGGTGTTGGGTTTCTTGCCAAACATCTTCTCATAGGGGGTACAACCAATGGGTGATGACAATCTGCGATTATAACTGTAAACCAGATTCCCCAAAGCTTCCCCCCAAAACTTATCAGGGAGATTGGCATCATGCAACAAGGTTTTGATTCCTTGCAGCAATGTTTGATTTGCTCTCTCCGCAAGACCATTCATCCATGGCGATCTGGGCGTTGACATGTCATGCTGGATTCCCTTCTCAGTCAGGAAAGCTTCAAACTGCTGAGAAGTAAACTCCCCGCCCCGATCAGTGAACAAACAAGAAATACGTTTACTGTGCACATTCTCCAACCAAGCACAGAATTCCTTAAACTTCGGAAACACTTGCGATTTCTGTTCGAGCAAATACACATGAATGTACCTGGAAAAAGAATCAATCAGAATCATGAAGTACCTTGCTCCTCCTAAAGAGGGCGCTAGTGGCCCTACCAGGTCTGCATGCACTAGCTGGTAGGGTTTGGAAGCCTGCCTGCTAGACTCCTTGCCTTTTGGAGCAACCTTCACCTTGTTCTCTGCACAAGATACACATTTCATGTGAAATTTACAGGGTTTGATGTTCAAACCTTCAACCACCTCTGGCATCTTGGCCAGTGCCTTCCAAGAGAGGTGACAAAATCTTCGATGCGCATCATGAATGCAACCTGCATGAAGAACTTTGTTAGTTTGTGCAACACAACAAGAATCAGCATTATTCACAACAACAGTGTCATCATAAGTTATATGGAACAAACCATCCATAAACTTTGCATGCAAATAGTCCTCTTTGCCTTTACTGATGACACAGACGCTCCTCTTGAAGGAAATCTGAAAACCATGCCCAGTAAGCTGTGGGACACTCAACAAGTTGCTTGCAGCGCCTGGAACATATAGTACACCACTGATGGTTGTGTGCAAACTTGCAAGTTTCACAGTCCCTTCTCCTGCAATTTGCAACGTCCTTCCATCAGCCAGGTGGATCTCACCTTCCTGAGGCTTGAAGGAGATAAAGAGATGCCGATCCTTGGAAACGTGGCGGCTGGCACCTGAGTCCACAATAAACCTGCCTTTGGCTGTTGGAGCAGTCCTTACAGCAAGCAAACCCTTGTTTTGCACTGGTGTGGGCTTTTGCAGCTTGCCCCCCTGCTGCTCCTGGCCAGCAGACGTGCCTTTAGCCTTTGGTGAAGCTGTGCCAGCAAGCAAAACCTTGCTTTCCACTGGCGTGGGCTTTTGCAGCTTGCCCCCCTGCTTCTGGTCAGCTGTAGGCATCTGTTTACCTTTGCCTTTCCGGCCTCTGCAAAGGCGATGGCCTTGGTTCCCATGAGAACCTGAGCTCTCAGCTGCCGACTCCTTGGCTCCCCCTGGAGGCTGGAATGCTGCCTGGGATGACGTGACGGTCAGCTCCCCCTGCAGCTTGCAACCGGTGCCCTCAGCATCCCTGGATTCACTCGCATTCTGGGAAACAGCTAGGACCTCCGATGCAGTCAAACTCTGGGCTGGGATTACTGGCAAATAAGCTTTTTTTAAAGCAGTCCACATTGCACGTGCAGTGGTGTTGCCAGCCAGCGTCTTAATTTCCTCAAGAGATACGGATAGGACTATTATGTCTATCGCTTTCGAATCAGCTGATTTCCATCTCTCTGTCAGAGGAACTGGGGGGGCTTCAGAAACAACATGCCAGACCCCAAACTGACGCAGTAAACTCTCACACCATTTTGCCCAGGGTTCATAATTCTGCCCATCCAACTTAGGGCACTGAGTGGCCTCTGAAGCTTCAAAAGCGTGGAAATACTCCATTCCAGCTTTTGGCAGTAGCCGTGAGTCTAATTTAACTTGAAAGACTCCTTATCTTGGCAGCTCATTAATCACGAAGCCTTTCTGGCTCGGCTCCCAGGCCAATTAAGCCTTGCCGGAGAGGTAAACAGAAAAGCCAAAAGCCTCCCTCATTTCTTTCGCTTTTCCCACCGTACCTCTTAAACGCAGTCTGTTGCAGCTTTACTCTCCTGTAGGTGCCGTGAATCTGGGCCCGAAACCTTGTTGTTGGGAAACTGCCAGGGAGATAGTGTCCATCATGAGCCCCCAAGCCGGAGTTCTGGACGTCCATCGGCCTCCCGTACTCACGCAGATCCAACAGTTAGGGGCACAAAGCCTTTGGAAATTCTTAGCCACATTCCTAGGCTGGTGCACCCTCTTTATCAGCAGAAACGCAGCCGAAAGCTTGCATCACAGAAGAGCAGAAGAGCATAATTTTCAGACTTTATTTAGCGTTTAACAGAACAAAAAAAAACACGTCCATTCTGTCAGCGTGTCTGAGCCGACTGAAAACGAAAGGAAAAAAACATAAACATCCTGTTAACAGGACATGCGCAGACTCTGTAACTTACAAAAGCCTGCTCCCTTTTAAGGTGGAACGGAAATATCCTAACACTATCATGTGGACGATGATAGGAGCTTGTTTTCCCCTGCTTCAAAGAGAAGAACTCGAACCCATGGCTTCAAGTTACAAGGAAGGAGAGTCCAACTCAACATCTGGAAAAATTTTCTGACAGTCAGAGCTGTTTGACCACGAGATGGAAGGAAGTGGACTCTTATTCTTTGCAGATTTTCAAGCAGAGGTTGGATGGCCATCTGTCATGGATGCTTTAGCTGTGATTCCTGCATTGCAGGGGGTTGGTCTAGATGACCCTTAGGGTCCCTTCCAAGTCTGTGATTCTGTAATTCAATATTTCCATCAATGCATGTGTAAACCCAGATATTAATTGATTGACAATTTAATGCTGCCTTTCAGCCCTCAGAAGGATCCCCAAGTCAACTGAAACAGTATGGGGGGGGGTAGTCAGCTAATTTTTACTCAGAGTAGGCCTATTGAAAGTAATGACCCTGTCCTTCCAGTTCTGCAATTCTGTGATTCTATGGAAGCATCCTCCAGATCATCTCTACCCACCATCAATAGTTTTGGCACAAGATCCCTCTGCTTCCTGCACACATTTTCTCTAAAGAGCAAATGCGTCTCGTGTGACGCTGGGCAATTCCTCCTCTCTTCCTCTCCCTCTCCCCATCCAGGCCTTTGATTCCAGGGAGATTTGCAGCTCTCAATGTCTCTGTCAGTCCCACCCGGCCCTGATCAAGGCCTTTGCTGAATGAAAAGAGAGAGGCAGATAGCAGTCAGGCCTCCTCCCAGCATCATTCCAAATAAGCCGTCCTCCAATCTCCCGGCTCTCTTTCAAGTCTGCTCCAAACAGACGTTGGGAAAGGGTTGCTATGGAAACACCAGGACAAGGCCTTTTACATAAAAATCCTGAAAAGTGTGTGTGTTGGGGCGGGAGGGAGAGTGATGGTAAAATGAAGTAAACCTCTCGTGGGCTGCTTAAACGAGAGAAGGAAGTATGGAGGGGTTCCTTAGCAAATGCAAAGCCCTGTCTTCGTTCCTGCAAATGGCCCATGGGCTGCTATGGGGCTATAAAGAGCAGTTCTGTGCAAATGCTCCTCCCCCAGTCACAGACAGCTGTCTGTCCGGGAATACAGGTGAAAAGCGTTGTTAAAGATAAAATAACCAAGCATGTAGAAGAACAAGCCTTGGTGAAGCACAGCCAGCATGGCTTATGCCAAGGCAAGTCCTGCCTTGCCAACCCATTAGAGCATGGGTAGGCAAACTAAGGCCCAGGGGCCGGATCCGGCCCAATCACCTTCTAAATCCGGCCCTCGGGTGGTCTGGGAGTCAGTGTGTTTTTACATGAGTAGAATGTGCCCTTTTATTTAAAATGTATCTCTGGGTTATTTGTGGGGCATAGGAATTTGTTCATTATTATTTTTTTCAAAATATAGTCTGGCCCCCACAAGTTCTGAGGGACAGTGAAAAAGCTGCTGAAAAAGTTTGCTGGCCCCTGCATTAGAGTTCTTTGAAAGTGCTAGCAAGCATATATATGGCATGCTTGTGCTTTCAAAAAGCTTTTGACAAGGTGCCTCACCAAAGATTCCTGAGTAAGCCTAGCAGTCAAGGAATAAGAGGAGAGGTCCTCTTGTGGATCACAGATTGGCTAAGTCCCCTAACCTGGTGCTCTCCAAATGCTATGGACTACAAGACCCTTCGGTCCTCTCCAATATAGCTGAATTTTGCAAGAGTCTTTCATGGCTGTGTTGGCTGGGACTGATGGGAGTCCAAAACATCTGGAGGGCACCAGGTTGGGGAAGATTGCTCTGAGGCAGGAGTGGGTGGCAAGAAGCATAGAGTATTCCCTGGCTGGTAGCGCAGACATGACCTCAAAATTGGTGTTGTTGAGCATGCAGTGGCATAGCGTGTGGAGGGGGCACAGGACCGTTGTCCTGGGTGCAAAATTGTCAGGGGGTGCAAAATTTCAGCATGCAATGCTGCCTCAATACAGCTGTGTGCTTCTGTTTCTGGGCTCTGTTGAAAATGGCTACTCTTTGAAGTGACCCCTCCAGACAACGGAACAGCTCTTCTTTTCTTATCTCTGTGGCTGTGATCTCCTGGGTGACGTGGGCACCACTAGGCAGTTGAATGCACTTGCAGACTCCACCTGTTTCCCTCCCTCTCACCCTCCCTCCATGCCGCCCCGGGCACTGGCAAGCCATGCTATGCCACTGTGAGCCCAGGAAGGTTCTCAGAGAGAAGATCTGTTCAGAATGGGAGACCTTCCTTACCATTAAAGGGTTAAGATGTTAAAAGGCCCTTTCATTATTATTCTTTTTTGGAAAATGCTCAATTAAAGGAGAGGTTTTTCCATAATGAAGAGTGGTGTGGACAAATCAAATGCACAGGGTTCTTCCAAAATGCCAAAACTTAGAGGGTGCTGTTTAAGGGAATTGATTGGCAGAGTGCTTCAGACAAAAAGAGAAGAAAGAGCAGAATCAGCACCTGGTGTTCCCCATCACAAGATGTGGTGACAACCTCTAGCACTGATGGCGTCTAAAAGAGATCAGATAGGTGGAGAGGGGAAGAGGAAGAGAGGCACATGTTATTCATGGTCACTATGTGGAGCCTTCACACTCAGAGGCAGTCAACCCTGGAGGCCAGCCTGAAGGGGGTGGCTTTCTCCTCTGTGCCAATGAGCAGCCTGGGAAGGACTCCTTGGAACACAGGCACTCATGTCATGTTTGGGGGTGGGAATGAGTGTGGGAATGAGGGTGGCAGGAGAGGATATATTGTTTATTAATATCCTTCCTAACTTGCGCTAGCAAATTCCTTTACTTAGCAGAGTTACATCCCCCCTTTACATGCACAGCAGATAGCTGGTTGCAGGCTCGTGTGAGCCTCTCACTATTATACAATTCCATCTGTCTCAGATTGAATTGTACGTTTCTGGTAAGTTCCCTTGAACCCCTCTTAAAAGAATAAAGATGCCACAATCTTATTCAAAGTCAATAAAAGAAATTTACTTACATCAGTTCACAGTTGGATTCCTGAAGGCAGACTTGGTTGCAAATATGTTCATGTGGATCTACCCCATATGGGGGAATAATCCCAGGGCTTCTGCTAGCTAGCAGAGCAGTCCTAGCTAGAAGCTGGTCAAACGAAGAAGGAAGTCAAAAAGAGAGAGGTGTGCTGCGTGACTCGTCCTTTTGTTACCTGGGCAGGTAAGGTCACGCCCACCTTCTATCACATGCAAAAGGAAGGTTGCTCCAGCCAGGAGGAACAGGAAGAGGAATTTCGACTGGCTGGACCAAACATTCCCTCATGTGTCTTCTCCAGCATTTCAAGGAATGTTGTTTTTGACTGCCTCTCATGGATCACATCCCACAATCGGTTCATCACAGGGCCCAGTTATTGATTTGATTTCTACGCTGCCCTTCCCAAGAACATCAAAAGAGCCTGCTGGGTCAGGCCAAAGGGGTCCCATCTGGTCTAGCATCCTGTACTCATAGTGGCCAGCTGCACACCTCTTTTGAGAAGCCCAAATTTTCACTGGCTAGGTTCAATTTTAATCCCTCTCACTTCCCTTGGAGTAGGTTTGCGGGTATGGCAGAAGGAGATAGGATCTGCCCATGCGATGCCCACCTGGTGCAAACTCTCGCTCACATGGCCCTTAAATGTAAAAGGTATGATGATCTCCGCCAACAATTTCTAGACCATCTATGTATTCCAACATTGAAACCAGAGACGGAGGTTATACGCTTCTTATTACAGGGGAGAGACCAGGAGCTCACCAAGACAGTAGCTAAGTTCCTCTATTTGATTTTTTTGTCGCCGAAGTACGCTACAGGATCCTGCCCTTGCTGGAGACCCACAGAGATGAAATAGATTGCTCGCCTCTTCTTCCCTTTGGCAAATGACTGTACTGTTGAAGTGGTGACGAGATCGCACTAGCCTGTTTATTCTGAATGTTTGTATGAGATGCCAATAAAGGTACGATGATGATGAGAAGACCAAAAGCAGGGCGTGAACCCAAGAGCATCACCCTCCCCTCCTCTGGTTTGCAGCAACTGGGATTTGGAGGCAGAGAATAGAGCCATTCCGGCTAGTGGTCACCAACAGCCCTCTCCTATTAGATTCACTGCATGTTACAGTCTCAGAGAAAATGTAATGAAGATGCTATACAGGTGGTACCTGTTGTTGTGGTTTGGTCGTTTAGTCGTGTCCGACTCTTCGTGACCCCATGGACCAGAGCACGCCAGGCCCTCCTGTCTTCCACTGCCTCCCGCAGTTTGGTCAAACTCATGCTGGTAGCTTCAAGAACACTGTCCAACCATCTCATCCTCTGCTTTCCCCCAGGAAAGCATTGTTTAATGTCTGGATAAGGTATAAGGACCTACTTGAAAATAAAACCCCAAGGTGGCTGTCACCGATGGAAGCGAAGGCTCAGAAAAAGCTCAATATGGAGGCCAAATGGCCGAAATATTGGGAGATTTTGGAACAAGAGGGAGACAGATTGAAATTGCAGAGCATTGAAAAACTAAAAAATAAAGTGTGAGATTGGCTTCATTATTATCAGATAATGGAGGCATATAATTTGGACAAGAAAATTGGCTTCCAGGTGGAAAAATCAAAATTGGAAACAGAACTGTTAGAACCCAAAACTAAGATTTTGTCAAAGATGTATAACTTGCTGTTGAAATGGAATACACAGGATGAAACGGTGAAATCTGCTATGATTAAATGGGCACAAGATGTTGGACATAACATAATGATGGCTGACTGGGAACAGTTGTGGACCACAGGTATGAAGTTTACGGCATGTAATGCCTTAAGAGAGAATATTATGAAAATGATATACAGGTGGTACATGACCCCAGTCAAGCTTGCAAAAATCTATCATTTGCCCGATAATAAATGTTGGAAATGTAAAGAAACTGAAGGTACATTCTTTCACCTTTGGTGGACGTGCCCAAGGATTAAGGCTTTCTGGGAGATGATCTATAATGAAATGAAAAAGGTATTTAAATATACTTTCCCGAAGAAACCAGAGGCTTTTCTCCTGGACATAGTTGGCCAATCGGTGTCAAAGAAGGACAGAACTTTTTTTATGTATGCTACAACAGCAGCAAGGATACTTATTGCAAAATATTGGAAGAGACAAGATTTACCCACTCTGGAAGAATGGCAGATGAAGGTGATGGACTACATGGAATTGGCGGAAATGACTGGCAGAATCCGAGACCAGGGAGAAGAGTCGGTGGAAGAAGATTGGAAGAAATTTAAAGATTATCTACAGAAATACTGCAAAATTAATGAATGTTAGAATGATGTTGGATTGACGTTAAGTGGTTTTTAGCAGCAATATTATAAAGGAATATGTAAAAATGGATTGTTAACAGGTGATAACCTAAAGTTATAATATATTAAGATAAACGATTAAGATAAAATTAAAGAGGGAAAGGATTTGCTGAATTAACTAATTGAATTGGAATGCAAAAAAGGGAGGTGTGAGGAGGTCAG
Organism: Podarcis liolepis; assembly: GCF_965112155.1. Taxonomy (NCBI): domain Eukaryota; kingdom Metazoa; phylum Chordata; class Lepidosauria; order Squamata; family Lacertidae; genus Podarcis; species Podarcis liolepis. Next base: position 64,635,203 of record NC_139565.1, read on the forward strand.
GGAAACAAGTAAATGAAAGATAAGATATAGAAAGACTGGTTTGTTTTTAACTGTTTTTACTTTGTATTTTCATTTTCGGGGTTTTTTTGTTTTTTTACTTTTTTCTCTTATTTTTGTAATATGCTGAAACTTTAATAAATATCTTTTTTTAAAAAAAAGGAACACTGTCCCACCATCTCGTCCTCTGTCGTCCCCTTCTCCTTGGCCCCTCCATCTTTCCCAACATCAGGGTCTTTTCCAGGGAGTCTTCTCTTCTCATGAGGTGGCCAAAGTATTGGAGCCTCAGCTTCAGGATCTGTCCTTCCAATGAGCACTCAGGGATGATTTCCTTCAGAAGGGGTAGGTCTGATCTTCTTGCAGTCCATGGGACTCTCAAGAGTCTCCTCCAGCACCAGAATTCAAAAGCATCAATTCTTCGGCGATCAGCCTTCTTTATGGTCCAGCTTTGACTTCCATACAGGTGGTACCTACATATAGGTATATATATATAGGTGGTACCTAACCCTGGCCAAATTGGCAAAAATGTAAAAGAACAGCTCAGAGGCTTGTTGGAGGTGTAAAATTGGGGTTAGGTACATTTATGCACATGTGGTGGGATTGTAAGAGAATAAGAGAATTTTGGGGCACCATATATAACCAGTGGCCTTCCTATGAGGAATAATGTCCACGGAAATTAAGAAAAATCATAGACCTCTATTCATGTGACCACAGCAGCTAGGATTTTGACAGCAAAGAATTGGAAAAGTGATAACATCCCACAAAAACTGACTGGCAAGAAAAATGATACAATATTTACAACTTGCAAGGATGACAGGGAGATTAAGAGGAAAACCAATACAGAAAGTTAATAAAGAGTGGATAATGTTTAAAGAATATCTTAAAAACTATGGTGATAATGGTAAACTCCTGGCAGATCTAGAATGAATCTTGAAATATAAAGAAATGGGAAAATTAAAAAAAAAATGAATTGTGTACAGGATAATAAAATGCAAAACAGTACAATGAGAAGAACCAGAGGTTAGTCTACAAGATGTGTTTATGTTGTAATAGGTGGAATGGTTATTGTTTGTATTGTATGTATTGTTTAAGTTTTATGTAAATTAATATTAAAAAGGTAAAGGTAAAGGGGCCCCTGACCATTAGGTCTAGTCGTGACCGACTCTTGGGTTGCGGCACTCATCTCACTTTAATTGGCTGAGGGAGCCGGCGTACAGCTTCCGGGTCATGTGGCCAGCATGACCAAGCCGCTTCTGGCCAACCAGAGCAGCGCACGGAAACGGCGTTTACCTTCCCGCCGGAGCGGTACCTATTTATCTACTTGCACTTTGACGTGCTTTCTAACTGCTAGGTTGGCAGGAGCTGGGACCGAGCAACAGGAGCTCACCCCATCGCGGGGATTCGAACCGCCAACCTTCTGATCTGCAAGTCTTAGGCTCTGTGGTTTAACCCACAGCACCACCCGCGTCTCTTAAATTAATATTAATTGATGTATAATAAAGGTTATTTAAAAAAAAATATGGCCATCTCCTCCCCTATGAGTTTGCCTAATCCTCTTTTGAAACCATGTAGGTTGTGAACCTAAAGATGCTAGGAGAGGGGCAAAGAACAGAATCGTAAAAAACATATTGAAAGCAATTAAGAACTTCTGGGGCTATTTTAAAGCATCTGGGTTGGGCTGGCTGGCTGTGCTGTCTCCTTGAAGAGCAGGAGCCAAGTTGGTTATTTACAGGCTGAGTTTCCCGTTTGCAGGGACACCCCGTGACTTAGGGGCTCTCACGTGACTGCCGGCTTTCTCTTTTTATTGCTTCCATTACCTGGAGAGGGACGTGACCACAAAGACCCTCTTTCCAGCTGCTCTTTCTGAGAGATATATGTCAGAATGGTTAGGAACTATAACGCAAATGGCCTTGGCACTCCAGCCAACATACCGGGCGAGGGCAGGAGGGAAGATTTATTGAAAAGTCAACTTTATTCAGGAGCTTTTGGTATGGCAGCGTTGGAGATAATATCTTGCCCAACCTGCTGCTTTAAAAAGGAGAGTTGAAAACAACTGGGGAACTGTAGAACTGTTCTTGGTAATCTTTCTTACGTTATTAAAGTAGCAAATAAAAAATAAGAGCAGTGAAAAGTCTCCATGGTGCTGTGAGGGGTCTCACTCCAACAAGCACTTGGGATGAGTTGATGCTGGAAAAGCAGCTTATTATTATTATTATTATTATTATTATTATTATTATTATTATTATTATTATTTATACCCCGCCCATCTGGCTGGGTTTCCCCAGCCACTCTGGGTGGCTTCCAATCAAGTGTTAAAAACAACACAGCATTAAATATTAAAAGCTTCCCTAAACAGGACTGGCTTCAGCTGTCTTCTAAAAGTCTGGTAGTTGTTCTTCTCTTTGACATCTGGTGGGAGGGTGTTACACAGGGCGGGTGCCACCACCGAGAAGGCCCTCTGCCTGGTTCCCTGTAACTTGGCTTCTCCCAGCGAGGGACCACCAGAAGGCCCTCGGAGCTGGACCTCAGTGTCTGGGCAGAACGATGGGGGTGGAGACGCTCCTTCAGGTATACAGGACCGAGGCCGTTTAGAGCTTTAAAGGTCAGCACCAACACTTTGAATTTTGATAACAATGAAAAGTCCCTAGTTTCCTCTAGGCATTATGGTGTGCTTAGGGTGTTTGCTCGCCTCTGAAGGACAGTTGCTCTCCAGGGTACTTTAGGGGGCACTTGGGCAAAGCTCTGCCCAGAACCATCCCAGACACCTGCAGTCATGAGAGGGACCCCCCTTCTCACCAGGCAGGTCCTTGCCCAGATGCGCCCAGAAGCGTCATCTGGATATATGGCTTCTCTCTCTGCGCTGGCCCTGACTTGCTCTGCTCCACAGTCAGGGCTGCCAGGCTTTTATTTGCCTTGAGGCAGCACAAATTTCATAGCATCCATTAGGATTATTGTTATTAGCCCTGAGTAGGGAAGAATCGAAGGCTGACGAAGGCTAATTAATTGGTGGGGGGGGTGATGGATGATGGATCAAGGAGCTGGCAGTCGGATGGGCCAGTTGAACGGCTGTTGATTTATTGGACGCATCACGTTGGGTTCACATGTCTGGTCTGCAGCATTTATCCAAGGGGCTGCAATTCCTGCTCAGAGACCAGGAAGGTGGAGGAGAACCTCACAGTCCTTGCAAGGTCACCGTCAGAGCAGAAGACCCAGGGCTGCACAGGAGAAGACTGACAGGCAATATTATAGATACTTTCTTTTCTTTTCTTTTTTAATTTGCATTTTATTTATTTGTTAACATTCTTATATTACATTGGTAAACGTTGTCATATTCTATTACAGGACTTACTATAATATAATTTCCAACATGTATACATAAATTATATACAAATTTTATGTACAGTGGTACCTCTGGATACGAATGAGATCCGTTCCGGCACGTCTGCGCATGCACGCGTCGCTTTTCGTCGCCTCTGCTATGTGCGTGATGTCATTTTGAGCATCTGCGCAAGCGGCAAAACCCAGAGGTAACACGCTCCGTTACTTCCGGGTTGCCGCGGAGTGCAACTCGAATGCACTCAACCCAAAGCGCATTCAACCTGAGATATGACTACCTAGAAAGAAAATGAAACAAAAAAAAGAAAGAACAAAGAGAAAAAACAAAAACAATCCCCCCCCCCCAAATCATATACATACCAACACACTAGACTGGAAAATATGAAAGGGCAATATTATAGATACTTGCAAATATCTGAAGGGATGACACATGGAAGATTTATTTGTTTGTTTGTTTGTTTGTTTGTTTACTTATTTATTGAATTTATGTACCGCCCTATACTTGGAGGTCTCAGACTGGTTCACAGAAAAGACCACAATATATAAAATCAAAATAAGAACAATAAAAGCGTCACATTTTAAAAGGGTATAAGATGTCACTCAGGTCAACCAAAGGCCTGGTTAAAAAGGAACATTTTTGCCTGGCACCTAAAGGTGTATAATGAAGGCGCCAGTCGAACTTCCCTAGGGAGAGCATTCCACAGATGGGGAGCCACTGCAGAGAAGGCCCTCTTCTCATGTTGCCACACTCCGGACTTCTCGAGGAGGAAGCACACGAAGAAGGGCCTCAGAAGATTTCAGGGTCTGAATGGGTTCATATGGAAAGAGGCGGCCCTTGAAGTATCGCAATCTTGAGCTGCTTAAGGCTTTATAGGGCAAAACCAGCACTTTGAACTGGGCCCGGAAACTAATTGGTAGCCAGTGCAGTACGATGGAGCCAACAAGAAAACAAGAGCCCTGCTGGAACAGGTTAATGGACCATCTTCTTCTCACAGTGGCTGACCAGGGTGGGAACCCCACAAGCAGGGTTCAAGCACGAGAGACCTCTCCCCTCTAGGAATTTCCCACAACTGGGATTCAGAAGCATTGCTGACCCCAACTGTGGAAGCAGAGTGCAGCCATTGTGGTTAGTAGACACCAGGAGTCCTTTCCTCCATGAATCCCATGAATCCTGTTTTGGAGCCGTCCAGGTTTGTGGCCATGACTGCCTCCTGTGCGATTAGACAAACCCCCAAAGGATTGGATGAATTCATGGAAGAGTGAGCTATCAAAGGCCACTGGTCACAGTGGCAATGCTCTGCCCTTCACTGTCAGCGACACCAATGCTCCTGAACCCCAGCTGCTGGAAACCCCAAGAGGGGAGGACGGGGCTCTTGTGCTCGGTCCTACTTGTGGGTTTCCCTCAACATCTGGTTAGTCAATCTGACAACGGGATCCTGCGCTAGGTGGGCCATTGGCCTGATCCAGCAGCCTCTTCTTTGTAGCATCATAGAATTGTAGAGTTGGAAGGGACCCTGAGGGTCAGCTGAGTCCAGGGGTCAGCAAGGTTTACCCCGCGTCTGTGTCTGCGCAGACATGATTTCCGGCACCGCAAAAGTGAGTCCCCGCTCCGCGCTGTGCCGGTTTAGCACAGCGCACAGGGAATCACCAAGCAGGCAGCCCAGTTCGGAGGTGGTTCAGGGGCTGGTTAAATGACCTCCATGGGCTGCTTTTGGCCCATGGGCCTTAGGTTGCCGACCCCTGTCTTAGTCCAACCCCGCAATGCAAGAATCTCAGCTAAAGCATCCATGACAGATGGCCATTCGACCTCAGCTTAAAAACCTCCAATGAAAGAGAGTCCATAGCTTCCTGAGAGAGCTCTTGATGTCAGAAAGTTTTCCCTGATGTTGAGCCAGAATCTGCTGTCTTGTCACTTGAAGCCATTGGTTTGAGTCCAATGCTCCTGAGCAGCAGAAAACAAGATTGCTCCATCTTCCATGTGACAGCCCTTTTGATATTTGAAGATGGCCATCATATCTCATGTCAGTCCCCTCTTATCCAGGCTAAGCATATCATCCAGGCCTGGGAGCAGACAGTGCAGGGTTGCAGAAACAAGCTCACACAATTCCCTGGTGCATGCACCAAAATCTGAAGCTCAGAGTGGAGCTTTCTCCCCTTGCCTGATGTGAATCAGGGGGCATTCCGAAATGGGTATAGGACAGCCTTGCCCTACCTGGTGCCCATCCAGAGGGCACCAAGTTGGGCAAGGAAAAGACTCAACGGTGCCCACAGATAAAGGCAGCTCACGGTGCATTAAAAGTCACGAGGGCACCCCGGAAACAATAGTACAACTAATAAAAGCTTGGAAGGCAATTAGATGCTAAAATGCCATATTTAACTGCTCATCAGCTCTCTAAACAATTTGCCTATTGTGCTTTTTAAAAAATTGCTTGCTTTCTAAAAACAGCAGCAGCAGTAACCCCACAGAGCTGTTCCAGGCTGAGTTGAGGAGCAAATGCCATATGACGGGGGTCTGTAGGAATTAGGGACCACTACAATTACAATTAGGGACATGGGTGGCACTGTGGGTTAAACCACAGAGCCTAGGGCTTGCCAATCAGAAGGTCGGCAGTTCGAATCCCCACGACGGGGTGAGCTCCCGTTGCTCGGTCCCTGCTCCTGCCAAACTAGCAGTTCAAAAGCACGTCAAAGTGCAAGTAGATAAATAGGTACCGCTCCAGCGGGAAGGTAAACGGCGTTTCCGTGCGCTGCTCTGGTTCGCCAGAAGTGGCTTAGTCATGCTGGCCGCATGACCCGGAAGTTGTACCAGTAAAGCGAGATGAGCGCTGCAACCCCAGAGTCGGTCACGACTGGACCTAATGGTCACGGGGTCCCTTTACCTATGCTTATTAGGGGGAGGCGGCACATCCCCTAAGCCAGACAAGTCCGAGGCCTGTGGGGACCATATTGATTAACAGCAGCCACTTGAAGTGTAGCAAAGAAATGGTTCTCTCAGGGGCTGCCAAAGGCAACCCCCCCCCCCAGGCTGCTAACCAACAGCAACCCATCATCTCTGAGCACGGGCCATACTGTCTGGGGTGGGTGGAAACTGCAGCCCAATGACATCTAAAGGGCACCGCATGGGCTCCTGCGATTTTGGCCTGTATTCAAAGCTATATTCATAACACATTTTGCTAGAGAGTGAGGGAGGGCACGCGCTTCCCTTTGCATAACACCAGGCACAGCTCTCCACAATATGTTAAGCGGGAGGGAAGCTCTGCGATGGATCTCTCCGGCTCAGCAGTGTCATTGTCTGTACATCAGCAGCTATCACCTCCTCCCTCAGACAAACAGACCGCGCATACAATGCAATTCCTAGGAACAACAACAGCGGCAGAAGGCTGCCTCTCCGGCCCCCTGGAGAGAGCAAGAAAGGTTCAGCGGCGCCCCCGGGGGATCATGCAAGCACCCCCGGCGCGCGTCTGCCACGTCCCACTCCAGCCGGCAGCCACGGGTTGCTTTCCGTGCCAAGGCCTGCATTAACACGCTCGGGTGCTCTGGACAGGGGTGACCCCATTTATCTCCGTAGACCTTCCCACCCTCCAGTGGAGATGGGAACATTAATGATGTTCATTGCTGGGAGTTCATTTCCATTCCTTCCGGCCGGGGAGGCAAAGCTGGAAGGTGTCGTTACAGAGCGCATGCAACATTTACAAGCAGGAGCATAAACCGCTCCATCCTGGGCACGGGGAGGGGATCGTGTGGAAAGGATGAAATGCACAGTGTCTCTCTCTCTCTCTCTCTCTCTCTCTCACACACACACACACACACACACACACGCCTGGCACCAGCAGCAACAAACCAAGGCTGGGGGTGTTTTGTAAGAGCAGGAAAAGCTGGGACTGGGCACAGAATTCAGCACCTGAAGTTCAATTCTATTTAAAGGGGGGGAGCTACGTTTCTAGTCCTTATGGTGGAAGGGAAATTCTTGAAAGTGTGTGGGTAATACATGGTAAATATATCTATATCTATATCTATATCTATATCTATATCTATATCTATATCTATATCTATATCTATATCTATATCTATATCTATATCTATATCTATATCTATATCTATATCTATATCTATATCTATATCATCTATATCTATATCTATATCTATATCTATATCTATATCTATATCTATATCTATATCTATATCTATATCTATATCTATATCTATATCTAGCTATCTAGCTAGCTATATACAGTGGTACCTCTGGTTATGAACAGGGTCCATTCCGGAGGCCCATTCGCAACATGAAAAGAGTGCAACCTGAAGCGCAGGTGCTTGTGCACATACGCAAAGCGCAATTTAGCGCTTCTGCGCATGCTTGAGCGGCGAAACCCAGAAGTAACCCTTTCCAATTAGTTCGGGTTGCCGCAGGACGTAACCTGAAAGAACGTAACATGAAGCAAACGTAACATGAGGTATGACTGTATATATATCTCAAAGCTAGCACTCAAAGGCATTTTCAGGGGTCAGCAGACAGACCTCCAAAGTATTCCACAAAGCAGGGGAAATCATACAAAATTAGAAAATGTCCCTGTGATTATGTGTAATTTGCACAATACCTATGGCTGGCATAATTCAGCTTGCGGTATCCATGGTGTGGGTTTCTTCTTCAGGGGCAAGGAAAGATGTCTTCAGTGCAGAGGTACCCCAATAATACCAAGGCAAATGTCTCTCCTAGAATCAGCTCTCCCCACATATTTCTCAGCTGGGAAAATATTGCACCAAAGAGCCACAAAACGCCCAAGGGAGAAGAAATTCTCTGTTTCCCATTTGCTCTGCTTATCTATTTCATTCCTGAAATGCTCTTACAGTTTGGGAATATTGCTCCTGGTGTGTCAACGTGTAGAAATGTCCCTTCTGTGTAATATGAACCCACTGCCATTTCTTTCCCTATTCCAGCAGGGGCCAGGGCAAACGCTTCTAGGAAGGGAAGGGAAACGTCAGAGCAAGCACACACACCCCCCATGGACCAGGCTGCCAAACAAGAGATATGTGTCCCTGCCTGACTTTCCCAAAGGTGACCGCTGTCTTGTGGGCTTTGCCCCCACGATCAAGCATGTGGTGTAATAATAATAATAATAATAATAATAATAATAATAATAATAATAATAATAAATAAATAAATAAATTCCTTCCAGTAGCACCTTAAAGACCAACTAAGTTAGTTCTTGGTATGAGCTTTTGTGTGCATGCACACTTCTTCAGATACACTGAAACAGAAGTTGCCAGACCCTTCTATATAGTGAGAAGGTGGGGAGGGGTATTACTCAGAAGGGTGGTGGGAATGGGAGATTGGCAGATAGCTGAGATGAGCCTGTTGACGACTCTTAACGACTGCAATAGGTCTTACAGGAAAAGGCAAGGGGTGAGAAGGTGAGAAATGGCTTAGTCATGTATAATGAGATAAGAATCCAATGTCTCTGTTCAGACCAGGTCTTTCCATGGTTTTAAGTTTGGTAATGAGTTGCAATTCAGCAGCTTCTCTTTCCAGTCTATTTCTGAAATTCCTTTGTAGTAAAACAGCTACTTTGAGATCTTGTATAGAATGTCCTGGGAGATTGAAGTGTTCTCCTACTGGTTTCTCTGTTTTGTGATTCTTGATGTCAGATTTATGTCCGTTTATTCTTTGGCGTAAGGTTTAGCCTGTTTGTCCAATATAGAGAGCTGAAGCACACTGTTGGCATTTGATGGCATACACAATGTTAGACGATGAGCAATTAAATAGTCCCGAGATGGTATGTGTGATGTTGTTGGGGCCAGTAATGGTGTTGTCCGGGTGTATGTGGCAGCAAAGTTGGCATCTGGGTTTATTGCAGGCTCTGGTGCCAGTGTCCGTGTTAAGTCTGGTTGTAGTATTATTGTGGGTTAGGAGTTGTTTAAGATTGGGTGGCTGTCTGTAGGCAATGAAAGGCCTTCCTCCCAGAGCTTGAGAAAGAGAACTGTCATTGTCCAGGAGAGGTTGTAGATCTCTGATGATGCGTTGTACAACTGGATTAGTGGCCATCCCTGTCTCCTATTGCAAGGAGTCCCAGGGTATAAATATACACTATGTGAAGAAGCACCATCTTTTTAAAAATATATATAATTTTATTAAAGATTTTTTAATTTACAAAAATACATGCGCTGTCCATTTTTTCAAGTTGTGTCTTTTGCAGATCAGTTTCATTTGTTGTGAGACATTGTGGGAATGTTCAGGGATGCAGGAGAGGATATATTCTCTGATTATAGTCTTTCCAACTTGTGTTAACAAGTTCCACAGTTTAGCAGAGTAACATTCCCCTTTTTAAACTCACAGCGGATGCATTTGCTCAGGCTCGCTAAAGCCTCTGTAATAACCGTTCTGGTATTTTCCACTTATTCCCTCATAAAAGATAAGACACGAGACAGTCTTCTATAAAAGTATAAAAAGGTTTACTCACACATCATTCTGTTCACAATAGGATCCCCCAGAAGGCAGACTTAGCTTAGCAAAGTAACATACACTTGGAAACTATCTCATCAGGAGACAGTCCCTTTGTCCTCTCTGGGCTGGAGCCAAGAGAGCATCTTTGGCTAAGTAGATGTTGCTTCTTCGATGCATGTAGTCAAAAAGAAAGAGATGGCTGCCCTGCCCTGTGCTTTTGTCATTACCTGCACAGGTGAGGCCACGCCCACCTCTTGTCACATGCAGAGGAAGTCTGTCCCAGCCCAGAAGGAAACAGGAAGTTTACCTGCTGGCTGGACAAACATTACTCCCCATGTGTAAACATGTTCACTCTAGGAATGTTGTACTTGACTGCTCTTGTGTTTCACATCCCACAGACATTAGTATTGTATACAATGTTAGGTTAGGAAGAAAGGGGGGAAGGAGGAGGAGAGGGGAATGGTGAGTGGGGTGGGCTTGGGTGGCAATGCTTCAATTCTTCTCCTTAGAGTATGTGTGGGGTTTTGTGTCAGCATCACTTGTGTGGGTCCTCTTTACTATTCTTTTGTTGTATTCCTTTGCTGGTGCCATCTTGACTGCATCGGGGGCCACATTTGGAGCGGAGAACCAATTTTCTGTTAGCATATAGGAGAGGGGACAGGCCTTGGAAATACTTTGGTCCGAGACCCTGGAGAGTAGCTGCCGGCCAGAGTTGGTAGTAATGTGCTAGGAAAAGCCAACGGTCTGTCTCAGCATAGATTGCTCATGGGGACCAAGGAATTCAGACTCCATCTTCCTATCTGGCCCATTCCACCCACCCTGCTTATTGTCCCTGGGCCAGATATCCTAGCCAGCCCTGTCCATCCCATCCTTGGTCCTTTGATCATCTTTATCGCTCTCCCCTGACTCCTGTCCAGCTGGCGCCAACCTCCTTCCTAAGTGCTCGCAGCGTGATTGAAGGGAGGGGTTTCTGCATCGCCAGCCAGTTGGCTCGCTCTGGAGCAGCCGGACACCAGGAAGCTTGTGGCTTTGATGCATTAGGAGCACTTGCAAAAAAAACAGCCCCATCTTGCCACGAATTGATGCTTCTCTTCTTCGCCACCCACTGCCTGCAGGCGTTTCCATGGCACTGGGTGCCCGGGAAGAAGCAAGAGGCTTTGGCAGGCTGGAGCTCTTAGGGTGGGAGAATCACAGAATCTTAGAGATGGTAAGGACCCCAAGGGTCATCTAGTCCCACCCCCAAAAAGTAGGAATAGGAGCAAAAGAATCCCAAACAGAAGACCATCCATCCTCTGCTTATAAACCTGCCATGAAGTCCACCACCTTCAGAGGGAGTCCACTCCACCGCCAAAGAACTCCTAGCATCAGAAAGTTCTTGCTAATGTTTAGTTGGAATCTCCTTTGAGTTTGAATCCATTGGTTCAGGTCTGGAGAAGCAAAACAAACTTGTTCCATCTTCCATGTGGAAGATCTTCCATCATCAGTTATTTGAAGATTGCCACCATCTTCTCTTCTGCATGGTGCTGGGACCCACAGTATCTCCAGGGCCATTGCTCTTCCCAAAGACAGGTTCTTCCAGACTCAAATCTATCCCAACAGCCACCCACCCAGCTGTCTTCTTATTTGGGGTGCCTCCAAAAGGATGAGATCCCACCATGTGTCCCCACCACCACCACCACAGCTGCCCCAGCTCAGCAAAGGACCAGGCAGCGTGGCTAAACTGGAACTCCGTCCCATAGGAGTTCCAGTAGAAGAATTGATCGTTTGCCACCTGACCTGACCCCACTCACCATTCCCCTCTCCTCCTCTTTCCCCCCTTTCTTCCTAACCTAACACTGTATACAACACTGGTTCTTGTTGTTGTTGTTGAGTCATTTCGTCGTGTCCGACTCTTCATGACCCCCTGGACCAGAGCACGCCAGGCACTCCTGTCTTCCACTGCCTCCCACAGTTTGGTCAAACTCATGCTGGCCGCTTCGAGAACACTGTCCCACCATCTCGTCCTCTGTCGTCCCCTTCTCCTTGCACCCTCCATCTTTCCCAACATCAGGGTCTTTTCCAGGGAGTCTTCTCTTCTCATGAGGTGGCCAAAGTCTTGGAGCCTCAGCTTCAGAATCTGTCCTTCCAGTGAGCACTCAGGGCTGATTTCCTTAGGAATGGATAGGTGTGATCTTCTTGCAGTCCATGAGACTCTCAAGAGTCTCTTCCAGCACCATAATTCAAAAGCATCAATTCTTCAACACTAGACTGCTTTAAAAGAGGATTAGACAAATTCATGGAGGAGACAGCTGTCAACGGCTACTGCCCCCCCCCAAAAAAATGCAGAGTTCTCTTTCTTTTAGGAAGGGATTGTAACACTGCAGGTATGATTGCTCTCCCTAGGTGATTTTGGGTGGAAGGCTTTGAAAAGACTGTAACAGTCACTCCATTAAAAAAAAATCCTAGGGTGCTAAGTTTGTATTTTGAAGGGGGTGCCCCCCAAGTGTGCCTGGAATGTTCTATCTGCAGTAAGAGTGCAAATCCTGAGTCAAGTCTGTGAGTCACATGAAATTACATAGTAAGATAGAGAGGTCCACTTTTCCACTTCTAGTGAAACCTGAGGGAGGATCTGTCCATGGTGCTAGCAGGGAAGGAAAGGCCTGTGTAGTCTGCCGCCCTTTCAGACTCGCCTGGAAACACCTCCAGATTCATGCATGGGATGTACCATATTTTTCGCTCGATAACATGCACCTGACCATAACACGCATGTAGTTTTTAGAGGAGGGAAACAAGAAAAACAATATTCTACATGAAACAGTGGGTGTATGATTTTTGTGGTTCATGCTGTGGCCACAGACATGTGATCTGATGGTGAGTTTGGGGTAGCCCAATGGATCCATGTTTGTAACCATGTTTTTGCACCACTGCGGCCCCAGGCAACAGTGGGTGCGTGATTTTTTTGGTGCAAACTGTAGCCATGGACATGCTATGTGATCTGATGGTGAATTTGGGGTGACCCAGTGCAAAAATCCTGAGGATCCATGTGGATCTGTGCTTTGTAACCACATTCTAAGTGGGGAGGGAAGGAAAAGCACTCAAGGGACAAGGAGCACGCGTGGAGCAAGCTCTGCTTCTCTCCCTCCTCCCCTCCCCCCCTTAGCGAGCTGAAAAACCTTGCTGGAGGGACAGAGAGCCTGCTTGCTTTAAAGGAGCCTACCAGACAGAAGCCACTTACACTCGTGTAAGAGGCTCCCCTCCCCTCCCGCTTTGCTCCTTTAAAGAAGCAGGCACTCTGTCCCTCTCTCCTCCCCATTCAGCGGCTCTTCTCCCGCTGGAAACCACGGAGGAGGGAAGCATTCACTCCGTAACACAAACAGACATTTCCCCTTACTTTCTAGGAGGAAAAAAATGTGTGTAATGGAGCGAAAACTACGGTACATGAATCCTCAAATTCATTAGTCAGTTTCTCTATGAAACGGTCAAGTTGACCGGCTTCCCACTGAATTTCCAGAGACCAAATATCAAAATGGCACACACGTTGTTTCTTATTGCAAAGTTGGCCTACTATACACTTTTGTTAAATAACAACGGAATGTTTGTGTCATGCTTTAGGGTATTCACAGTCTTCACATTCATTATCTAGTTGCAAGTCATACAAGCAGCCAATTTTGTTAGCCCCATTTCGCAGAAGAAAAGACTGAGGCTGAGAGAATGGCTTGTCTACGGCCACCAATTCAATAATGGACCAGCGGTAGCTTCCTGACCCCCAGTTCCAGCCTCTCTGCCACTATCGGCTGCAACAGCTATTACCATTTTCTATATATTTTGTATGCAGAGACAGGGCTTGTGGTTGCATACTGTACATTTCCAATGGAAGATTTTGTCTGGCGACTGAATGCATTTGTGCATTTGGGGAGAAAGGTGTGCTTCCTGTACGCTTGCCCCTGCTTATTATAATCCATGTCTCTTGTGGCAAAAGAATTCAGAACATTCTGTGGTTCAAACTGCAGCCCCCACCCCCAAAAGAGCCCCAACATTCTCCACCCCATCGGTGCCTTCTTAGCATTCTGCAGCTTCCATTTCTTGGCTGACCAAAAGGGAGGCCTGATTGCAGATTCTTGGGCCCTGCTGAGCCAGCAAGCTGCAAAGCTAATTCTACATTCATTAGGCACAGTCTGCTGGTAGGAAGCTTTTTCGCCAGATAAAGATTTCAGAGGATCACACTGGCAGGGAGAAGGGGCAGGAGGGAGGGCCGCAGCTAACAGACAGGACTGCGGGCTATGAAAACCTTCTGTGCCTACAGTCACTTCAAAGCCTCTGGTACAGGTGGAGGAATAGCTGTTTGCAAAGAAACAGAAAGGGATGGCAGGCAGGGGAGAGGGACCTTTCTCTAAGCAGGCATGATGCAGCAGTTAACACCTCCAAAGCACAGACGCTTCCCTGCTTCCCTCGTTGCCAGCCTTGCCACCAGAGGATCTGCTGTTTACCTGACTTTGAACATCAAAGGTTCGGCAGAGTTATGGGGGAAAGTGTCCAGGAAACAAGGAAGGGTTTGAAGGCCCCAAAGGAGCAGATTGTCTGGGGCACAACCTTGAACAGAAACTTGTCCATACACTGGAAAATATCACAGAGAGATACAAATAAGGGAAGTAAAAATTAAAAATCACCCTGCGGCGAAGGGCTTGCAAAAGGAAAGCTAAAGGATGCACTTAACCCTGGCTTGCAAGTTACCAACTGGCGTAGCCCAATCTGCAAGAGCCTGGAGGTCCATTTCTGTCACCAGACAGCCACAGTTCCCTGCAGCTCACCTCCCTCGTTAAAGCCAAGATTTTGAGGGTGGGGGGGGTATCCTCTTGTTGTTGTTGTTGTTGATGATGTTGTTGTAAATTCAACTTATACACTGCCCTATACCAGGAGGTCTCGGGGCGATTCACAAGTCCACAGCATATAAAATCAAACCAAAAGCAGTAACTCAATAACCCCCCCCCCAAAAAAAAACACCCACATTCTAAAAGGGTGTTGGATGTCAGTAGGATCATCCAAAGGGCTGGTTAAAAAGGAACATTTTTGCCTGGCGCCTAAAGGTGTCTAATGAAGGCGCCAGTCGAACTTCCCTGGGGAGTAGTAGATAGGTAGCCGTGTTGGTCTGCCATAGTCAAAATAAAAAAAATTCCTTCCAGTAGCACCTTAAAGACCAACTAAGTTAGTTCTTGGTATGAGCTTTCGTGTGCATGCACACTACTTCAGATACACTGAAACAGAAGTTGCCAGATCCTTCTATATAGTGAGAAGGTGGGGAGGGGTGTTACTCAGAAGGGTGGTGGGAATGGGAGATAGGCAGATAGCTGGGAGAGCCTGTTGACGACTCTTAACGACTGTAATAGGTCTTACAGGAAAAGGCAAGGGGTGAGGAGGTGAGAAATGGTTTAGTCATGTATAGTGAGATAAGAATCCAATGTCTTTGTTAAGCCCAGGTTTTTCCATGGTTTTAAGTTTGGTAATGAGTTGTAATTCAGCAGCTTCTCTTTCCAGTCTGTTTCTGAAATTCCTTTGTAGTAAAACAGCTACTTTGAGATCTTGTATAGAATGTCCTGGGAGATTGAAGTGTTCTCCTACTGGTTTCTCTGTTTTGTGATTCTTGATGTCAGATTTATGTCCGTTTATTCTTTGGCGTAAGGTTTGGCCTGTTTGTCCAATATAGAGAGCTGAAGGACACTGTTGGCATTTGATGGCATACACAATGTTAGACGATGAGCAATTAAATAGTCCCGAGATGGTATGTGTGATGTTGTTGGGGCCAGTAATGGTGTTGTCCGGGTGTATGTGGCAGCAAAGTTGGCATCTGGGTTTATTGCAGGCTCTGGTGCCAGTGTCTGTGTTAAGTCTGGTTGTAGTATTATTGTGGGTTAGGAGTTGTTTAAGATTGGGTGGCTGTCTGTAGGCAATGAAAGGTCTTCCTCCCAGAGCTTGAGAAAGAGAACTGTCATTGTCCAGGAGAGGTTGTAGATCTCTGATGATGCGTTGTACTGTTTTAACTTGGGAGCTGTATGTGATGACTAGAGGTGTTCTGTTATTTTCTTTTTTGGGTCTGTCTTGCAGCAAGTTCTCTCTGGGTATCAGTCTGGCTCTGTTGATCTGTTGTCTAACTTCATCTGCTGGGTATTTTAGTTCTGAGAAGGTTTGCTGTAGATCTCTTAGGTGAGAGTCTCTGTCTGTAGAATTGGAACAGATGCGGCTGTAACGTAGTGCCTGGCTATATACAATGGACTGTTTGGTATGTTTGGGATGGTAGCTAGAGGCATGTAGATATGTTTGTCGGTCAGTTGGTTTGTGGTATAAGGTGGTGTCTATGCGCCCATCCTGTATTTTTATAGTAGTGTCCAAAAAATGTATTTCTTGCATAGATTGATTCATTGTAAGGTTGATTGTGGGGTGAAAATCATTAAACAAGCTATAAGGAATCATTAAACAATCTATAAGGAACACCATTTCAGATAAAACCACAGCGGACCTTGCCACCAAACTCTGCCAATTTGTCCTTACCCACAACAACTTCAAATTCGGTGATGACCTGTTCCTTCAGATCAGCGGCACAGCAATGGGCACCCGCATGGCCCCACAGTATGCCAACATCTTCATGGCAGATTTAGAACAACGTTTCCTGGACTCCTACCCACTCAAACCTCTCTTGTACCTGCGATACATTGACGATATTTTTATCATCTGGACACATGGTCAACAGACCCTGGACACCTTTCACCAGAAATTTAATGATTTTCACCCCACAATCAACCTTACAATGACTAAACCATTTCTCACCTCCTCACCCCTTGCCTTTTCCTGTAAGACCTATTACAGTCGTTAAGAGTCGTCAACAGGCTCTCCCAGCTATCTGCCTATCTCCCATTCCCACCACCCTTCTGAGTAACACCCCTCCCCACCTTCTCACTATATAGAAGGATCTGGCAACTTCTGTTTCAGTGTATCTGAAGTAGTGTGCATGCACACGAAAGCTCATACCAAGAACTAACTTAGTTGGTCTTTAAGGTGCTACTGGAAGGAATTTTCCCTGGGGAGGGCATTCCATAGATTAGGAGCCACTGCAGAGAAGGCCCCGTTCTTGTGTTGCAGCCTTCTGGACCTCTCGAGGAGGAGGCACACAAAGGAGGGGCTCAGAAGGTGATCTCAGGGTCCGGGAAGGTTCATATGGAAAGAGGCAGTCCTTGAGGTATTGCGGTCCTGAGCCATTTAAGGCTTTTTAGGTCAAAACCAGCACTTTGACTTGGGCCCGGAAAAGATGCACACACACAGAATACGTTCAAATGTGCTTCCTTCTTCGGGCTGAGAATAAGTTCAGGGACTGCACCTTGTCTCAAACCCTCAAGCTGCATTTTATTAAAATTCAAAGCAGCAAGGAACACAGCGAGCCCCCTGTGCCCCTCAAGCTGTCGGCACAGACATTTTCTTGTAAACAAACAGGCAAGGCATCTCTCGCGTGCCAGTCACCCGCAGCCAAAGGCCAGCTGGTTCTGCAATTCCTAAAGATAGGTTGGTCTCGCTTTGCAAGGCAGGAGGCTGCCATTGGCTCTCAGCCTCTGTTTTTCTTAAGAAATGTTTGACCCTCGCTTTCAATGCAAAGGGTCCTCAGGGCAGCTGGCAGCAGATTCAATGAAGACGGTAAGGATCCTTCTTTTAAAAAACAACAAAAAGAAAGCAGGAGAGCAAATATGCCAGTAAGAAATAATAAGACACCAGCTAA
The DNA here is from genome assembly GCF_965112155.1 of Podarcis liolepis. Lineage (NCBI taxonomy): Eukaryota > Metazoa > Chordata > Lepidosauria > Squamata > Lacertidae > Podarcis > Podarcis liolepis. Next base: position 64,652,716 of record NC_139565.1, read on the forward strand.
GATGTGGTGAGAGGAAGAGAAAAGGACCTTAATGAACCTTGCAAGTTCGGATGAACAGAAAAGCCTTTCTCTCTCTCTCTCTTCATCAGTCAGAGCACAGAGAAGGGCCTCTGAGGATGACTCTGTCGTGGGCACTTCAGGTGCCACCCAGACCCCTTTGCTGTTGTTTAGTCTTTTAGTCATGTCCATGGGCCAGAGCACGCCAGGCACTCCTGTCTTCCACACCCAGACCCCTTAGGGTTTCGTAAGTCAAAACGAGCTCCCTGCCTTGGGTCCAGAAACAAACCAGAAACCAGTAAAAGGTTGTGTTTTTTTAATAGCATCATAGAGTTAGGAGGGAACTCAGGGGTCATCTAGCTCAACCCCTGCAACCACAACTAGAGGATCCCCAACAGAGGACTGCCCAACCTCTGCCTGGAAACCTCCAGCAAAGAATAGTCTGCCCCCTTCCAGGGGAGTCCATTCCACTGTTGAACTGCTCTTACCACCAGAAAAAAAGATTCCTAATGTCTATTTTTTTGTAATTTGAATCCATTGGTCCTCCCTTCTGGAACAGCAGAAAACAAAGCTTGCTCCATCTTCTAGTTGACATCCCTTCAGGTGCTTGAAGATGATGGTCAAGTCACCTCTAAGCCTCCTCCTGTCCAGGCTAAACATGCCTTACCTGGAGATGATGCTGGCCAATGGTCTCGGAACCTTCTGCATGCCAGACAGGTGTCCTGCCACTGAGCTGCTGTGACCCATTCCAAAAAGGGCAGTATAACCTTGTCCCGTCCCCCCACCTGCTCCCTGCCCATCACCTGAGCATTCAGCCTGGAGAGAAAGAGGCGCGGCCCAGATGGGCCGGCGATGTGTTTTGCTGTTCCTCACATCGCTGGTTTGCGTTTGGCTCTGAGGTCCCCTTTGGCCAACTAGCAAAGAACCCTGTCGTGGGCAAGAGAGCAAGAGTCACTGCAAGCAGGAACATGGTGAGGAAGCGAGATAAAGCAAAATAATTAATAGTCCCTGTTTCATTCACAGCCGGAATGAGGGGGGCGGCGGATTTTACATCAGTGAGGCTGATCTTTGCCCACAGCTTGCCTTCATCTGTAGCTGCCTGTCTGCTGTGATGACGGGCAGTGGCAAGACGCTGGAGCAGAGATTCTGCAAACCAGATGAGAGTTGCCCAGCTGAATCAAGAAGGGACGGCGGCCTCCCTCACCATAATCTTAATTAAATGGCAAAAAAGGCAGGAGATGTCAGGGGATATTTTAGTTGGGGAGGGAGGGGATAAAACAAGCAAAGCTGTGGCAAGAGAGATATTGCTAATAAGGGTCTCCAGAGAACTGTCAGCGGAGGAAACAGCTGCCTCATGTGGTTACGAACAGAGGGCTGAAAGAAATTATTAAAACTTCACTGTATTGCACATAGATACTTTGCTGGAGTCTTCAGCTGCCCATTTGTGGGCAGGATGCGTGCCTTTGGTAGAGGGACCATCTCATTCTCCACTGCCACAAACCAGTCTGGGACTGGGAGCTTCAGACTGGAAGGTGTGCAGATGAGGGCAACCAAGATGACCAAGGGTCTGGAAACCAAGCCGTATGAGGAATGGTTGAGGCAGTTGGGTATGTTTAGCCTTGAGAAGAGAAGGCTGATAGATGATATAAGAGTCATGGGGCTGATGGAGCAAGTATGTTTCCAACTGCTCTGGAGAATAGGATGAATTCAAACCAAGGGATTCAAGTTACAAGAAAGGAGACTGCAACTAAATCATGAAATAGACTCCCTTCGAAGTGGGTGGACTCCCCTTCATTGGGGGGTTTAAAAAACCCTGAAAACTTGGGTGTCCATCTGTCGTGGTTCTTTGGATGTGGGCGGGGTCCCTTTCAACTCTGCAGTTCTATGAGACTTGTGTTTGCCAATGACAAACCCTGGGCAACTGGATATAAAATCCCCAGGAACAAAACACGGCGAAGGCCGAGATACTGATCCATGAGGCCTTCCATGTTGGCTCTTCCCTTCCTGCCTTACTCCGCAGCCAAAAGCCATAATGCTTCTGAATACCACTCACAGGCAGTTTCAGCTGGAGAGAGTGCTGCTCACACACTCTGGGCTTCCTGCTTGGCAGGGGGTTGGACTTGATGGCCCTTGTGGTCTATTCCAACTCCATGATTCTATTAATCTTCCCAAAGGGTCGCCTGGTTGGCCACTGTGGGAACAGGATCCTGGCCTAGATGGGCCACTGGCCTAATCCAGCAGGTCTCTTATTCTAGCATACAAAACAGATGACAATATTTATATACACATCCATTGTTGAACCATTGTCTTCTAGAACAAATCCTGCTGCGTATCGATTTTGTTCTTTGTAAGTGACTAATATTATAATTACCCGTGCTACAGATCACTCATATTCTTCCAACATCTGCTACATCTCCTCTCAGCTGCAGCAAAGCATTAGATCGTTGTAATTCTGCTACATATATGTGGCATTAAAGGAACCTCTAAGCTTTCAAACTCCAGCCCCACCTCGTCCTCTAGCCAAAAGTGAAGCTGCCATGCACCTCGTCCAGAATTAGGGACAGAAACATTTTCATTCTGCGCTCAAAGAGGACAGGATCACACCCCAGAATGGAAGTGGAGGGTGATGTCAGTCTAGGGCTGCAGGGACCCGAGTCCATGTTCTCTCTCCATTATTGTGATGGCCTGGGACTTGGGCTCAGACTCAGAACCAGAGGGGACTCAGTCTGCACCGGATCCTTTGCCTCAGGCGGCAGCTGAACCAAGTCTGGGGCCTGATCCTGAAGAGTCCCAGTCTGCACAGGTTCCCCTGCAACAAACACCAGCTGGGCCGAGTCGGGGGCCTGATCCTGCCCTGGCTCCAGATGCGGGGATGACCTCGTTGCCTCCAGCTGGGCCATCACTTACAGCTGCTCCACTACTGGTTGGGTCAGGGGAGGCTGAGGCGGCCCCTGGGTCTAGTCACCCACCGATGTCTCCCGAGCTGCAGAGACGAAGGTCTGAGAGAAGAAGACACCTGAGTACTCGCAGGAGGAGTGCTCGCCTTCGGGCGAAACAGGGAGGTGAGTCGCTGGGGGATCAGGACCGCCGTGCCCCTGACAAAGATAAAAGGCTGCCCCCCCCCCCAGGTTGCAGGAGCAACACTGAAGTATGCTAGATCCTACCTGAGATCCTGTACCTGTCCTTGCCTGGTTTCCTGCCTTGTGTCCTGCCTTGGCCCTGTCAGGCTGACTCCTAGCAGAACCTTCAGATTCTGGACCGGACCTGGACTGCGTTGCTCAGGTTACCCCCGGGCCCAGCACATTTATGAAGCTCACAAGGGGACCTTGAGCCAGGCACTCCTTCTTCCCTCAGCCTACCTCTCAGGGCTGCTGTGAGGGGAGGTGGAATCATTAGACCCTTGGAGAAAGGCTGGGTTATTAAAAATGAAACCTGAACAAGGTCAGAGGGGAGCCAGAAGGAAGGGGCTTGATCCCAGCCAGGTTTTGGTCGCGGAATATTTTATTGATGCCAGAGCTCGCTATTAAAATACTACACAGCTGACCATGTGCAACGTGTGAGTCCCTCACCACCAAATGCACACACAACTAGAATTGGCAAGCTGTTGAGACTATGTTAAGCCCCAGTCCCTGGGGTGGGGGATCTACAGGGGCTCCCCAGGTGTTATTGAACTACAACACCCATTGTCCCCTGACCATACAGGCTGCTGGGGGAGAGTGGAAGCTGGAGTCCAACCACATCAGGAGGCTCCCCCCCACACACACACAGATGTTCCCCATCGCTGCCACTGCATTTCCCTAAAAAAAAAACCAAAAAACTTTTTCACCGGGAGGGGGGGTATGGGAAAGGATGGCCTTCTGCAAATCAAACGCTGTGTGCAAAGTGTCCTGGAGAGACTTCCTCGGGGCTGCTTGCATGGTCTTTGAGTGTCCCTTTCCGAAATCGCATGGACACCTCCCTCTCCCAAGGCCAGGGCTGCAGAAATGGTCCAGTCAGGAGGATGGAGCTGTGCCTTCCGGGGGGGGGGCTCCTCTTGGCACGTGTCGCCGCGCGCTGCAGTCTGCCGCCCCCCTCCCGCCCCCCAGGCCACAGTTCTGCCAGAGCCTGACTGTCAACACGCCGGTGGGAGTTAGGATGTAGCTCCATGCCCTCCCCTCCCCAGCCCCCTCCAGACTGGGGCAACAGCCTAGACAGATCTGGGGCTGGAGGAGGAGGAAGGGGCGTGGGGCGTGGTGGGGCGGAGTAGGGCGGGGGCGTGTTTGTCCTGCGGGAAGCGGAGCCCGCCCGAAGCTGCCTTTCCCTCTCCGGCGGCGGGCAGGGAACTGGCGCAGAATCCGCAGTTCTCAGCGAATGAGGGAGCTCAGGGAGGGGCTGGGTTGAGACTGGGAGGGGGGCGGGTGTCATTAGTGCTTCCCAGCAAAAGCAGCTTCCTTTCCAGGCGGGGAGGAGAGAGAGGCAGGCTGGGGACTGACTGGTGCAGGGAGCCCGGAGCAGGCGGAGTTGGTGGTCTGGCTCCCTTCCCTTCCTTGCGCATCGCTCTCGCTCGCCCGCCGCTGCATCCCTCCTGCATCCCTGGAGAGAGAGCGGTCCTTGGGTACCAGCGTCCTCGGAACCTGCCCGCCGCGGCTCCTTTCCTGGGCTGTCCTCTCCTGCTGTTGCTCCCATCCTCGGAGAGCGCTCCGGGCTCTTCCTCCGGGGTACCGCCCTGCCCTCTCTCTCTCTCTCTCTCCGCCCTGCATCTCCTGGAGAGAGCGCGCAGCATCTCTCCTCTTGGGTACCAGCCTCGGCATCCCAGCCCGCATCTCCGAGGAGTGCAGCGGCAGCGCCTCTCTCAATGCAAGGGCGACCACGGTGATGGGCTTGGAGTGGGCAGCTTGTTAGGTGTGGAACCGAGGCAGACCACCTCAGGTGAGCGGATCGCAACAGGGCAGGGGGGGAGGGTCGTTTTGAGGAGCCCTGCCCTCTGCAGACAGGGTGGGAAAGCGCTGTTCCAGGGGTCTCTGGAAGGCAGGTGAGGGGGCAGGGCTATCTAAGGAGAGTCTTGGTCCAGAGGGGACCCCCGGGATTAAGGATGCTTCGGCTGAGGTGGGAGGTGCGATGGATGCTGCCCTGGCTCCAGGGACTGACCTGGATTGAGACCTTTTTAGAAAAAACAACTGCATTTGACCATCATCATGCCCCCGGCTGCCACTTCCAAAGTAATAAATCGTAACTGGAAAGGGGGTTCTTTTGCATGCTGGGTGTCACACAGGCTGCAGAAGCAGAGAACCTTCCTAGGAAGGGGCAGCGCAGTCTGGGTGGGTCGCAGAGAGACGTGGCTGAGTTTTGGGTGGGCTGCATCATTGGGCTGCATCTCTGGCCTGAGGCTGGCATCGTGCTGTGAGAGGGAAGTGGCACGAACATGCCCCCTGCAATGTGTCGTGCGAAGGGGTGGAGGATCCCTTGTTGTGACGCAAGAGCGGCTGGTCAAGGTGAGCGAGGGGCCGGCTGCCGGTTTCACAAGCAGGCTCTGGTGGTTGGGCGGGCACTGCAGCGCTCCTGGCCATGGGCAGAGTTGAGAAGCTGGGGCTGCCTGCCTTTTGCCATCAGGAATGAAGCCCTTCTCAAAGCCCTCCCTGCAAGGCATGGTCCCTCACCTAGAAAAGACCCAAATCCACTTTCCACTGCCGCTAACCACTACTCCCCACTCCCTCAAAGCCTCCCAGGTCATAGGGCTGCTTGGTTTGAAAGAAAAGAGGGCACCAGAGTTGTGCTCATGTGGGTAACCTTCCATGCCAGATCATTCATCTATCTAGCTCATTTTGCCTGCACTGACTGACAGCAGCTCTCCGTGATTTCAGACAAGGAGTATTCCCCCCCCCCCCAATACCTAGAGATGCTATTGGGGATTGATCCTGGGCCCTTCTGCATGCAAGGCAGGTGCTCTAACCACTGAGCTATGGCCCTTCCCCAAAAGGCAAGTGCCCACACAGGAGAGGACACCGAGCAGAGCAAAATCTTCAGCCTGAGCTGGTGCCTGCCTCTCTCTCACTACCCATTGCATTTTGTCTGGTCCACAGGAAAGACATCAAAAGAAAACAAATCCTGGGTATAAAAGCTACAGAGCCGGGGAACAAGAAGTTCAGGGGGTGGAGGTAGGAGTGGGCGCAGCACCTTAATTCTGTGTGAATGGGTGCAGTGCCTTAACTCTGCTCCTTGACACCCGGAACACACAGAGCCCGATCTGTGGGCAGCATCCCAGCCAAGCAGCCTTCTGACCTGAGTCTGCAGCACTTCAGATTTATCTTTTCCTTCCCATACTTCACGTTGGCGGCCAAAAAAATCAATGGAAACCCCATCATTCTATTCTGAAGGGGCAGTTGCTTGTTTTGAGAACAGGAGCACAGAATACCACACCACCCAACGCACACACATGCTTCTGCAGTGATCTCTCTGAACTACAGACTCACCAAAAAGCATCTCTCTCATTGTCTGGTGAATGAAGAATTCAGGGAGATGGAAATAATATAATTCTGCATCCGATAGGTACAGGGGATCCAAAGATATTTGTGCCTGAAGAAAAGCCCCCTAGGAATTAACGCTGTGTTGGTGGCCAGGTGGAGTGGGGGCCAGTAGAGGAGCCAAGGCAGGGTCCTGGTTACCAGTGAGGGCATCAATGTCACCAGGAGGTCAGGGGAAGATAACTGGGTGCCACACACGTTTGGGTAAAGAGGATGCAAGGAGCTTAGCCAGATGGAGAAAACCAGGCCTGTGGTTAATTGGCATCCTATGCCCTTTTAAAATGTATTGGGGCGGGTTATTGGGTTGTTTTCGTTATGTATTTTATCCTGTGAACTGCCCTGGGACCTGCGAGCAGTATATATATTTATTAAAGAATAATAATTTTAATAAACCAAAGAGTGGTGACAGAAGCAGGATGTTGGATGAAAAGGCACCATATTGATCCATAGACAGTTTGTGTGGGATTCCTTTGTGAGAATAGATGATATCACCCAACAGGACAGCTGTGCAGACAGCAGAACGTGACGTGCACCAGAGACACTTGTGAAGTGTGTTGTGCTACAGAGGAGAGCCAGGTGCCCAAGGATAACGTGAGAGATTGCCGTCTGTGCAGCAGCACTTGCAAGGAAAGTGGGAAGGGGCTGGTGCAGAACAAACGGAACAGGAGCCAGCAATGTGATCCTGCAGCTCAAAAGGCCAAGGGTGTTTTAAGTTGCAGCCACAGAAATAGATGCTCCCAAGGTACAGGATGTAACTGCCTTGCTCTCTCCAGCACAGGTAAAATCCCATTTGGAAAACTGTGTTCCGTTCTAGGCAGCCAGCCAGAGAAAACAGACAGGGCTGCCTATTTTTAAAAAGAGGTGTTTAAAAGAGCTAACAGTTTTCCATCGATCCCAAAGTTTATTCATCTCAGGACATTTGCTGCACTAAAGAACGCTGGCTTCAGAGGGCTTTTTCTTGGCTTGGTTGGAGAGCTAAACCTCAGGTAAACCTTAGCAGAGCTAGGCCAGTTTGAGGCATCAGGACTCTCATGAGGCTTGTGGTGGGTAAAAGAAAAACAGAGAAGAATAGAGAAGGGGCGTGGTCTTAAGGGACAGCACCAGAGCATGTGCAGAGCACCTATTGCTCCCCAAATTTCAGGATATGGCTCCTAGGTGACAGGACTGAGGCACTTGAGTCGATCACATTTGCAGCGATCAATTTTGTTATCTTCCAGTGGGCATTGGAAAGAGGACAGGAGGAGAAGCTTGCTATCAGTTTCAAGGGAAGGTTTGAAATGTGATCAGATTCTGCTGCGAGTCTTTTAGGTTGGAAGATTCAGGTCGGGTAAAAGGAAGCTCTTCTTCCTGCAAGACGTAGTTGGATTATGGAACTCCCTCCCACAGGAGGTGGCGAGGCCCACCACCTTAATCTCTGATGCCGTGGTTTCTCAGCTGAGAGAGGAAAGGACTCTGCTCATGCTCAGAGGCCCCTTCTGCTTAACCCTTGATAACAAACTCGTCGGCGTATGGTGTGTGCAGCTCCCCAAGCGTGTAGGTTTGTGGCAGTGCCGTTTTGTGCTGGAAGAAATTCAGTCAGACTCCAACTCCTCAGACCGTTCAGTCCTTTACTGGCAGGTCCAAATCATTAAGGCAGTTTCACTATATGCAGGATTCCCCATGATCCCTAGTGGAAGCTTCAGGCTACAAATACAAAGCAAGTACGACTCAAAGCATACATACAGCACAGAGCTCAGCACCAATCTGGCAGAGCTTTCTCTCAGTGAAGCAAAGAGGCCGTGTTCAGCCCCTCTTAATAGACCCAAGAATGACCACGCCCTTGGCCAATGGCCAGATCACAGTGACCTACTTGGCTGGTGGCCAGGTCAGTGACCTTCAAACCCTAATTACAAGACCTGTAGGTGCAAGATAAAGGAAGCCCATTCACCAGATTTTCCTTAACAGCAATTAAACAAACCTCAACAAAACAAATTTCACACATTCTCGGGTTCAAGCCCTGAGTCAAATCAAGATGTTGGGTGATGGTGGAGCAGAGAGGATGTCCTAAACCGCCTCTCATTCCTGAATCCAGATGCGAGTTTTTGTTTTTTGCCTCTATGGGTTGGCCATAGAATCACGGAACGATAGAGTTGGAAGGGACCCCAGTGACATAGCTGTCAATGTTTCCCTTTTTTTAAGGGAAATTCCCTTATTCCGAATAGGATTCCTCGCAAGAAAAGGAAAAAGTTGACAGCAATGCCCAGTGATCACCCAGCCCAACCCCCTCCAATTCAGGGATCAGAACAGGTCACACACACTCCCGAGTGACCCAGTGGCTCATTCATACATGAGATCCTTCAACACAAGTTAAAATACTACTGAAGTCTGAATCCCGGGCAGGGACCTATGGCAGTGGAGACATATCACTTAAATAATAATATAAAATGATTTATTATTTATACCCTGGCCATCTGGCAGCTTCATTAGGACGGCTCTACTCACTTTGGTCAGCCTTATGGAATTATGTTCCTATGCCCACCATTGGCTCCGGTGCCCCCTATAATTGGTCTCTCTCCCTTCTGACCTCCCAGTCCCTTTGGCCTGCTAATCAGGCAGTTTTCCAACCAAGTGATCAAGTTGTCGAGTGCTGCACAAACCTTGGTTTGAGGGAAACCTGGATCACATCTGGCAGGCAGGAGCCTGCTGAGACGAGACACCTCTAAGAACCAGGGATGACCCCATTGGCTTTATTCCCAAGTCATCCAGCAGTGCCAGGAAACACGCCTCCTTCTCAATAAGGCTGCCAAGTGAAGCTCTACGCTTTGGACAGCTCCACGGCGGACAGAAATCCAACAGGTATGGCACGCGTCAGTACACCTGTGTGGCCGGAAAGCTGCCACGGGGCTAAGGGCAAGGTGCCAGCTCCATCCCTTGGGAAGGCAGACCTAGAATTGTTGTGGGTGAGATATTGCCGCTGGGTTTCTTGGATGTGTCAGGAGCCAAACTGCAGACGGCTCTGTCCCTTTGTGTGCCAGCTGGCTTCTTGCAGCAAAACGTCAGTTTGCAAAGACAATGGAAGCTCTGGAATAAAAGCAGGCCATGAATCAAGCTCCCTCGGCTGCCTCTGAAATTAACGGTCCATTCATCTCCAGCTTCCTGGTCGACAATTCATGGGAGGAGCCCATTCATCTCTCTCGGTTTTTGCCCTAACATTATTCAAATGTGTGATGCAATTGAATGTGGCTCCCAAATGGCCAACCCCAAAATGCTGCCTTCATTATGGGGTATTATTTACACAGCACCATTAGAGTGCCAGGCACTTCACAGAGCCCAAGAGGACCGGTCCCTGCCCCCAAGGAGCTTACAATCCAGCACCCAACTCTTGGTGAGGCAGCAGAGGAAGAGGAGAGACTAGCAAAGAGAACCTGGGTTCTTTTCCGTTCCACATACTTTGGCTGCACAGACACCATACTTCTAAAGCCCATTCCAACACACACAAACACACAATCCCCAAGTATTCCGGGATCTGTGGCTCTGTTGGGGGTGAACTACAGCTCCCAAGATTACTTGGGGAGGGTGTGTGGTGTTTGCGCAGCCTCCATCTTCACCCCGGTATAATTTGAGGAGTAGACCCATTGGAAAATGGACCTACATTAGTCATGCTCATTCACTTTGGTGGGTCTGTTTTGAGCAGCGCTAGCACCAGATACAACCCAGAATGTGAGCCAAGGGGAGTTTTGAGAATGGATTTAAGGGACGGGGGAGGCACCGGTCACAGAAGCATGCGGGCGGCAGTTCCAGGCATGTGGGGCAGCAAGGGGAGAAGCATGGAATTGCTTGAAGGAGGAGGAGTTCTTTGGATGGGCAAGGAGGGCAGTGGAGCAGCAGAGAGGTCAGGAGTGGAATTTACTTCACTGGAGGTTTTTAAGCAGAGGTTGGATGGTACGGTTGCCATGTGTCCTCTTTTTCCAGGGCATGTCCTCATTTTCAAGGGTAAAATTTCTGTCCAGGTGGATTTTTTAAAGTTGCCATAATGTCTCTAGCTATACTTTCTGGATGAGACATAGACATAACTGGTGCCTGAAGACTTGCTTTCCTCTTCTCTTTTCCTGACCCCACCCCCCTCAGCAATATATCACAGATTCTATAGGCTACATATAGTAAGGTTACCAGATTCTTTTCAATGAATCCGGGGACACTTTTCAGCTTCAATTGCCTTTCTGGTTGATCTGGTTCCAGAGTCCCATGCCAAGGAAAGGGTGACGGTTGTGTCACACACACATTCCTGGGACTTTCACAGAAATATACGAAGGCACCAAAGGAAAGTTTGAAAGAATATTGGAAGCTAGATATTCAGGAACAGATTTTAGATGAAGATTGGGAAAGAATCTTTTGGCATCCACCCTTTGTTGCCACCTCTAGGATAATCCAGGGACAAGGGTTGAAGTTGTACAAAAATGGTATTACACACCTGTAAGGTTATATCATATTACAAAATCTGGAAGCAAGAATTGCTGGAGGAAATGTGGAGTGATGGGAACGTACAGTCATATGTGGTGGGATTGTCCATTAGTTCATGAATTCTGGAAACAGATTGGTATAGAAATATCAGGAATTGTGGGTAGGAAGGTGGAAATATCTAAATTAATGGTTCTTATTAGCCTGAGTAGCACCGAGTTAGAAACAAAAGAGGAATGTAAATGGGTAAAATTGGTGGTAATTGCAGCCAGACAGGTTATAGCAAGTAATTGGGAAAATGCAGAAGAGAAGGGGTGAACCAATGGAGGGGAAAACTGAAAAATATTATAATTTTAGAATATCTAACTGTGAAGATACACAAAATGAAAGGGTTTAAGGTCAGTGAGGAGGAGGAGGAGGGTTGGTTTGAGAATATACTGAATTATTTGGGCAGGTTTGAACAATTTGGGGCAATTGAAATGTTAAAAGTTAAATAAACCTTGTGGAGGGAGGAGTGTTAAGGTATATAGAATTGTACATATGGTTGATTTGAATATGTTGTTATTGATTATGTATACCCAATGTATCAGCCGCCTGGGGGGTTTCACTGTTTGTGTTTTGGTTGTTGGTAAAAAAACAACAACACGAAGGCAGCTGAGTTGGGTTAACCCTTCTTGGCAGAGGCCTTCCAGAGTTTGAAGCTCTCTCTCTCACCCAGCCCAGTCTGGCGCAGTGCAGTCTCTGGGCTCAGAGGAAATCCTCGCCCTGTTTCTCACCTTACAGGCATCAGCCTCTAGAATGGTTTTGCAACTGCAGGTAGAAATGAAATGCAGGTGACCTTGATGCCCAAAGCACACCTGAGTCCTGAGTTTCCCCTTGGAGTCTGTGACTAGCTGGCTGGAGCAAGGGGGGGGGCTCCATCTGCTTGGGCTTCTGTGCACGCACCCTCCTGTTTGTGTGCCAACACACCCGCACAGCCACACGCCATCCCCCAGGAACTCGCCCTGGCTGGCACGCCTTTCGCCAGCCACTGCGATTTATGAATTAAGGAGTGTAGGCACATGCCAAGCGCAGCCCAGCTGGCAGCCTCCCAGCATGGCTTTGGACTGCTGTAATTTGATGGAGGTCGTTTTTGCTGCAATTGTTCATCATAATACTGTTAGGCAAGGGAGAAGGTGGAAAGGGGCCTGGCCTGGCAGGACCTGCGAAACCGAAAGCATCTCAGCAGACAGCAAAGCCTCTCTGCCCTCCTGCCTCTCCAGCCCAGAAGGGGGGCTGCATGCTCATTTTTACTAGGAAGTTGCTTTTAGCAGTAGTAGAATCGTAGAATTGTAGAGCTGGAAGGGACCCAGGGGTCATCTAGTCCAACCCCCTGCAAGGCAGGATGTAGGGGTAGGAGAATACAGTGGTAAATAGCAGTATAGTGGAACTGGTATACAGACAGCCACCAATGGGCCCATGGCGCTTCAAACAGTGGCAGCTAAAAGGAAAGTCCCCTGCCCGCAAAGAGCTTACAATCTACCATGAAAGACGGTTGCCTCTCTGGGTTCGGGCACTGAGGAGCTGCTGTCTGTCAGAGGAGGCAAGGCTGCGATGGATGGGCCCCAGGGGTCTGTTTCTCACTCAAAGGCAGCTGGTGTTGTCTGCTCTGACTGGCATGTCTTGCAGCCTGGCTGCCAGAGATCCTTTTAAGACAGAGGGAGGAGGGCTCTGCGCTTGACCCTTGGCATTCTCCTCTTGCACGCCCTTCTCAAGCGCTTTGGCCCAGCTGGGAGGTGTACTTGACCTCTAATCCTACCTCTTTCCTGCCTGGACAGAGAGAGGGGAAGTTGTGACATTGGGGTGGAGCAGGCAAAAAATCTCGACTTTTGGTATGACCGAGATGCAGGCTCCTGTTTAATGTTCAGGGCCACTTCTGTGGCTCCACTGCCTCTCGCCTCTCGCCTTTCCCATCCCTGGCATGAGACGCACAAACACAAGAAGGCAGCCCACCAGGGAACATGACTCTTGGGCTAAAAGGTCTCCCTCCCCACCCCCCAGGTTTTGCATGACCTTCTGCACAAAAAGCGTGATCACCTCGGAAGAGATTCCCGCATCGGTACAAAGGGGGCATCCTCTTTGGCAAAGCGGCCAACTAGATCCCCAATATGAGGATCCCGCAAGCAGGACAGGGGACCAACTCTCCCAGTGGCATTCCATTTAGTATGGCGACGCCTGCCCTTTGGAACTCCCTGCCTATTGATATCAAGCAAGTTCCTTCACTGCAGTCTTTTGGGCACCTGCTGAAAACCTTCTTGTTTAGACAAGCCCACCCGTGTGCTTAGAAAACTGGGGTCATTTTCACCTGATTTAGTACAGCATTTTAAGTTGTGTTTCATTTTTAAGTACTGTTGTAATTCTTTCTTGGTTTCATCTTGTTGTAAACTACTTTGAGGGTGTGTGTTTTCTTTTCCACAGTCAAGCAGTGGATAAATTTTATGAAAGAAGCCCTATAAAAATAAATAAATTCCCCAGCAACTGGTACTGAGTGTCACATGGCCTCCAATACTGGAGAGAGCAGATATTCGTCACATCCTTGGTAGCCTTATTCGACATGGATTTCTCTCTTTCCTTTTCAAGCTGTCCAACTTGGCAGCCTGCAGCAGAGAACTTCGCAGGTTAACTGCGTCGCGTGAAGAAGTCTGTCTGGATCCTGCAACATTCAGCTTTGTTGGAAATCCAGGAGTTCTAGGAGAAGGAGCAAAAGGTTTCTCTAGCCGCTTTCTCCTTGCCATGCATAAGGATGCTTCATCCAGATGTTTGATGATCACCAGCCAGAGATTCATTCGCTGTGATTCCTGCATTGCAGGGGGTTGGACTAGATGACCCTTGGGAATCCCCCCCAACTCTACAATTCCATGATTCTGCATGCCACGCAGGTGCTCTACCACTGAGTTTCAGCCCTTCCCCTAATTGTACCTTCCTCTGTCCTTCCAGTGTATAAAACCAGCATAAGGGGGGTCTACGTCTGCACAAAACCTCCTCTCTGATCCAGTTTTAAACAGTGACGGACTCTCTTTGTTCTCTCCTTGCTTTGTAACAAGCCCCCCCTCCCCTCGGCCCCCCCCAGTCCCCTACAGGTGTCTGATGTAATTATCATCTCATCGGTGACTCAGCCAAGCTTGCAGGCTGACTGGGTGTCTGGCGGCCTCCATCCTTTATGAATTTACACAGGGCCACAGCTGACTTGAAACTGATTTAGCCCACAGGCTGCCTGCGGCATTTCCTCTCCACATGCCCAGCTCCAGGGCGGCACCTACAGACCCCTCACGCACCTGCCCTCCCTTCCTTGTTTCCAAAAACCAGTTTTCCTTTTGAGTGTCTGCCTAATGTCCCCAAGCTGAGCAATTCCGCAACCACTTTGGCCTTGCCTGTTTCCTGCATGGTCAGAGATGCCCCAGCGGACAAAGATGTCCTGTTTTGCACCGGCTCAGCAGGTAAAACGGGTCAGCAGCTGATTGTTGTTGTTGTTGAGTCGTTTAGTCATGTCCGACTCTTCCTGACTCCATGGACCAGAGCACGCCAGGCACTCCTGTCTTCCACTGCCTCCCTCATGCTGGCAGCTTCGAGAACACTGTCCCACCATCTCATCCTCTGTCGCCCCTTCTCCTTGTGCCCTCCATCTTTCCCAACATCAGCGTCTTTTCCAGGGAGTCTTCTCTTCTCTTCTCATGAGGTGGCCAAAGTCTTGGAGCCTCAGCTTCGCGATCTGTCCTTCCAGTGAGCACTCAGGGCTGATTTCCTTCAGAATGGATCAGTTTGATCTTCTTGCAGTCCATGGGACTCTCAAGAGTCTCCTCCAGCACCAGAATTCAAAAGCATCCATTCTTCAGCGATCAGCCTTCTTGATGGTCCAGCTCTCACTTCCATACATCACTACTGGGAAGACCAGAGCTTTTACTATACGGACCTTTGTCGTCAAGGTGATGTCTCTGCTTTTTTAAATGCTGTCCAGGTTTGTCATTGCTTTTCTCCCAAGAAGCAGGCATCTTTTAATTCATGGATCACTGCCTTGTTGTGGTGAAGAGGCTTGAATAACTCAGAGAAGTTATGAGCCACGCCATGCAGGGCCACCCAAGATGGACAGGTCGTAGTGGAGAGTTTTGACCAAACGTGATCCACCTGGAGCAGGATCCTGCCAAGAAAATTCCATGGACAAAAACAACAGCAGCTGATTAGGGCGGGTCAAAGGAAAACCGCCTCCTCACTCGGCACAGGTAACCTCTGGAACTCACTTCTTCATGATGTGGGGGCAACCAATGACTTAGGTGGGCAGTCTGTGGAATAAGATTGGTTTATCGATGGCTACTAAACCCGGTGCTAGATGGAAACCCCATGTTCATTGGCAGTGTACCTCCCAGTACTGGCTGACGGGTCCTGCCAGCAGGGTGGGCTGCTGTTGCCGTCTCCCACCCCAGCTTCTTGGACTTTTCGTCGTCGGCTGGCAGGCTACGGGGATCCTTCGTCACACTCAGCAGGACTCATATGATGCTCTTGTATCGCGATGTCACAAAATCCCCAACCTTTTCTTTGAAGCTGCCACAGAGAGCGCCTGGATGACAAACTCCACTTATTGGAGCTCCATTATTAATAATTGTGGTCTTCGCTTTGTTCTGACTGCAGACCTGCTTTTGAGACCCAGATTAAGCTCTCAGCTAGAGCTCCACTGAGAGACAAGAAATGCATTAATTAGGGAAGGAAGAGAGATCAGGTTGCCCCCCATCCCAGCGGGGGACCTGTTTATCCAGCGCACAGAATCTCAGGAAGGGAGATGGGGATTATGCACTCTTCCTGCTTCCAGCAGAACCGTGTGCTGTTGAACTGAAGTGCCTTTTAGTAAATAAATAGCTGAATAAGAGACAATATGATAGAAGTTTATAGAATTACGCACCGACTGGAGAGAGAAGAGCTTTTTTCGCTCTCGACAACAGAGCATGTGGACATCCAGTGAATTATAGAATCATAGAAATGGAGAGCTGGAAGGGACTCTGGGGTCATCTAGCCCAACCCCCTGAAATGCAGGAATCTCAGCTAAAGCATCCAGGACAGAGGCCCATCCAACCTCCAAGGAAGGAGAGGCCACCACCTTCTGAGGGAGACAGTTCCATCATCCCTAGCTGGCAGGACCAGTGGCCAGGGAGGATGAGAATTGTGCTCCAAAAACAGCTTGTCCTAGATCAATGAAGCTGAGTGTCGGAAGATTTAGGACAAGGAAAGTTCTTCTTCATGCAGTGCGTCATTAAACTGTGGAACTCCCTCCCACAAGAGGCAGTGAGGGCCACCATCTTGGATGGATTTAAAAGAGAATTAGATGACTTCCGGTTCTCTGCCGAGGCTATGGCGGCAAGCTTCATGTCGTCCGCTTAAGGGGCGACATGGTTCTGGCAAATAGAGCTTTGGGGTGATCGCCAGGGCTCGGCGCACCCCCGAAGAACCCCCCACAGAGGAGTGGGGATCCTAGGGGTCCAGCAGAGCGTGAGAAACTCTCCCCCCAAATCCCCCGGCTAACTTTTTGTGTGCGGAGGAAAGGGAAGGGTCTTGAGTCCGCTCACGGCTCCAACGCACACTATTGCTGGAGGCAGTGATGCTTCTGAATCCCAGTTTCTGGAAACCACAGGAGGGGAGAGTTGTTCTTGAGTTCGAATCCTGCTTCTGGATTTCCCAGAGGCATCTGTTTGGCCACTGTGAGAACAGGATACTGGACTGGATGAGTCATTGGCCCGTTGCAGCAGCCTCTCCTTATGCTCTTGTGATTATAATGGTGAGAAATTAGATTTGCATGCTATATGAATCCATCACCCAACTTAACTAAGCTTCTGTTCTTATATGAACTGGTTGGAAGCGCATGGTTTTGTGAGATGGCAGAGCAACAACCCCAAAGGGACCTGGATTACTCCGGTTCAGAGTCCTGGTTCATCCAGCCCAATGTTGTCTACCCTGGCTGGCAGCAGCTCCCCAGGGTCTCAGGCAGAGGAGGGTCTTTCCCTGCAATCAATCACAGAATCATAGAATTGTAGAGTTGGAAGGGACCCCAGGGGTCATCTAGTCCATCCCTCGCAATTCCATCTTTAGTAGGCTGAACCTGGAACCTTCAGCTTGCAAAGCGGGTGCTCTGCCACTGAGCTGCAGCCCCCTGGGTTCCTTGGCAGGGAGGCTTCTTCTCCCTGGCATCCCTAGCTGCATTAGCTCCCGGTGGAGTACAGGGTCAGGTTCAAGGTGATGGCTTTGACCTTTAAAGCCCTATGCAGCCTAGGACCCTCGTACCTACGGGACCCCCTCTCCTGGTCTGCCCCGCAGAGGAAGGACCTTAAGGTCTACAAATAACAACACTGTGGAGGTCCCAGGTCGCAAGGTGGTTAGATTGGTCTCAACTAGGGCCAGGGCCTTTTCAGTACTTGGTGGAACGCTCTGTCCCAAGAGACCAGGGCCCTGTGGGACTTGACATCTTTCCACAGGGCCTGCAAGACAGAGCTGTTCCGCCTGGCCTTTGGTTTGGACTCAGTCTGACCCTTATGTTTCCCTCCCCTTATGGCCTTGATCTGTGGGCTACTTTTAAAATGAGGCTGCATTTTATATTGCATTTTAACCTGTATTTTAAATTGGTTTCCCCCCCCCTTTTCCTCCCCCCTCTTTTTCCCCTATTATGTTTTTACTGTAATTTTACTGGTGTTAGCCTCCCTAAGCCCGGCTCTGGCCAGGGAGGGCAGGGTATAAATAAAATTATTATTATTATTATTATTATTATTATTATTATTATTATTATTATTGCTGCCTAAACCTCTGGCTTTCCATGCCTCCACCAAAACGGGCACACATCTATTCCATCTTCTGCAGCCACCCATTTCCCCAATATAGGAAGGGCTCAGAAGCCACCCAAGGAAGCCTCAGGTGTGGTTTAGAGTGAGGGGAGGCAGCGTTTTTTAAGAGAATGGGAGGACCTAGCACTACTACAGGTGATAATAACATCATACCTGTTCTGCATTTGTAAGCATGCACTTTGGAACTCCCTGCCACTTGATTTCAGGCAGGCACCTTCACTGGACTCCTGGCACCTGCTAAAATCTTTCCTATTTAGACACGCCTACCTGTGGGTTAAACAACAGAGCCTAGGACTTGCCGATCAGAAGGTCGGTGGTTTGAAACCCCGCGACGGGGTGAGCTCCCATTGCTCAGTCCCAGCTCCTGCCAACCTAGCAGTTCGAAAGCACGTCAACGTGCAAGTAGATAAATAGGTACCACTCCGGCAGGAAGGTAAATGGCGTTTCCATGCACTGCTCTGGTTCACCAGAAGCGGCTTTGTCCTGCTGGCCACATGACCCAGAAGCTGTACGCCTGCTCCCTCGGCCAATAAAGCGAGATGAGCGCCGCAACCACAGAGTTGGCCACGACTGGACCTAATGGTCAGGGGTCCCTTTACCCTTTACCTTACCCAGACTCTTAGAAAGCTGCGGTAATTTTGATCTGTTTCAGTATCTTATTGTATTTATTCATATTTTTTGTATGTTTTAAAGTATTGTTGTAATTTTTTCTTTTCTTTCTTGTTTTATCTTCCTGTAAACCCCTTTGAGTTGGGTTTTTCTTTTCTTACTTTCAAGTGGTGTGTAAGTTCTACGCAATAAGTGAATAAATAAGTGTTTGCCTGCAAGGCTTTTCTGGGAGGTTCCCACTTAAGAACATAAGCAGAGGCTGCTGGATCAGGCCTGTAGCTCATCTAGTCCAGCCTCCTGCTCTCACCGTGACCCTCCAGGTGCCCCAAAGGCAAACCCACAAGCAGGATTCGAACACAAAAGCGGGGCTCTCTCCTCCAGTGGTTCCCAGCCGCTGGTATTCAGAAGCATTGCTTCCTCCCACCGACCGCGGAAGCAGAACACAGCCGCCCTTACTAATAGACTTTACTCCCACAAATTTCCTCTGTGAAATCCAATTGGTGGGCATCCCTGCCTCCTGTGGCAGGGAGTTCCATAGGTTAGCTATGTGCTGAGTTAATGCAGGATGTTCTTCTATCTGTCCCAACATTCCGTTTCATTGGGTGTTCTCCAGTTCTAGTGTTAGGAGAGAGAGGAAAAATCTTTTCTGTCCACTTTTTCCATACCTTGCCCAATTCCAAGAACATCTATCATGTTCCCTCTGGCTCCCTGTTCTCCTAATCCCCAGTGCTGTGACATTTCCCCATCTTCTGTGCCAGAGGTTCTTGTTTGGGCCACTTAAGTAAAGCACCCTCCATTGAAGTAGAGAGAACTGGGGGGCAGCCATCACTTACCCAGTTTCCATTTGAGTGGATTTCATCCTCTCTTTCCATAACCAACCTGGGAGCAAGGGGAGGAGCTCTTCACTTGATTGGCAGGCACAGTCACCAGTCACAGGCAGGGCCCGCCCAGATTCCCCCAGTCCCATCCACGGCTCAGTTTGCCTAGCAGCCCTGCCCTTTCAGGATCACCTGTATCCTTTGCAAACCCTCCAACTGGTGGTTCACCTGCATTCCTGCCTGTGATGGGAATGCTCCACAGTTGCTCCTCGGAGGCTGCGATTCCTTTACCATGGGGTAAATCCCACTGAACACAGTGGGGCTGGCATCTGAGTAAGTAAGATTTACTCCGTAAGAAACTCCATGGTGGGGGGAGCCTGTCTACCTACTCACTTCATTGATCTGGCTTTGACTGTGGCTGTTTATAACATTGTCGGACTAGCATGAGAAATATGAAATTTTCTTAGGGAGTTTGGAGTTCTGAAATAATCTTGTTGCATGCCACCTCAATCTTCATGGGTTCCAGGCACTTACCTGGGCTCTGTTTCCTTGGAATGAAGGTCAGCAGAGACTGTGGTGTCTTTAGGATGCATAGTTTTATTTAAGTAAAGGTAAAGGGACCCCTGACCATTAGGTCCAGTCATGACCGACTCTGGGGCTGCGGTGCTCATCTTGCTTTATTGGCTGAGGGAGCCGGCGTACAGCTTCCGGGTCATGTGGCCAGCAGGACTAAGCCGCTTCTGGCAAACCAGAGCAGCGCATGGAAACGCCGTTTACCTTCCCGCCGGAGCGATACCTATTTATCTACTTACACTTTGACGTGCTTTCGAACTGCTAGGTTGGCAGGAGCTGGGACCGAGCAATGGAAGCTCACCCCGTTGCGGGGATTTGAACCACCGACCTTCTGATCGGCAAGCCCTATGCTCTGTGGTTTAACCCACAGTGCCACCTGAGCATAAAATAGAATAGAATCATAAGAGTTGAAAGGGACCACGTGGGTCATCTAGTCCAACCCCATGAAATGCCGGGGTTTTTTGCCCATGTTGGGATTCGAACCCATGACCCTGAGATTAAGTCTCATGCTCTAACAGATGAGCTATCCTCAGATGGAGGGGATCACAGCATTAGTACTGCAGCAGATCTTCTCCAGCAGAGATCAAGCCTGTCTCAGTGTCTCCAGCTTCCAGCCTGTTTCCAGCTCAGCTCCCACACCCCACCCTGGCTAATGTTCTCCTACCTGGCGGTTAGGAGATCGGGATGGAGGAAAGCCCCACCCCCACCATTCACCTGGAGGAAACTGCCATTTAGTTGTAACTCTTGCTTGAACTTTTGTGATGGTGATGAGTACGCCTAAGTCGCGGGCTAAGGCCATTGTCTTACAATGCCTTACAAAGAAATTGGTCTGAGCAGTTCAGCACCTTCCTCTGTTTGATTGTAACCCTCCCTGGGTACAGGACCCCAAGAACTGGAGGGGACTAGGGCATCATCCAGACTGACCCCCTTCCAAAACCCACAACAGTATAATAGTGTTCAAGGATCAAGGATTTTTAAACAATATTGTGCAGTTTATTAGGATCTCCATTCTTGGCTTTGCAGTGAGAGAGACAGAGAGAGAGAGTTTAATCTACAACCTCATTTTCACTTTCCATGACATTTTGGAACAAGGCACTGGCCATGTTGAAAGTCGGTTGTGTTCCAGACAGGGAAGGCAAAGCCAGACAGCAAATGCACAGCTGAATCAGGCCAGAGAGTTTGCCTTGCTCACCCAGCGATCGATAACAGGCATCAGCTCCCAATAATAATAATAATAATAAATGGGGAGGAGGTGCAGTTTTTAGCAGAGACAAGAGCTGGCATATGGTTCACCTGTCAAATCCCGGGGGTGGGATCCGGGGTTACCCTGGCAACAGGAGACGGAATCAATAACACCCAAATGCAAGGCAGCTAGCAGAGAAGGAGGGGGTGGGGAGGGTCTGGGAATGCCAAATGTGGGAGGGGCATCTTGTGCAAGCTGTTTGCATGATTGCAAATGAACCGAGGAGTATTTCAGCCCGGAAACTTTCCATAAGGCTGCCATTGGGGTGGGGGTGCTTTGGAAGTTCTGCAGCTTTGCATGAAGGTCCAGGAGGGGGAAAGGCTGGCACCAGCAAGAGCAAAAAACACAAAATGCATCCTTGTTTGGTGTGTGGTGTATATTTGCGTATCGGCAGGTCGATAGTGGATCATTAACCAGGAAGATAGCTGCTTCCTGGCATTGGACCCTAAGCCATGTGGATTTTATTCCCATTATTGGAAGTGTCTCCTGCACTCTCTCTCTCTCTCTCTCTCTCTCTCTCTGTGTGTGTGTGTGTGTGTGTGTGTGTGTGATCCCAGTTCAATGATGGGAAGGAGGGCAGGGAACCATCAAGCAAATGAGGACCACCGTTTTCAGGTCTCAGTGCTGTTGTAAACATAAATTGCCCTTTCCCCTTATGGGGTACCCAAGAGCCCATATAGAGACCTTACGTAGGTTCCCTATTGGTAGGAGAAAAGAACAGAGGCCAAGCAGAGAATATTGAGAAGCAAAGCAGCTCGTAAGCCTGATCTTTATTGAACTGTTGCAACAGGGTGCTCCCCTCACACGCAGGAAAGGAGGAGGAACCCAGAACCAAGGTGTGCCCGTCCTTATATAGACATTTTAAATTGCCCACCCTGGAGTCCAAGACCACCCCCAGAAACATCATACATACATCACAGAAGGGGTGCAGCTCAAGACCACCCCCCAGACACATCATCCCTACATCACAGAAAGGGCGGTCTACAGCAGAAATCTGAGTGCTTTGTTTATCTCCTGTCTCTCCTGTCTGGCAGGTTAGTTGATTGGATACCCTGCTTACCAGACTGGATTGCCTGGGGAGTCTGGCCAGTCTTTTGTAAAGATAAATACTTAGTTCCTGGGCCAGGTCACAGGCTCACACCCTATTCATATCTTCAATGTGCCCTTAAGACAGGATTTGTGAAGGAAAAGACAATGGTGAAGCTTTTCCATTTTCCTTTGACCTTGCAGAGAAAACGTTTGGGAATCAAAAATGGTTCCAGGTTGGTCTTCCTGTGCTGATCTATATACGTGCTTGGTTGGTACACTTATGAACATTGAACATATATCTGAGACCTCAAATTCCTATCACAGTGCCTTGCTGGGCAGGGGAGCCACCCCTATTTCACCCCGTGGCCTGCAGGAATCCTGCCCACAGCCATCCCTGGCTGGGCTCAAACCACCAACCTTCTGGCTAACTGCTGGATGCACTGAGCCACTGCGTCACCGGAAGGACAGAACTTATTTTCTGGTATCCCAAAGATCATTGTCCTTATTTTGTCCATGCCCCCCCCCGCCCTTGGAATGGGGGAGGGGAGAGAAGAACAGAAGTCCATGTCATGTCCAGTTTGTGACTAAATTAGAAGTAAAAAGACCCAAAGTGTGTGGTGGGGGGGAATGAGACTGGGACAGGCTTGTTGCATGCATCTGGAGGGGGAAAGGGGGCCCCTCGCCCCACTGAATGACCCATAATAACTGGAAGATCCATCCTAACCAGAGAGCCAGTGTGGTGTAATGGTTGCTGGTCGAGGGTGTGGGAGATCGGGGTTCGAATCCCCACTTGCGATGAAGCTCACTTGGTGTAGGAATAGCGGAGGACGCCAGGAGGTTGGATGCAGGTGAGCTGTGCAGAATCACGCTGGCAAGCATCCTCCAAGACAAGCTGCTGGCCAGCTCTGTAGAGGCTCCTTTTATTAGCACCATATGCAAAACCAGTCAGATACGTTTGGGACTGTGACCTTTACACATCTTCCAATCCCGAGATTGTGGGGTGGTACACAGTTATTTTGGCACCTGTTTCCACCGCATCATTTTCCCCTTGCACGATGTATGAGGAAGGAGACAAAGGGCACAGACAGGGCACAGCAAACCACTAAGAGAGCAAAGTTTAGATAGAGGGCATGATGTTCAGACAGCTGTGGCTTTGTCTGCTGGTGGAAGTGTGCTCCACACCCGGCAATCATTCCTTCAACTTGGTGATTTCGGAGGCAAGTCACTGTCTTCTAGCCTAACCTTCCTCACAGGGTTGTTGTGGGGATTGAAAGAGGAGTGGGAGAGCCACTCTGAGCCCGGTTTTAGCCGGGGAGGTATAAATAAAAATTATTATTATTATTATTATTATTATTATTATTATTATTATTATTGGCATCTTGAGCTCCATGGAGGGGAAAGTGGGGTATAAATGCAATAAATAAATTGAATTAATTTATAAATTGTTTTCATTTAGAAAACCAAGTCTCTAGACCTTGTGGCATTCGAGGTCCAGGGAAGGACATTCGGCCACAATTCTGCCCAGTCGTTTTGTGAGAGATTAGACTTTCCCCACCTTTCGGTATTTTTCATAAAAGAATAGAGTCACGGCAATGCTCAGTTCTTTTGAAAGCAAAGACAGTGATTTTGGCAGAAAGAAAATGAGGTTAGGGTGATGCTGCTATTGTCTGGAGAAGGAACTCCTTGTTTAATTTTTAAGGTGTTTGTTTGTTTGTTTGTTTGTTTGTTTGTTTCAAGAAGTAGGGGACATGAGATGATGGCAGCGCTGAGCAGAGAATATCTCAGGGTCTGCATTGTCCTCTGGAGTCAGGGGCGACCTCTAAGGTCACAGGAACGTGAAGCTGCAAAAGAGCAAGCCTTGCTGTAGGGAATTCCTTTGCCAGGAAGATAAGACCTTGCAGGGAGACATCAGCTGCGTTGCTTCAATAACAAGGAAGAGCCTTATGGCACCTGGAAGAGGAGCAGATGACTGCGGCCTCAGATTTTGTGGATAAGAGTCGCCTTCAGCCGATTGGAAAGGAGATTTAAATCCGCTAAGTCTTTAAAATGCCAGAAGACTCCCTTGTGTTAGGATAATGGGGGCAGGCACTGGACTATGACTGAAGGCAGCTGCTGATATATCTTTATAGACTCATAGAATTGTAGGGTTGGAAAGGACCCCAAGGAATCACAAAAGAGAGCTTGCTGGATACAAAGGGAACTCTGCAACCAGCATCCAAGGCCCGATTCTGCTATCTGGTGTTTTCCACTGAAAGAGAGCATGATAATGTAAGAAGAGCCTTCTGGATCAGGCCAATGGCCCACCTAGTCCAGCATCCTGCTCTCACAGCACTCAGCCAGGTCTTTGGCCCCACTGGAATATTAAGAATGGCAGAGCTGGAAGGTACCCAGGGGTCATCTAGTCCAACCCGCTTCAGTGCAAAAATTACAGCTACAGAATCCCTGACAGATAGCCACCCAACCTCCATTTAAAAAAGAGAGACTACCACCTTCTGAGATAATCCATTCGTGACTCTTAATCTCAAGGTCATGGGTTCGAGTCCCACACCGTGCAAAAGATTTCTGCGTTTCAGAGGGTTGGACTAGATGACCCTCATAGTCCCTTCCAACTCTAGGATTTCTGGGATTGGGGTATGGAGGCAGTGATATGCTCCGCCTCTTCCCCCCAGAGGAGCCTGCATCTACAGCTGTCCCACCTCTCTCCCACAGTCACCCGCCTGCCTGCTGGGTGGAATAAATAAATGAAGGTCTTATATATATATAATAAATGTTCATAAATGTACCAAGCAAACATGTACATAAATATATATATATATATATATTATAAGATATTTATTAAAGTTTAAACATTACAGAGAGGGGGGGAAGAGAAACAAAAGAGAAATACAAGCAATAAACAATTACAAAACCTCAGAAACAAAAATAAATACAGTAATACAAAACATCAATAATACAAAAAAAGAAAAAAAGAAAAAAGAAAAACATTTTTAAAACCCAAAAAGAACAAACAAAAATAAAAAGAACCCCGAATTTTCATATCCTTATCTTTCATTTGCTTATTTCCTCGACTTCCTCACACCTCCTTTTTTTGTATTCTAGTTCAATTAATTATTCCAGCAAGTTCTTTCCCTCTTTCTCAAATTTAGTTCCATAATTTATCTTAACACAATTTAGCCTTAAATTTACCCCTTTACCCAATGTCGATCTATTCATACTTAATTCTTTATAGTATTTCTACTAAAGTCATGTAGCTTCTTTCCAGCATCCTTCTAACATTCATTAATTTTAGAATATTTCTGTAAATATACTTTAAATTTTTTCCAATCTTCTTCCACCGACTCTTCTCCCTGGTCTCGGATTCTGCCAGTCATTTCCACCAATTCCATGTGATCCATCAGCTTCATCTGCCATTCTTCCCTGGTAGGTAGGTCTTGTGTCTTCCAATGCTTAGCGATGAGTATTCTTGCTGCTGTTGTGGCGTACATGAAAAAAACTCTGTCCTTCTTTGGCACCAATTGGCCCACCATGTCCAGGAGAAAGGCCTCTGGTTTCTTTATAAAGGTATATTTAAATACCTTTTTCATTTCATTATATATCATCTCCCAGAATGCCTTAATCTTTGGGCATGTCCACCAAAGGTGAAAGAATGTACCTTCAATTTCATTACATTTCCAACATTTATTATCGGGCAAATGATAAATTTTTGCAAGCTTGACTGGTGTTATGTACCACCTGTAAATCATTTTCATTAAAGATGTACATAAATATATAAACCACATGTCTGAAGCAGCACAGGAAAGCAGCCCTGGAACCATTTTGGCTCCCAGACTGACCAAATGTTTTCTCTGCAAAGTCAAATGAAAATGGAAAATCCTCCCCATTGTCTTTTCCTTCACAAATCCTGTCTTAAGGGTATGTCTGTGTATGAATAGGGTGAGTCTATGACCTGGCTCATTATAAAAGACTGGCCAGGCTCCCCAGAGTATCCAATCAAGTAAGCATTAATAGGTACCGTAACTTGCCAGACAGGAGGTAAACAAAGCACTCTAATTTCTGTTGTAGACCGCCCTTTCTGTGATGTTGGTATGATGTTTCTGGGTGTGGTCTTGGACTCCAGGGTGGACAATTTAAAATGTCTATATAAGGACGGGCACACCTTTGTTCTGGGTCCTCCTCCTTCTCCTGCGTGTGAGGGGGGCACCCTGTAGCAACACTTCAATAAAGATCAGGCTTAGGAGCTGCTTTGCTTCTCAATATTCTCTGGTTGGCCTCTGTTATTTTCTCCGACTGCTGGAGAACCTGCAAAGGACTCTGAAAGGTCTCTTGTGTCCCCCATAAGAGAATAAGGGCAGATTTTCGTTTATTACATGGGTGGGCGAGCTCTCTCCCTGCTAGCTCCTCTCACAGAACCCTAATTGGTACCAACCCCTTCTCCCGGCTGCCTCTCTTTCAGAGCCATGGGGGTGCTGATGTCCAGGCGCCAGACCGTGGAGCAGGTCCAGAAGGTCAGCCTGGCCGTGTCGGCCTTCAAGGACGGGCTGCGAGAACGCAAGTCGGAGAGCAGCACCAGCCGGAGGGGCACCATCGAGGACACGGTGCAGGAACTCAGAGAAGAGGAGGCGTCGGAAGCAGGGTCTTCGGTGGGGCTCCAGCAGAAGGAGGAGATCCGCTTCCGCAGGGCGGCCTGGGAGAGGCTGCGGGACGGGCGAGGGGTGGAGCCTGAAGAGTTTGACCGCACCACCTTCTTCACGCCGCCAGCCTTTGCCCGGCCCACACGGAGGGAGCAGGATGACGAGCCCATTGAGATCAGCCTGGAGCAGAGGGAGCAGGTGGGCACAAGATAAACCCCTGGAAGAGGGAGGGAGGGAGGAGAGACAGAAGCACCCTGGGCAAGAAAACCAGAGGGGCATGACACATCATAGAATCGTAGGGTTGGACGCGTTGGATGGATTTAGATGAGCAGGAGAGGATATTTTACTTACTAATTATCCTTCCTCTTTTTCTCACGGGTGTAAGAATGCAAATACCTATTTCAGCAGAGTAATGCCACCATCTGTGGGCAGCTGATCTCTAGAAGCTTTTAGGACACGGTTGCGTGACTTTCTAGAGCAGTTTTTATGTCCAAGGGTGTTTAGGCAGACTTGGGTCATCTTCTCCTGATTCCTTCTTAACAAAGAAATCACTCTCAAACTGCTTAAGTAAACCAGGAAAACACAGTCATACCTCATGTTGCGTTTGCTTCAGGTTGAGCGTTTTCAGGTTGCGTCCCGCGGCAACCCAGAAGTGCCAGAAAGGGTTACTTCTGGGTTTTGCCGCTCACGCATGCGCAGACGCTCAAAATGACGTCACACACATGTGCAGAAGCGGCGAATCGCGACCCATGCATGCACAGATGCAGGTTGCTTTCTGCTCAGGTTGCGAATGGGGCTCCGGAACAGATCCCTCTCACAACCAGAGGCACCACTGTATATACTTTACTCACTTAAAGGTCTTGCCAGGATTCAGCATATTCAGTGTTGGAAATCAAGCAGGCAATAATCCTTAAAAGTTACAAATGTCCATAGTCCAGTTCTAAATGGAGGGCTCTCTCTGGAGGAGAGCTCACAGAGAACCCTGCCCATTGCAGGTCAGAAGAAGAAGGAGCAGCAGCGACAGAAAGAAGATTAAGATCCTTTTGTTCTCCCTTCTACCACAAAAGTTTAGAGGATATAACATCATAGAGTCACCTGCTTGTGACTTTCTAGCAATCGTCATTTGTGATTTGGCTGCAGATCCTCCCCCAGGAAGGGACCCCCAATAAAAATAAAAATTATTTATTATTTATACCCCGCCCATCTGGCTGGGTTTCCCCAGCCACTCTGGGCAGCTTCCAACACAATATTAAAATACTGTAATGCCTCAGACATTAAAAGCTTCCCTAAACAGGGCTGCCTTCAGATGTCTTCTAAAAGTCAGGTAGTTGTTGTTCTCTTTGTCATCTGGTGGGAGGGCGTTCCACAGGGCGGGCGCCACCACCGAGAAGGCCCTCTGCCTGGTTCCCTGTAACCTCGCTTCTCACAGCGAGGGAACCGCCAGAAGACCCCCGGAAGTGGACCTCAGTGTCCGGGCAGAACGATGGGGGTGGAGACGCTCCTTCAGGTATACTGGACCGAGGTCGTTTAGGGCTTTAAAGGTCAGCACCAACACTTTGAATTGTGCTCGGAAACGTACTGGGAGCCAATGCAGATCTCTCAGGACCAGTGTTACGTGGTCCTGGCGGCCGCTCCCAGTCCCCAGTCTAGCTGCCGCATTCTGGATTAGTTGTAGTTTCCGAGTCACCTTCAAAGGTAGCCCCACATAGAGTGCATTGCAGTAGTCCAAGCGAGAGATAACTAGAGCATGCACCACTCTGGCAAGACAGTCCGCAGGCAGGTAGGGTCGCATCCTGTGTACCAGATGAAGCTGATATACAGCTGCCCTGGACCCAAAGGTCATCAAGTCCAATTTCCTGCAATGCAGGAATCACAGCTAAAGGATCCCTGGCAGACGCCCACCCCCTTCTGCTGCTGCAGGAGTAGGGAAGAAGTCGACAATGCCATGGGTTCTCCTGAACTGAGGAGGGCATATTGAGGGCGACCTCCTCCTCCTGGTGGTCCCTGCAGCTGCTCAGGGCTTCAGCCTTTCCTCCCCTCCCCTCCCCACACAGGTGACCAACGATGAGACGTGCGAGGTGTGCGAAGTGTGGACAGCGGACAGCCTCCTGCCCTGCCGTGTCTGCACGAGGGTCTACCACGATGGCTGCCTCCGCCGGATGGGCTTCCTGCCCCAGGACAACACCAGCGAGGTCATTGAGGCGGCCCATTCGGAGACCGGCTGGAGCTGCTACTCTTGCGTAAGCAGTGGGTGGGGGCCCTGGGATGCTGTGGGAGGGGGAGGGAGACGTCTTGTGAAGAACTGGGGGTCCCTAGACTGAGGGGCAGTCACTTCCCTTTCCAAGAGAGGATTGAACCCACGCAGAGAGGGAAAAGATAACCATGGTGGTGAAAGGAAGCCTCCATGTCTGAAGGCAGTCTACCCTTGAGGACCATACACTGAAGGAGTGACGGCAGTGGGGAGGGGACTCTGAATCTGCAAATCCACCCAGTTGGGTCCTGGGAGCCTCCCAGCAACTGACTCGCCCTCTTTTCCTCCCCCCACCCAGGACAATCTCAATTTGCTCCTCACTGACGAGGAGATGAGCAGTCTCTTCCAGTCCTTCCAGCAAGGCAAGGTTGCCCCAGGTAAGCCTCCTGTGCTGAGGACCCACACTCGACTCCTGGGTCAGGGGTGAAGCGAGGGACCCACGCCAGCCGCTCTCTCGCCCCCTTCACCCAAACCGCAAGAGCAGATTGCACTTTGGACGGGGAATGCCTGGAGAGCAAGGAGTAGGGCCAGTGGCCATGATCCCACCACCACCAGGCCTTGTCTTCTCCATGACCTATCCTTGGGAGTCTCGCCTTTCACTTTGGGGGCAAGGGGCCGCTCCAGACCTCCGTACCACCCCCTGGAGGAAGGCAAAGCGATGGTGAGGGCGCCTGGTGGGCCGTGGGAGCAAGCGGAAGAGGAGGCTGCTGTGGGCAGGGCTGGCTCTATGAGTGAGTTGGGCAGAATGGGAGAGGGTGGCAAGTTGGTATCCAGGTCCTAGCTCCCTTCCCTTGCTGGAGAGGCAATTGGCTGCCCCAAGAGGAGTCACCAAACAACGCCACACCTGTTCTCTCGGCTGTGCTTTCTGCACACTCCTGCTCCTAATTCATTCTCCTAAATTGCTGCTCCACACATGCAGGGGCGGGGGAAGGGGACGGGGGGCTGCCCCAGGTGTCACCACTGAGGGGGGGTGACAAAATGCCAGGTAGCATTTGCCGTGGGGCCTGCAGCGTGCCTGAGCCATGGGTCTCTCCTGGAAGTGACACGGTGCTTTGGGGGCCCGCAGGCTCCGCACTGCCCCAAACGGTCTGCCCGCTGCTCCCCCCCCCCAGCTGTAGGGCAACTGAGTGGGAGGAGGCCCCACGGAGCGTCCTGCCCCAGCTCGCCCCGTCCCCGTGGGCTCCTGGCCCCACCCCAGGTGCCCAGTCGGCTTTCTCTGCCGCTGCACACATGGCCTGCCCAGCCCTTCGGTAAGGGTGCAACCTGATTGTTGATTGTAGGAATGAGACACATCCAGGAGGGAAGTTCGCTTCGGGCGGCAAAATGTATTTGGCCGGCCATGATTCTGGGGGTCTTGAGTGGGACTAGGTGTGTCGCTGGGTTCAAGGCTGAGGCCTCCCCTTAACTGGGGGCCCTCCTACGGAGAGGGTGCAGCAACTGCAAAAAAGAGGGGCAAATTCCACAGTAGGGATCATTAGGAAAGGAACTGAAATGAAAACTGGCTGTAACATAACGCCATTATGGAAACCTGTGGTGCAACCGCATTTGGAGTACTGGGTCCAGTTCTGGTTGCCTCATCTCAAAAAGGATATTGCAGAGTTGGAGTTCAGAGAAGGGCAACAGAAACGGTTGAGGGGCTGTAGAAAGGCTGCAGCATTTGGGACTTTTTAGTTTAGAGAAAAGGCAAGCGAAAATGGACATGGTAGACGTTTATAAAAATTGTACATGGCACGGAGCGGGTGGACAGAGAAAGGTTCTTCTCCCTCTCAAGCTAGAACTCTAGAACTCATGGACATGAATGTTGGAAAATTCAGGACAGAGAAAAGCAAGCCCTTCTTCACACAGCGCCTAGTTAAACTGTGGAACTCCCTGCCACAGTGATGGCCACCAAACTAGCTTTTAAAAAAAGGATTTGACAAATGCATGGAGAAGTAGAGGGCATTCAAGGACTGCTCTGCCTCCACAGCTGGAGGAAGCAAGGCTTCTGGGTCCCAGATGCTGGAAACCCCTCGGATCCTGCTTGCTGGTTTCCCACAGGCTCCGTGAGAGCAGGATGCTGGACTAGATGGGCCCCTGGCCTGATCCTGCAGGCCCTTTTTGTATTCTTATGAGGGGAGTGTGGCAGCGCTAACAGCTCAAGGGGCTAAGGCACTGCAGAGAGAGAGAGAGCGCTCACTGACGCTTCCCATCTGGTGGCTCCACAGACAGTGTGATGACCTTGAATGTCTTCTTGGGCTACAAGCGGCTGTCGAACCAGCAGCCCAGCAGCGAGGAGCAGGAAGACCAGGACGCCCTGCAGTTTTCAGCGCTGGATCCAGAGAAGAAAGGCCACGTCGAATGGGTGGATTTCCTCTCCCATGAGTCCGTCCTGCAGCTGCAGAGATCGCGGACACAGGTGGGTGACGGTGACTCCCATGAGGAACCTAGGAAGGTGCCTTCGGTTGAGTCACTCAGTCCATGGGTGCCTCCAGCCCAGCACTGTCCCCTCTGACTGGCAACCACTCTCCAAGGCCTGGCAAGCCATTGCATCGCTCCTGAGCGCTGTGGTGGACAGTTCAGGAGTGCAAAGCCCCTTCCACACCCCTCACAGCCAAAGCCCCTTTGAAGACGATGCTCTAATCACACACTCCTCCTCTGCTTCCCCCCCCCCCCACACAGAACGCCCTGCTCCGCCTGCTGACGGGCAAGGAGAGAGAGCGGGCACGATCCACTTTCTTGTCGCTGGACCAGCATGGGGACGGGCTCATCAGTGAGGCAGAGAGTCGGCGCAGCCAGCACACGTGGTTCCGTAAGCGGCACAAGGAGGTGCCCTCTTGCAACGTCAGGTAAAGGTCCTCACCCCCCCACTCTGAGCCACAGCCTCCCCTGGCTTGGCTGGGAACCCTCCTCCGTTTGCCACTGGGCCTAGGACCCTCGTACCTACGGGACTGCCTCTCCTGGTCTGCCCCGCGGAGGACCTTAAGGTCCACAAATGACAACACTTTGGAGGCCCCAAGTCGCAAGGTGGTTAGATTGGTCTCAACTAGGGCCAGGGCCTTTTCAGTACTGGCCCCAATGTTGGTGGAACGCTCTTTCCCAAGAGACCAGGGCCCTGCGGGACTTGACATCTTTCCGCAGGGCCTGCAAGACAGAGCTGTTCCGCCTGGCCTTTGGTTTGGACTCAGTCTGACCCTTATGTTTCCCTCCCCTTATGGCCTTGATCTGTGGGCTACTTTTAAAATGAGGCTGTATTTTAAATTGCATTTTTACCTGTATTTTAAATTGGGGTTTTTTTCCTATTATGTTTTTACAGTCATACCTCATGTTACGTTTGCTTCAGGTTGAGCGTTTTCAGGTTGCGTCCCGCAGTGACCTGGAAGTACTAGAAAGGGTTACTTCCGGGTTTCGCAGCTTGCGCATGCGCAGAAGCGGTGAATCGCGACCCGCAGACGTGGGTTGCATTCCCTTCAGGTTGTGAACGGGCCTCCGGAATGGATCCCGTTCGCAACCAGAGGTACCACTGTACTGTAATTTTACTGGTGTTATCCGCCCTGAGCCCGGCTCTGGCTGGGGAGGGCGGGGTATAAATTAAGTTTATTGTTATTATTGTTATTAAGCAGAAGCTCTTCCCCTTGGCCTGAGAATTCTGGGCGTCTGCCTGGTTTTTCTCCAACCTGTTGGGAGTTTGGGGCACCTTTGGCCAGAGTCCTTCATCAGGCTGCTCATTAGGGTGATGTAACCCTGGGGGTTCCCTTTGCTCCCTTGCAGCATCAGCCACGTGGGCCCCATCTCAGAGAGCAGCCCAGCCAGCAACGCAAGCCAGGACCAGGTGCTGCTGAATGCAGAGCCAGAGGAACTAAGGTAAGAGAAAGGTAGTCTGTCCTTAAAGGGTGGCCATGCAGAGGCCTCCAACAGAGTCTGCAAGGTCAGAAGAACCACGTGGCAGGGTCCAGCTAAGACTAGACTGTTTCAGAAACCACTGCAGGTGCCTCACTGGCTGGGAAATCTATAGAACTGTAGAGTGGGAAGGGATCCCCCCCCCCAGTGGCCATCTAGTCCAACCCCCTGCAATGCAGAAATTGCAGCTAAAGAATCCCTGACAGGTGGCCCTTCAGCCTCTACCACCTCCCAAGGGAGCCCCTTCCACTGTCAACTGGCTCTTGCCGCAAGAAAGTTCTTCCTAATGTTTAGTCAGAATCTCCTTTCTTGTCACTGGAATCCACTGGTTCAGGTGATCCACTCTGGAGCAAGGGAAAACCATCTGGCTCCATTCTCCATATGATAGCCCTTCAGATATTTGAGTTAGGCTATCATATCTCCTGGGACGTGGGTGGCACAGTGGGTTAAACCACAGAGCCTAGAGCTTGCCGATCAGAAGGTTGGCGGTTCGAATCCCTGCGACAGGTGAGCTCCCGTTGTTCGATCCCTGCTCCTGCCAACCTAGCAGTTCGAAAGCATGTCAAAGTGCTATTGGTAAAACCTATTTGGTGTTTCACAACATTCTGACTAGTTGCAGGACCTTAGCCAGACCTAGCAGAGTAAACGCAGAATCCACGGAAGCAATTGGCGACTTGGCTGCAGACAGGATAGACGAAGCAGGAACCAGGAACTTGTAGTTAGGTGTTTATTATATACGGTGGACTATTTACAGGAACAGAACACGGATCTTTTGCTAGCTCTCTCTGACACGACTCAACTCCTACACTCACTGACACACTGAACCACTGAACTACCAGTTAGTAGGTTATTATTTATCACTCCCTTGAGAGAGCTTGACCAGTCAGGGAGCTGTCTCCATGCCTCTGTTATCACCAGGCAGACTTACTCCTTCCGATTGCCTTCTGGCTGTTGGCCAAACCTTAATTGACTCTGTGTGAGTAGCTGCACGTACACAGCTTCCCAACAAGTGCAAGTAGATAAATAGGTACTCCTCCAGCGGGAAGGTAAACGGCATTTCCGTGCGCTGCTCTGGTTTGCCAGAAGCGGCTTAGTCCTGCTGGCCACATGACCCGGAAGCTGTACGCCGGCTCCCTTGGCCAATAAAGCGAGATGAGCGCCGCAACCCCAGAGTCGTCTGCGACTGGACCTAACAGTCAGGGATCCCTTTACCTATCATATTTCCTCTCAGTCTACAGGCTAAACATCCCCAACTCCTTCAGCCATTCCTCATCAGGCTTGGTTCCATACTCTGGGGTGGCACCCAGGACTTATCCTCTGTCTGTGGGTCACATACCGGTTCTGGAGCTCAGGAAGCCTGGATTATGTTCTCCAGCCTTTGAGCAATTCTCTGCAGGCACCCCGGGTTCTTCGCCTGATCCCTCCTCACATAGTAACCTAAAAAGAGCCTGCAGGATCAGACCACTGTCCCACATAATCCAGCCTCTTCTTCTCACAATGGCCAACAAGATGTCTGTGCAAAACCCACAATCCGGAACCGGGCACAAGAACAACTCTCCCCTCCTGTTGTCTCCAGCAACTGGTATTCGGAAGCATCGCTGCCGCCAACTCCTGCCTCAGTTTCCACCGCCGTAATGTCACTCCTGACTTTCCTAAATGTTGGAGAGATGTGCCAACACTTGCAATATCGCTCTGCCTCATTAGGAGCCGCGCTCAGGCTCCCGGGTTTCCATGGAGACCGTTGGCAGCAAGGCAAACCCTAAGCGTCCTTCCAGTTGGAGGGAGATGACTCCCGGTTTGGGTGGGGAGTGGTGGGCGAGATGGAGAAGCGCAGCTGGGAGGGGGGCTGCTTGTGAGCCAAGGCCTTGGTGGGATCCAAAATGAGATGGGAGCCATCCTGCAACGACACGTTTCTCCGGCCATCTGCCTGGCTCTGCCGTCGCGTCTCTCTCGCCAGGCCTGCCTGCCAACGAACTGTCACTCAGGCCTGGAGCAGATTGGCACAAGAGCAAAGGCGGGCATCTCTGGCTGCTCCCCAGGCCCTGGGCAGATGGGTGGGCGAGCAAACTTGACTCTCAAGAACCGCTCCTCCCTGGAGTAGGATGAGGTAGTCAAGTACAATAAGGCTGTGTGGTCTAGTGGTTAGAGTAGCTCAGTTGTTTAGAGCCTGGAGCTGATGACATCAACATTGCGGGTTCAATCCCCATATGGGACAGCTGCACATTGCAGGGGGTTGGACTAGATGATCCTCAGGGTCCCTTCCAACTTAATCCTATGATTGATTCTTATGAGTACAGAACCTGGGAGAGACCAGGGTTCGAATCACCACTCAGCCACATAGCGCTGGCTCACTTGGGCCAGGCATCCCCTCTCAGCCTGGCCTACCTCTCAGGGCTGTTGTGAGGGTCAGATGGGAAGGCAGAGACCCGTATGTGCCACCTTGAACCCTCTGAAGGAAATTTGGGTGAAGTGGAAGAGTCATTTAATAGCAATTCTCTGCTTTCTGAGACCAGAGTCAAGGGAGGGGGGAAGGCGGGACTGGGATGATCAAGGGGGGGAGGAAATGGAAAGAGGAAAAAGAGGAGGGGAGACAAGGGCTGGCTGAGAGGCCAGTGGCCACACATCTCCCTCCCCAGGGAGGTTAAGGTGCCCCACGTTGCTGGGGGCTTTCATTATTATTCTTTTTTAATTGTCTTTCTGCCCCACCTTTTCCTCCAAGGAGCTCAAAGTGGGGTGCACATGGTCTCCCCATCCTCCTCTTCTTCTTCTTCTTCTTCTTCTTCTTCTTCTTCTTCTTCTTCTTCTTCTTCTTCTTCTTCTTCTGCGATCACTCATAGCCGAGTAAGCTTGTCTTCCATAAACACAGATTTAACAATGAGTCTGTAAGTGACCATGGAGGCCAGTTCTACTGCATTATTTTCATTGCCATGATCCTGCACTTTGTCAAAGGGAAACTCCCCACCACCCTCACAGAATCCCCACACACAACCCTGCGAGGTAGGTAAGGCTGAGAGGCGGTGACTGGCCCAGGGCCACCCAGTGAGCTTCACAGCCGAGTGGGCAGGAGCCCTTGCCCCACACCAGTTACGTCACGCCATCGTGGCTTTGGCGTTCTCTAGGAGGTCAGCACTGGACTCTCCGCCCTGGGGGGCAAGCTGGCTTGCTGGGCTGCCTCCTGCCCAGCTCCTTTTCATTCTGGGCCAGCCAAGCCGCTGGCTCAGCCTTCCCCATGCCTGGCAAGTATTTTGGACCACAACTCCCATCATCCCTGGCATCGTATAGCCATGCTGGCTGGGGCTTCTGGGAGCTGTCTTTTTTAAAAAAATAAATAAATTATTGGTTTCCATATTTATCACATAGAAAAAGAGAAAACATTACAAGACACACAACAAGAAAAGAAAAAAGAAAAACACACAAAACAGAATTCTTACTTCAAATCTCTAATTCTCGTTACATTGATAGCTGACTTCCTCAAATCCCCTCTATCTGAATTTCACTATAACCCCTGTATAGCAGTTCTCCAAATTCATATTTCTAATAATATTCACTCCTTTCATTTACTATCCTCCACTCTTTTATTAATATTCTAACCCTTAATGTTTACTGCCACATATTCTTATTCTACCCCTAAGCCTATTTCTTACTTCCAAGAATTTTCTAATTATCTTGTATCACAATATTTAGCTAAATATTCTTTAAATTTCTTCTGGGAGCCAGAGGTACCAGGCCAGGGGAAAGCTAAGCCTTGCTCTTGGGCCAGCACTGCTGGGGACTCCACCCTGCTAAGCTTTTCCCTCCCTCTGTTTCCTTCACAGCCGGACCATCAACTGGCCTACTTTCCTACGAGAGAGCACCATCTACATCCTCGCCGCCCGGCCAAACAGCCCTGCCATCCACCTGAAGCCGTTGGCATAGGGGCACGCTTGGCAAGGGGGGAGGCGGTCAGAGACAAACAAACTTGCCTTGCTGGGAAGAGCAGGAAGCTCTCCGCGATCCTGCCAAGCCATCTGGATTGACACGGGCGAAACTTCTTGATTGCTGGAGCAGCCAAACGACACAAGCCAGAAAACAGCCAGGAGATTGGTGATGATGGAGGGCAAAGCATTTGGCCCCTTTGCCCATCACTTCCCTCCCCTCACCCCCTTCTCTGAATCTCTCCCTACACACCCACAGAGACCTATAGGCAGGACCCCGGCTGCATCATTGGGCAGGGAAACCCCCTTTTTTATCAATCGGTTTAAAACGCAGACATTGCACTTCCAGGTTGGCCAGTTCATAAAACAGTTCAGAGCCTCCAGCTGCGTCTCGCGGCTCCTGCTTAGAGCCGAAAGAAAACTCAAGCATTCCTCAGCCTTCTCATTATCCAGCAGGCACAGCCAAGGAGCTTGTGCATCGCAGCCATGTTCCAGGGTTCCTGCGCATCTGCTCATCTCAGCACCTTCCTGAATGGTCACTGACAAAATGAAAGCCTCAGCATTGGGCTCCTGGTCAAGAAATCACAGAATCATAGAATTGTAGGCTTGGGACCAACAAGGGTCATCCAAACCAACCCCCCCCCCACAGCCCCCTATTGCATTCTAGTTTGTTGTTAGCTATTGCAAGGGGAGGGGAGGAACCAGCTACAGGCAGAGGACACACTCATTTTTCGATAGGGAGGGAGGAAATCTGTTCAGTTCCCGTTTAAAGTTGAACTTGCCTGGCTTTCCTAGACAATATGAGGAATCAAAAGACAGCTGTTCCTCCAAATTCACACTTCTCTGAATTTTTGCCATGCGGTTCCCCAGCCATGTAATATGCGCAGGCAGGCTGATGCTGATGAAATTTCATGAGGACGTCTGAAAGTCAACAGTTCTCAAACTGCTCTTGAATTGTGTCAAACTGAACAGAAGATTGCTCTCCAGAGGGGTTGTAAGTAAGAACAGAAGGCAGGTGGAGCCTCCATGTATTTTCCGCTCTTGTACTCCGTTAACTTAGAGCAGCTAGTGGCCTCTGGGGAAACCTTACAGGAGGCCATCCTGCCCTGTCCTCTGCTTTTACCTCCAATGAAGGAGCTTCCATCACCTCCTGAGGAAGCCCATTCCACTATCAAGGAGTTCTTTCTGTCAGAAAGTTCTTCCTGATGTTTAGTTGGAATCTCCTTTCCTGTCTCTTGATTCCATCCGTTCTGGTCCTCCCCTCCAGACCAGGAGAAAACAAGCTTGTTCCATCCTCCATGTGACAGCCCTTGAGATATTTGAAGATGGCTGTCCTATCTCCTCTCACTCTCCTCTTTTCCAGGCTAAACATACCCAGCTCCTTCAACCGTTCCTCATCAGGCTTGGTTTCCAGACCCTTAATCACCCTGGTTGCCCTGCTCTACACACCTTCCAGCTTGTCAACATCCTTCTTAAATTGTGGTGCCCACTCCAGGTGTGGCCTGATCAAGGCAGAATAAAGTGGTACTATCACTTCTCTTGACCTGGGCACTAGACTTCTGTAGATATAGCCTAGATCAGCTGTCATTGTTGACTCAATGTTGGCTGTTCCTATTTAACTCGGCCTCAATCCTGGGCCATGCAAGACCGGAAGAAGGGTCCTGCTGAATCCCTGCCAAGTGAGAGCCAATGTGCACTGAGCTTCAGCGGCTGGTCAGGTGACCTGACCCTTCCCCACCCCTTCACACAGCAGCCAAGTCAGGCTTACTAACATGGGCAGAGACGTGCAGCAAGAACACAACATGGCTTGTAGATGACAATGGAAGTGCAATGGCTGAATGGCACCAGGAAGGAGCCTGGGGGAGGCCTCCCCCCTCTAGGGAGCGGTCTTACAAGGGCTTTAAGCCAACCCAGTCTCCCCACCCACTTGGAAAAATGTGACGTACCTTGGGGAAAGCAAGACGGCTGGTCAGCCTTGGCCCCCATTCCATCCTCTTTCAGAAGCTCTGTTGTGAGCTCTCTGTAAAACAAATGCCCTACTGGAACAGCTACATGAGAAGACGGACTTGATGACTGATGCGATCAGAAATTTTGAACAGGCAGTGGGAAATTATATGGAGCCCACCCAGGAATGGCGCCCCAGATTCAGCAACATCCTCTTCCCTCATCTGTTCTGTCAGGGCATACTTCTGATTTAATTCCTGGGTGGGCTCCATATAATTTCCCATTCCATCCTCTTTCACCCTCTGCCAAAGCAACTGCACCCACTGAGAGAACCCTCCTTATCCAACACACACATTGGCCAGGATTTCCCATCCTTTTGTGATGAGCATCTGCCCTGTATTTTGGTCTGCCCCACTCTCGTTCCTGCTGTTCTAGGCCAATTCACCTGAATCCCCCCAGCACCCAGACATGGCCAGGGGCATGAAACCCCTCAAGGTGTCTGCTTCTCTCCCTTCCATCTTCAGAAGAGTGGCTGACTGCAGCTGGATCAAGCCAAAGGGGCCCCATCTAGTCCCACATCGTCCTCCCATAGTGACCAACCAGATGCCCATTACAGGAAGCCCAGCGGAAGGGACAGAGGCTGGTGGCTTCTAATCCTGGAGGTGATCTATATACAGGATGGGGAACTATCAGGACTGGTGGCCATCACTTGCCTTATCCTCCATTCATTTGCTCAACCTACTTTCAAGGCCACCCAAGTGGATGGCCACCGCTTCATCTTGTGGTAGCCAAATCCATGGTTTAACTTTTGTGTTGTGTGAAGAAGTCTTTCTTGTCTGAATCCAACGCCCTCCAGTTTTGTTGAATGGAGAGCCCCCGTTGGGTTCCAATATTGGGAGAGAGGGTCTCCCGCAGAGAGTGGCTGCAGAGGAAGGCCCTCTTCACTTGACAGAACAGAAGGTGGCAACTCGGACTTTGCCACGGTTGCCCAGCAGAGCCTCCCCATGCCAGAGCAGGCCAGGCCAACTGGAGGGGATGGCCTCACCTTAGGATAGGAATCGGCCATGTTGCACATAATGCATCCCAGAGAGGTAGCCATATTGGTCAAAGCCAAAGGACCAGCCAAACATGTGCAGTGCAGACGTACAGCTCTCAAGTTGCACAGAACGTGTTTCTTAAACTCGTTCAATAATCTTTAGGGGGCCTTTTTCAAAGGACTCTGCAAAGATGAGTAAACCCATGAGCAGGACTGCAGGAAGTCTAGACTCCGCCCTCTTCCTTTGCCCTCCCACTGCTCCTGCTCAGTTCTGTACCAAGGAAACCCAAATTCTGTGATCTGAATAAATGATGTACATTGAGCACGTTTGGTTTTTGCATAGTTTTTCCTGATTTTCGCAGTGTTATTTTGGGGGTTGAACCA
The DNA here is from genome assembly GCF_965112155.1 of Podarcis liolepis. Classification (NCBI taxonomy): domain Eukaryota; kingdom Metazoa; phylum Chordata; class Lepidosauria; order Squamata; family Lacertidae; genus Podarcis; species Podarcis liolepis. Next base: position 64,692,815 of record NC_139565.1, read on the forward strand.
TTAAGCCTGAGGGTTTTTGCACAATTTATTCTGGTGGGGTCGGAGCCATCCAAAGCTTTGGCCCACCACCAAAAATCCTCTCCCTCCCTCCCTCCTCCAGCTTCTGGGATTTCACTTAGCAGGGCCCAATATCTTTTCAGTCTCATCTCCTTGCCATGAGGCCTAGAAACTTGGCATTGGAGGGTAAACTTGAAAGCTAACATTCTGGACACTGATATTTGGATGAGATAGATAACCATTGTTCTGAAGTGTCTGGTTTGCACACAGATCTGTGATTCTCACATGCAATCCTTACACCTAGTGCTAGGCAACTCTGACACTGAGACATGGACAGACACACAGTACAATTGTGACCTCTGCCCATGGGAGCAGAATATGCATCCCACTCCAGACTGGTGTGATTCCCCCCCAACCCTCGAGGATCTTCCACAAAGAGTCCCATCTTCAGACTCACTCCAAAGCTTTTTGCCAGCTCCTGACCAGCATCCTCTGAAGGCAGCTCTGCACCACCGCATCAATGCGCGTCCCACGCCATTGCTCATCGCTTGATGACTCACAGCCGAATGTGTGAACTGGCCCCCACGGGGCAGCCTCCTTGCGTCTGAGGTGATGATGGGTGCCGAGGAAGCTCTGTCTGAGGCGGTGGCATTGTCGTGATTCATTCACACATTCATGTCGTCGCTGTCATCCTCTGGTGAGGAACATGCATGTGCAACGCCAGTCTATGGCCACAAAGAACCTGACACTCTCCTCTCTGCCAGCAGACAGAGCTGGGAATGGTTCTGGAAGTGGATGAGTTGAATATTACTTCAAGGCAGGTGATGGGACATGGGTGGCTGGCTGGGGGTACAGGACAGGTTGCGAGTGTGTGCGCGCACACACACACACACACACCATCTCTCAGCATCTGCCACCTGAGGCTGCTGCCTAACAGCAGGACTGGCCCTGAGAACTGGCCCACAACACCTCCTTCTGCAAGGATGGAGAGCACCCAAAGCAGGCGTGGGAAAGCTGAGAACTTCGAATGAGGCCCTCTGACCATCTTTATGTGGCCCTTGGGAGTCCCCCTCATCTGGTCTTTTTGCCTGGCTACGTAGAATTCAGGCACAGCCAGAGCTAGAAACAGCTCGGTTGGCTCCCCTTTTTCCACTGGGAAACCAGATTTCTTCCTTGACATCCCATGTTGCGTGCTCAGGACCAGTGCTTTTTTTTCCAAAAAAAAATGTTTAGGGGTACTCTCATTTTCCTACTCGTATTGAAATACCACCCCTCAATGAGGCCAAACTTAGATTCACAAAATGTTCTGGGGTATGCGTACCCCGGGGGGGAGCACTACTCAGGACTGAAAGGGAACTTCTGGTTTGAAGCACGACCATTGAGGGCACCAGGAAGGCAGCCTTGTCCGTCACGGCCCGCCAGGGACTCTCAAGTGCTGCAGAAGACGCGTCAATATTTCAACAGCGGCCTTCCTGAGAAGGCACTTCAGAGAGGCAGGATAATATAGGGCAGCTCCCCCAGCCAGAAAGAGACTTTGCAGCAGATGTCTGGAGAAGGAACGTAAAAATTAACATCCGACAGAAGCAGTACTGAGCAAATTCTAGGTGGGAGCCTGAATGCATGGCTTTGCAATTCAGAAAGTGGTTTTTCCAGAGGAATGCAGATCGCCAGGGATTAGGTTTTGGAGAACAACTGACCTGCCAAGGGGGCTATTGGTCGAGACGTGGGCCTCTTTCTCCTTTTGGATAGTGGCAGAGGTCTCCCCTCTGCTTTGGTGACTGGGAAGAAAGCTCACAAGTGGCGAAGGGTCCCCATGAGCAGCATTTGCTTGATTTCAGAGCAATATCGTGCCTATTACGTTATGTACAGTGTGAGGAGGAGGAAACGTCTTGTGGCACTTTCAGGACTAACTCACTTATAGCAGCACGCGCTTTTGTGGCCTGTGGGGGTGTGATGAAACAGCCTCTGGCTCAGTGGTCCCCAAACTTTTCCAGGGGCCCCTCCCCATGGGTATGTAGATTAATCCTCCGTGCTTTGCACCGTACCCTATTAAAAAGCATTATTCAGAAGAGCAGTTTGCATGACCCACTGAGCAAGATAATAAGGCAATAAAACCCAAAGCAGTAACAATTAATTGCATATTGATTCAAAATCCAATTAAAACTGTTCAGTCTAATTAATTTAACAAAACTGATGAACTCAACCCAGTGATGCCAGCTTTTTAGTCCAATAGTCATGGACACCTCTGGTGCCCCCTGCCCCCCTCACCTCTTAGCGTGCCCCCACACACACACCTGTAATCCCACTTCACCCCCCAGTGGGTGGTTCCGCCCTCTTTGGGAACCAACTTATGCCATGATGCATTTGCTGGTTTTAAAGGCGCAATGAGCCTCTTTTTGTCATTTTTGCTGCAAGAGCAACATGCCTCTCTCCTCCCCGCACCATCCTGTGTGCCATGTTTCTGAAACGTCTCCTTTGTTACCTAGTCCTACACAATCACTCTCTCTTGTTGACTATGGTAATCTCCTGCTTAATCGTATTCCTCTTGCTCAGCTCCAACCGATTATCGCTTCTCATCTTCTCACTTAATTCTCCGTGCATTAATCTGGTTACACCTCCGTACTTCCGCTCACCTTTCCCGCTATTGTTTCATGCTAATGAATTTAAACACTCCTAAGCTTTATTCTTGCTTTGTCTCTGTTCTCCACCGCAGGCCTCCCATTCATCTAACAAGCACCTCTGCCCTCTCAGAGCGGGGAGCACCTGCTCTGCATGCAGAATCGTGGAATTGTAGGGTTGGGAGTGAAATAAAAAATTTAAGGTCTTATATAGATAATAAATGTACCAACCAAGCACATACATAGATGTGTAGACCACATGTCTGGAGCAGCACAGGAGGACCGCCATGAAAACCATTTTGACTCCCAAACTGACCAAATGTTTTCTCTGCAATGAGGGAGGGGGTGAGGGAACCTTCCCATTGTCTCAGGAATTGGGAAATCACCATCTCAAAAATGGCCAGACTACCAGGAAAGGCAATCAGATAAGGCATTATCAGATAACCTTGCAAACAGGAAAAACAACAACATTCAAATTTCTGTTGTAGACCACCTCTTCTGTGATGTATGTATGATGTGTGGAGGGGTGGTTTTGAGCTCCAGGGAAGGCAATTTAAAATGTCTGTATAAGGGTGGGCACACCTGGGTTCTGGGTTCCTCCTCCTTTCCTGCGTGTGAGGGGAGCCCCCTGTTGCAACAGTTCAATAAAGATCAGGCTTACTAGCTGCTTTGCTTCTCAATATTCTCTGGTTGGCCTCTGTTATTTTCTCCGAACGATGGAGAACCTACAAAGAATTCTATAGGGGCTCTTGTGTCCCCCATAAGGGAATAAGGGCGGATTTTGTTTATTACAGGAGGGACCCTGAGGGACATCCAGTCCAACCCCCTGCAATGAGGAACCTCCGCTAAAGCATCCATGACAGATGTCCCAGGTTCAGTCCTCAGCCTCGCCAGACTGAGGTGGGAAGAGACACCTTCCCTGCAATGCTGGAGAGCCATGGCTGCCAGCCAGTGTCGACAGTCCTGGGCTAGAAGGCAGCATCCTCTGGGGACTCAGCCTCCCCTCACTAGGCTCTTCTCTCCCGTCTGCACGGCCTCTTCTGACCCACTGCAAAAAACACTTAGAACGGACTTCTCCCAGCTGTGTCTCCCCCAGATGTTTTGACCTACCAACCTTATTCCAGCTGACCTGGCTGGACCTGATAGGTGCTGGAGACCGAAACATCTGGTGTGGGGAGAAGCCAGCCTGCGGTGGGATTTTTCTTAGGTCCATTGTAAAGTGAGGCCAATGTCACCTGCTCCAGAATGCAACCTCTGGATCTCAAGACTTGTAAGAACCAGCGCAAGATCCAGAGGAGCCTGATGGCTGACGGCTGAAAAGGCAACTCCGGCTGAAAAGGCAACTCCAGATAAGATGCAAGGAGGGTTCTGAGACACGTTGGAAAAGGGGGCTGAGTAAGTTGTGTTTCATGGACTGTGGCTGGATGAGAGGTGGTGTAGTATTGGGGTGGCAGAAGATGGTTAGGTAAAAGGAGCAGCTGGGAGAATGGATACTTTGCCCATACAGTCTGTGTCCTAATGGAAATGCTCTCTCCAAATCGCTGGACTTTCTCTCATAATGCATTGCTGAATAAAGTCTGACCAATTGGCAATTAGGTGGGAGCCTCCGTTCCTGAACCCCCCAGGGCAATTTCCTTCCCAGAACTCTCTTGCAAGTGCCTCTCCAGATGTTCTCTTTGACTTCTCTTTCCTGCATGCTGCCGATTTTGTTTTAAATGCCTTGCCTCTCAGCTAATATGTGGTCTCTTCCCCACCCCAATCTCCCCATCCCCTCCTCTCCCTCTCGTTCTCTCTCTTAATAAACAGAGCCTTCAGCTAAAGTCCTGCTTATTTCCCTTCCTGCAAAGCACCTAGGGGCACTTTTTGTTCATTTCCTCTAAGCAACATGATTATTTTGTTCCCTTAGGCTGGTGCCATAATTTGCAGCACTTTACGTAAAAGGCAGTAGTACCATCTAGTGGCCACATGCAGAAGGCATTGTCACACACAAAAATGCAGGAATTTGGATTTCCACTCACTACATGAACCTGGGCTAGTCAGACACTCTCTAACCTACCTGGTAGGCTTATTGGGGGGGGGGAATGAAATGGATGAATCAAGTAACTTATTGGAGGCAGGGAGAAACAAAAATGTAGTTTTTGTTAGGATGTAGTTCTGTTCCACCTTAAAAGGGTACAGGCATGACTATTGTGTGTCACATGCCTGTTTACTTCCAGCACAGTCTGCTGGGAACTTCCGTTTGTATATTGCTTTTGCATTTAGCTGTTTTTGCTGGAGATGAAGGGAAGCAGACATGTTTTTTTCTTTGTTCCTGCTGCTGAATAAAATGCTGTAATATACTGCTTACACGTGGCTCTGTCCGCCTCTCCGGCTGTGAGATTTATTCACTCTGCTGACAGAGCGTGCACGGGTCTCTAAGCGTATCTGAGGCTCGTGTCGCTGATTAATGCTGGGGAGAGCAGTGATCGTCCGGCTGCTGGCCGGTGGCTGGAGCCAGCTGGGGGCTTGCCTGATGCCCCCGTCTCCCCGGCAGTATCCCAACAGTTTTAACAAACGTTGTGGCTGACTAGTAAAGCACCGCAACCAGCATAATCCAAAAGGTTGCTCTGTGGCACAGAATGAATGAGCAGGTCTTCCCCTCCGCTCTGCAGCTGCTAGATAGGAGAGCAAAAGCAAAAGTGGGAGAGGGCTGAGGTGGAAGCTGGAGACCCACAGACCTGCTTGCTCTGTGCTGGATCCAAAACTGACTAATATCTGTTGGGGTGTGGATCCTGTGAGCTCCTTCCTCTTATGTTCAGGTTGTATACATGTGTAAATAAAAGTGTGCAATATTTAAAATGCAGTCAAACCAACCATTCGTGGTTTGCTAGACAGGCACATGACAGGAGTTGAAGCACACAAAGTTTCCCTGCAAGTTTGCAAGAGGGAACTATGTGAGAGAGACTCCCACTGTGTCCTGACAGAGCTGTAGATCTTCTCCTACCTTCCTGGGCACACACACTCTCGCTCTCTTTCCATGCTGCCAGCAACGTGAGAACATCTGCCAAGTCTGAGCTCCATGCTCTGCCTACATTTTAAGCTAGACTTAGGTGTGCCTTTGTAACCGAACTACCATTTGAAGCCTGCCTGAGCAAAGATGCTGAATTTGTTGCTCTTCAGCAAGTATTCCAAGCGAGCAAATGTTCTTTTTACCTTTTACAAGACTGTTTGTGTGAATATTGTTGAAAAGGGGGAAATAGCAGGAGCATCCTGGATTACTTAAAGGCTAAAAGTAGCCTATCTAAGCTGCAAAGGGATGCAACTCTGCTGAACTCACAAAGGTGAAGAAGGATGGATGATATCTAATAAATATATTCTCTCCTAGCATCTATTCACATCCCAACAAAAACCATGTATCCTGAAGACACCCCCATCTCTGCTGACCTTTATTGCAAGGAAACCCAACCTGGGCCTGTGCCTGGAACCCCTGAGGTCTCTCGCCTCCAAGAGATTGGCATTTAACATTACCCTCCCATGGCTCAGGATGTTTCTACCTGGAGGGAGGAAAGGATTCCAAGAAGCATGATTACAATAAAAAAAGGTTATTTATTGTTGCAAATGATTAAAAAGCAAGAACATCGCCAAACGAGGCTTGGTTCATGCTGAAAGGTTAAAACATCCCATCACCTCCCATGGACCCATCCAGGTCATGGGCTGAGAGAGAACCACCAAGGGGTCTGACTCCTGCCCCATAAGCTTCCAGGCTGGCCCAGCAGTGGGGAAAGGCCAAAGGGCTGCCACCAAGAGGCAGCTAAAGGGCAAGGAGGCCAAGAGACCTTTGCTCAAGAGGCCCAGGCAGTGAGTGGAAGATGGAGTGGAGGGGAGATGGGAGCCTGCTCAGGGCTTGGCTCCTTAGAGGGACAGGAAAGGAAGGGAAGGCTCTGCTGCCTCCCTGGCCTGGGCTGCCCCCCCCCCCAAAAAAAAATCTGTGCTTAGAGAGGAGAGGAAGGGGAGGTGGGGAAAGGGCTCCGTGGCTTCAGTGGGGACAGTGGAGAGTGACCTTGTGGGGACATGGGCACCAGACTCTGCTGCAGAGACGCAGTGGCCGGCCTGGGGGCACCATGGGGGTGGGGGTGGCAGCTAGAGGTGGGGGCCTGTTGCCCAGGGAGTCTGGAGCACCAGGAACAGATGGCAGTGGGAAGGGTGACAAAGGAGGCAAGATTGGGGCCAGGGGAGGGAGCGCTTTCAAAAGCCTGGGGGGATGCTGGGAGGTGGGCGACCCAGGGCTCCCAGGTTGAGATGGAGGTCCTGGAAGCTGGGGTGGGGAGCCGGAGGGCAAGGGAGGAGGGGGAGGAAGCCTGAGAGCCTGATCCCCAGCCCCGCTGGGGGCCATTCAGGATTTTAAAGGAGGCAGAGGGCTAAGGGGTGGAGGCTGGCGCGAGGTCGGCGGCTGGGCCCGGGGAGGCGATAACGAGGGGCTCCCAGGTTGGGTCGTGGGCTTCGGAGCCTGAGAAGCAGCAGAGGACGGTGCCTCAACGCCGTCAGGATCAGGACCTGCCAGGGAGGGTGGGCGAGGACGCAAGTGGGGTGCTTTGACAGGCGGGGGCAGGAAGCTCTCTGGCTCGGATGGCTGTGGCAGAGGCTTCCATTGCGGAAGGAAAGCTCCGTGGCCCGGAAGCCGGCTGGAGGACGATTCTGATGCCCAGGGGCGATGCAGGAGTGCCCTGCCATGGGAGAGAGTGGAGTGAGAATGGCCCTGACCTGGCATGGGCCCCGGAAAAGTCCTGGGCATGGTATGGGGTCTGGGGCCACGGGTTCGGAAAGGCCTGGGGGGCTGGCGCATGAGGTGGGGGTGGGAAGTGCCCTTGATTCGGAAAGGCCTGGGGGGCTGGCGCATGAGGTGGGGGTGGGAAGTGCCCTTGGTTCGGAAAGGCCTGGGGGGCTGGCGCATGAGGTGGGTGTGGGAAGTGCCCTTGGTGCCCCGGCGGGGCATGGAAGGAATCCAGAGGCACGAAAGGCTGTGAGATGAACGGCACGGCTTGGGCAGGGGGCTGCTGGAAGGGATTGGAGGAAGGGGCAGACTGGGCCTGCTGCATGAGGGGGTCCCAGGAGGCAGGAGGGGACTGCGAATGGGGAGACATGGCGTTGGAGACAGGGGCCCAGGAAGGCTCACCAAGCAGCGGCAGCTGGTACGCAGGATCTGGCCAGGGGAAGCGTGGCCCCTGCTGGAACTGGGCTGGAGGAAGGGGGTATGGGAAGGGGTGTGGAGAAGGAAGCAGCACTGGGAGCCCATGGATGGGGCACAGCAAGAGCGGGGGGCCAATTAGGTTCCCCCAGGAAGCCCTTGGAACACCAGGGTTGTGAGTGTCTTCCTCCGCCAACGCAAGCTCCTCTTCCTCTAGCAAAACTCCTGCGTCGCTCCCAGATGCTGAGGAGCTGAGGGGGATTGCAGAACGTGGCCTCCTCTCCAGCCCAGCACCCAGTACATTGTGTCCGGAGCTTCTTGATGGTCTGGGGTGTAGCTTAAGTCCGGAGCTGCTGGTGGAGGGTCCAGGGTGGGGGTCAGGTGTGAAGTTCCTTGAGGTCCCAGGGCACGGATCTTGTCCAGAACTGCTGGTCGAGGGTCCAGGGCTGGGGTCAGGTGTGGAGTTCCTTGAGGTCCCAGGGCACGGATCTTGTCCAGGACTGCTGGTCGAGGGTCCAGGGTAGGGGTCAGGTGTGGAGTTCCTCAAGGTCCCAAGGAATGGATCTTGTCCAGGACTGCTGGTCGAGGATCCAGGGTGGGGGTCAGGTGTGGAGTTCCTGGAGGTCCCAGGGCACGGATCTTGTCCAGAACTGCTGGTCGAGGGTCCAGGGCTGGGGTCAGGTGTGGAGTTCCTTGAGGTCCCAAGGAATGGATCTTGTCCAGGACTGCTGGTCGAGGATCCAGGGTGGGGGTCAGTTGTGGAGTTCCTGGAGGTCCCAGGGCACGGATCTTGTCCAGAACTGCTGGTCGAGGGTCCAGGGCTGGGGTCAGGTGTGGAGTTCCTCAAGGTCCCAAGGAATGGATCTTGTCCAGGACTGCTGGTCGAGGATCCAGGGCTGGGGTCAGGTGTGGAGTTCCTTGAGGTCCCAGGGCACGGATCTTGTCCAGAACTGCTGGTCAAGGGTCCTGGGCTGGGGTCAGGTGTGGAGTTCCTCAAGGTCCCAAGGAATGGATCTTGTCCAGGACTGCTGGTCGAGGATCCAGGGTGGGGGTCAGGTGTGGAGTTCCTTGAGGTCCCAGGGCACGGATCTTGTCCAGAACTGCTGGTCGAGGGTCCAGGGTGGGAGTCAGGTCTCGAGTTCCCGGAGGTCCCAGGGCACGGATCTTGTCCAGAACTGCTGGTCGAGGGTCCAGGGTGGGAGTCAGGTCTCGAGGTCCCGGAGGTCCCAGGGCACGGATCTTGTCCAGAACTGCTGGTCGAGGGTCCAGGGTGGGAGTCAGGTCTCGAGGTCCCGGAGGTCCCAGGACACGGATCTTGTCCAGAACTGCTGGTTGAGCTTCCAGGGTGGGGGTTAGGTTTGAATCTCCTTAAAAATCGAGGGGGCGGCTCATATCTGGTGGTTCTTGAAGGACCAGGACACAATTTGTATCCAGAGCTCTTCCCCAAGTGCCCAGAGGGGCAGTGACTTCTGGGGTTTTTGGGGGGCCTAGGGCACAGAGGTGGTTCTGCAGAGTCAGGGGTATCAAGGGCTCTTCGCTCAGGGGTGCTTTTGGTCTCTGAGTCCTGTCCTGAGAAAGAGAGAGAGGGAGGGAGGGGGTTAGCAGCTTCCGACAAGGCAAGTGACTCCGACAGCCAGCTGTGCACCCACAAGTTTCAACCAACCCCCCCCCCCGCACCATCACAACTGGTCCTACATCCTTGATGCTCCCTGGTGCCTCCAGCCCTAAGGTCACCCTCTCCCAACCTCCAAGTTTTGAACATCTAGACCAGGGGTGGAGAACATCTGCAGCCCTCCAGATATTGTGGGAATCCCAACTCTTTCAGTTCCAGCCAGCGTGGTCAGTGGTCATGGGTGACGAGGGAAATTGCCTGAAGTCCCTCAGGCTCCCCAAGGCCTGGTCTCCAAGGAGGCAGGGGTCCCTCTGACTAGCTCCTCTTTTAGAAGAGCCCCTCCACTCCCCATTCCAAACATTTCAGCTGCCAGGTGGTCCTGGGATGACAAGCTCCCCTACCTTCTCTCCTAGGATGATGGGCTCACCTTGTCCAGAAGACCCAGGGAGGGCTCCTCCCTCTTCCGGAAGGGTGGCAGGCTTTCTTTGAGAGAACAGGTGGACCAAGTTGGCAACCTGTTCTTGAGAAAGGATACCCGCATCGACAAGATGTTGTGCCACCTCTGGGACAATAGCTCACCTTGACCAGAAGGCCCAGGACGGACATGTTCTGCTTCCTCTCCCTCTTCTGGGACAACAGGCTCTCCTTGACCAGAAGGCCCAGGACGGACATGTTCTGCTTCCTCTCCCTCTTCTGGGACAACAGGCTCTCCTTGACCTGAAGGCCCTGGATGGACATGTTCTGCTTCCTCTCCCTCCTCCGGGACAACAGGCTCTCCTTGACCTGAAGGCCCAGAACGGACATGTTCTGCTTCCTCTCCCTCCTCCGGGACAACAGGCTCTCCTTGACCTGAAGGCCCTGGGTGGACATGTTCTGCTTCCTCTCCCTCCTCTGGGACAAAATGCTCTGCTTGACCAGAAGGCCCTGGATGGACATGTTCTGCTTCCTGTCCCTCTTCTGGGACAACAGGCTCTCCTTGACCTGAAGGCCCAGGACGGACATGTTCTGCTTCCTCTCCCTCCTCCGGGACAACAGGCTCTCCTTGACCTGAAGGCCCAGGACGGACATGTTCTGCTTCCTCTCCCTCCTCTGGGACAACAGGCTCTCCTTGACCTGAAGGCCCTGGGTGGACATGTTCTGCTTCCTCTCCCTCCTCTGGGACAAAATGCTCTGCTTGACCAGAAGGCCCTGGATGGACATGTTCTGCTTCCTCTCCCTCCTCTGGGACAACTGGCTCTGCTTGACCAGAAGGCCCTGGATGGACATGTTCTGCTTCCTGTCCCACTTCTGGGACAACAGGCTCTGCTTGACCAGAAGGCCCTGGATGGACATGTTCTGCTTCCTCTCCCTCCTCTGGGACAACAGGCTCTCCTTGACCTGAAGGCCCAGGACGGACATGTTCTGCTTCCTCTCCCTCCTCTGGGACAACAGGCTCTCCTTGACCAGAAGGCCCTGGATGGACATGTTCTGCTTCCTGTCCCTCTTCTGGGACAACTGGCTCTCCTTGACCAGAAGGCCCTGGATGGACAAGTTCTGCTTCCTCTCCCTCCTCTGGGATAATAGGCTCTCCTTGACCAGAAGGCCCTGGGTGGACATGTTCTGCTTCCTTTCCCTCTTCTGGGACAACAAGCTCTCCTTGACCAGAAGGCCCTGGATGGACATGTTCTGCTTCCTCTCCCTCCTCTGGGACAACAGGCTCTGCTTGACCAGAAGGCCCAGGAAGGATGAGTTCTGCTCTCTCTCCCTCCTCTGGGACAACTGGCTCACCTTGACCAGAAGGCCCAGGATGGACAAGTTGTGCTTCCTCTGGAGCAACAGGTTCTTCTTGACCAGAAGGCCCAGGGATGACAAGCTCTTCTTCTTTCTCCCCCTCCTTTGGGATGGCAAGTGCTCCTTGACCAGAAGGCCCCAGAAGGACAAACACATCTTCAGCCCAACCCAGGTCAGGTGCAGTGGGGGCGTTTGCTGTTGGCACCAGTTCCTGCTTAAATCGCCGCAATTGAAAGGCTGCTGTGGAGACATCATATCCCAGGATGTCATGCAGTTCCCAGTAGGAAGGGGAGCACTCAATTCCTCCCCGGAGCATGTCAGCCATGTAGCGCCACAGGAGGGCCTCCACCTTGCGGCGACACTGCTCTGCAGAGCGCCAGACTCCTGCCTGCCTGAGAGCCGTGGACATCATAGAAGGGCTGGGGATGTGGTCTGGTGTCTGGGAGGAGAGACTCCTCCATGTCCTCAGGAGAATCTTCTCTTCCTTCTCGGTCCATTCTACAAAACAGTCACAGAACCATAGAATTGTAGAGTTGGGAGGTACCCAGAGTGGGATAATCTGCAGTCAAAATGAACATTATATTTGCTAAATAAGCATATGGAGGGGTTAAGACACTTTGAGTTCCTCCATTCCTAAACAAGGCAAGTCTATGTGGTGTTATATCGTCTTGTGGTAGGATGTAGGGCAAAGGATCTCAATCTTTTCTCCTTCCTTCTTGCCCCAGTCTCTCTCTTCCTTTCAAGTAAGCAATGTGAGCAGATGTAATCATAGAATCATAGAGCTGGAAGGGACCTCAAGGGTCATCTAGTCCAACCCTCTGCAAGGCAGGAATCTCAGCCCAAGCAGCCATGACAGATGGCCATCCAAGCTCTGCCTAAAAACCTCCAATGGAGGAGAATCCACAACCTCCCAAGGGAGACCATTCCACTGTCAAATAGCTCATACTGTCAGAAAGTTCTTCCTGGAGCTATTGGTTTGAATCCTACCCTCCAGAACAGGAGAAAACAAACTTGCTCCATCTTCCAGGTGACAGCCCTTGATATATTTGAAGATGGCTCTTATACCTCCTCTCAATATCCTCTTTTGCAGGCTAAACTTCTCCAGCTCCTTCAACCGTTCCTCATAAGACTTGGTTTCCAGACCCTTGACCATCTTGGTCTCCCTCCTCTGCACACCTTCCAGCTTGTCAACATCCTTCTTAAATTGTGGTGCCCAGTATTGGGCACAGGACTCCAGGTGTGGTCTGACCAAGGCAGAATACTATTACTTCCCTTGATCAGGAAACTAGACTTCTGTTGATGCAGCCTAGAATAGCATTAGCTTTTTTTGCTGCGGCATCACACTGTGGACTCATGTTAAGCTTGTAGTCCACTCAAACCCCTAGATCCTTTTCACATCTATTCCTAATAAATCAGGTTTTCCCCATCATATATTTGTGCATCTGGTTCTTCCTTCCTATGGGAAGGACCTTACATTCGTCCCTGTTAAAATTCATTGTTAGCTTGCACCTTGTTCTCCAATCTGTTAAGGTCATGCTCAAAGACCAGGCTCCATTTTGGAAACTAGTTTTGTATTTTGTAACTGAAAACTATTTTACCTGCATACTACTTTGATATATTTGCTGTCTGCATTAAAATGTAAGTAAACATTTATGTTTTTACTAAAACGTAAGGTTCATTCTTAGCAACAGGGACAGAGGGGGAAAAGATCAGCAGAACACAAATAAACAGGGATAAAAGGTGCAATTGCCTAATTCCTAGCTTCCAGTAAGCTGCAAAAGCACGTAAGTGTGTTTACTCTGCTAAAAAGCCCTTCATATTTTTCCCACACACATGGGATAGAATGCTTAAATTTTGATTTACAGACTTAATCCTCAATCCATCTCCATCAAGTCCAAACCCCGGAAATGCAGGAATCACAGCTAAAGCATCTTTGACAGGCAACCGTCATGTCCTTTTTATCCTACTGCATCCTTCCTTCTGCACCCGTGTCAAGGAGAACCATGGGACCCCAGTGGCTCCTTGGTCCCTCCAGCCTTCCCAAAAGGACTTTTTGCATGAAAGAGAAAACGAACTTGTAATATCTGGATTTGAAGATTGAAAAAAAATACTGCTTTAGAGAAGATAGAATGGTTGGAGCTTAAAGAATGAATATCATCTGTAGCGGCAGAGAGTTATTCTACTCTATTTTTCTTCCGTTTTTTTCTTTCTTTCCTTTTCTCTTGCTTGCTCCTTCTTTAGATTTTTCCTTTTCTTGCATTTTCTTCCTCCAGACTTGGCTCTTTTCTAGATTAAGTATCTGTTTTATCTCAGCATATTATAAAAAGAGACTTTGTAATGGGCATGCATTTCTGTATATCTTTGAATTTATCTATCAATAAATGTTAAGACAAAAAAAACCCTCAAGTTCAAGAGTACCACCCACCTAAAGGATTATACAGGAGGTCCGGTTTGAGATGGCAAGCGGAGAAGGTGTCCAGGAACTGCTGCAAAGTTGTGCCTTTGACCATTCCTCCTTTCTCCCCGAGGATCTCCCACCTGCAGAACCAGGTCATCTGCAAAGGAGAGACCCAGACAGACCCCCCGGCTCTCAGATTCTTGCCCAGTTCAACTTCCGGAGCAACCTTGCATCCGCTGAACCAAATCTGCCCCTCCTCCAATTCTGCAAACTGAGGTCGGTGGAAGAAGACTGGAAAAAGTTTAAAGACTATTTACAGAAATACTGTAAAATTAATGAATGTTAGGAAAATGTTGGAATGAAGTTATATGGCTTTAGTAGAAATGTTACAAGGAATTAAGTATAAATAGATTATTAGAGCATTAAAGGGAAAAATAAGGTTAGAGTGTGTTAAGAAAATTATAGGATAGAAAATAGAGGAAGATGGAAAGGAGGTCGTGGAAATTAGTGAAAGAAGGATAAAATATTGAAATTGGACTGTTTTAAATGGTTTTTGTTTTGTTTTGTTAGTTGTATGTTAATGTTTTGCAGGGTTTTTTTATTGTACTGTATTATTGTATGTTTTTTCTTTTTTGGTTTTTTGTAGCGTCGTGTTCAATTTGTTGGAAAATTAATAAATATTATTACTAATTTTAAAAAAATCTGCAAACTGAGGCACCCGCCTCACCTTGGCCCATTATAGTGCCGGCCCGGTTAACGAAGAAGTCGCGTCCATGGATTACTGATTAAGTCCGTCCGTCAGGGTGACTGAGAAATCCCTTAGCAATTTCCACCTGAGATACCCACCTCCCCACTTCCTCTATCGGACCAGCGTGGCCTGGCTTCCGATTGGCAGGACTGGGCCAGCTGGTTGTCTGAACCACTACAGGAAATAACCCCTTAAAAATGGCTCTACGGTCCTTGATCCCTCTTGGTCCTGCAACTGATGCCTGAACCAGAATCTGAAGCCCTGATTTAGGTAGCTGGGTGTTACCCTCAGCTTCCCCAAGAGATGGGTTGCCTACCTTGAGGCTGGGCTCCTGCAGGTTGTCCCCATAGAGGGCTGAGATGGGGAGAAAGAGCACCTTACTGGGGTCCCTGACCCACGCCCCGAGCCAGTCACACACTTTCCCAACGATATATTTGTAGCGGTCGCAGCTGTAAGGCTCCGGCGTGGAAGAGTCCATCTTGTTGACACACACCACGAACTGCTTCACCGGGAGTTTGCTGGCCAGCAGGATCTGCCTCTGGGTCATGTGCCAACGCATTTCAAAGTCCCTCTTCTCTGCAGAGATCACAAACAGCAGGCAGTCAACCTGAGGGAGGGAGAGGAGGAAAGAAAAGGCCGTCAAAACTCTCAGTCGCCTGGCCCTGACTTTCTGCCAGGGAAGGGTATTCCCTAAGAACATCAGAAGATGGCTCTCTAGCCCAGCAGTCTCTACTCACAACGGCCAAGCAGAGGCCTCAATGGGAAACTTGCAAGCAGGATTCAGGCACGAGAGCCCCCTCCCTCCATGGGGCTTTGGGCTGAAGCCCCCACAACCCCTCAGATGCAAGCGCATACAGTGGTCCCTTGCTTCTCAAATGCCTTGGTATTTAAATAACTTGGAACCCAAAACTGCAAATCCAGAAGTAAGCGTTCCGGTTTGTGAACTTTTTTCAGAAGCTGAATGTGCTCCGTTTTGAGTGCCACGTTTCCATTTTGAGTGTTACTCTAGGTCTGTCTGTTTTTGCTATTTTGCATTTTTGCGGCTCTTTTTTGTTTTGTTTTTGTGACTGTGTGGAACCCAGTTCAGCTACTGATTGACTGTGTGACTGCAGTACATTGTTTATTGCTTTCATTTTATGGATCAATGGTCTCATTAGATAGTAAAATTCATGTTCAATTGCTGTCATTGCCTCCTGTGGGAACAGCCCTACTGCATCAGAGGGTGTTGCGGGGAGGGGGGATGCATTTAGAACAGGGGTCCGCAAGGTTTACCTCGCCTGGGCCGGTTCACTCCAGCAGAGATCCCTCTGCGGGCTGGATCACACGTGGCCTGCCATTTCCAGCACCTGCGCAGACGCAATTTCCGGCAGAAGAAAGTTCCCGCACCATGCTGCACCAGTTTAGCGAAGCGCGCAGGGACTTGCCAAGTGGGCGACTCAGTTCAGGGGTGGCTTGTGGGCCTTGTAGGCTGCTTGGGGCCCGTGGGCCTTAAGTTGCCTACCCCCGATTTAGAACAGGGGTTAGCAAACTTTTTCAGCAGGGGGTTGGTCCACTGTCCCTCAGACCTTGTGGGGGGCCGGACTATATTTGGGGGGGGGTGAACGAATTCCCCACGAATGCCCCACAAATAACCCAGAGATGCCTTTTAAAGAAAATAATAATAATAATAATTTATTATTTATACCCCGCCCGTCTGGCTGAGTTTCCCCAGCCACTCTGGGCGGCTTCCATAAAAACCAAAAATACAGTAAAATATCACACATTAAAAACTTCCCTGAACAGGGCTGCCTTAAGATGTCTTCTGAATGTCAGGTAATTAGTTATCTCTTTGACATCTGAAGGGAGGGCGTTCCACAGGGCGGGCGCCACTACCGAGAAGGCCCTCTGTCTGGTTCCCTGTAGCCTCACTTCTCGCAATGAGGGAACTGCCAGAAGGCCCTCGGCGCTAGTAGAAAGCACACATTCTACTCATGTAAAAACACACTGATTCCCAGACTGTCTGCAGGCCAGATTTAGAAGGCGATTGGGCCGGATCTGGCCCCCAGGCCTTAGGTTACTGGCCCCTGATTGAGAAGGTCCAGGCCAAGGAAGAGCCCAAAGATTTGACAAGACGGTGGTGGCTGGTACCCATTGGAACTGGCAGGACAGAAAACAAGGAGGTGGACAGAAGGTGGTGCCAGAGGGAGCGGCTGGCAGAGCCAAGGAATTCTCGTTTTGGGAGTTCATGATGGCTGGGAGTTTGTTAAGAGGGAGATAGTAAAAGCACAACGTCAGGCAATACCAATGAGACGGAAACATGGAAGGTGCCTAAAGAAGCCAGGGTGGCTATCTAAAGAACTTTTAACTGAGTTAAGATTAAAAAAGGATGTGTACAAAAAATGGAAAAGGGGGGAAACCACCAAAGAGGAATTCAAACAAATAGCCAGTACGTGTAGACACAAAGTCAGAAAAGCTAAAGCACAGAATGAACCCAGGCTTGCTAGAGAGGTTAAAAGTAACAAAAAAGGTTTTTATGGGTATGTTCGTAGCAAAAGGAAGAACAAAGAAATAGTGGGGTCACTCAGAGGAGAAGATGGTGGGTCACAGAAAGGGCTGAACTCCTCAATGCCTTCTTTGCCTCGGTCTTCTCCGATAAAGAAAACAATGCCCGACCTGAAGAATTTGGAGCAAATGATTCAGCAAAGGAAACACAGCCCAGAATAACTAAGGAGATAGTACAAGAATACTTGGCTAGTTTAGATGTATTCAAGTCTCCAGGGCCAGATGAGCTGCATCCAAGAGTATTAAAAGAACTGGCAGATGTGATCTCAGAACCACTGGCAGTCATCTTTGAGAATTCCTGGAGAACAGGCGAAGTCCCGGCAGACTGGAGGAGGGCAAATGTTGTCCCTATTTTCAAAAAGGGGAAAAGAGAGGACCCAAATAATTACCGCCCAGTCAGTCTGACATCAATACCAGGGAAGATTCTGGAGCAGATCATTAAGCAAACAGTCTGTGAGCACCTAGAAAGGAATGCTGTGATCACCAATAGTCAGCATGGATTTCTGAAAAGTAAGTCATGTCAGACTAACCTGATCTTGTTTTTTGACAGAATTACAAGCCTGGTAGATGAAGGGAACGCAGTGGATGTAGCCTACCTTGATTTCAGCAAGGCATTTGACAAGGTGCCCCATGATATTCTTGTAAAGAAGCTGGTAAAATGCGGTCTTGACTATGCTACCACTCTGTGGATTTGTAACTGGCTGACTGACCGAACCCAAAGGGTGCTCATCAATGGTTCCTCTTCATCCTGGAAAAGAGTGACTAGTGGGGTGCCACAGGGTTCTGTCTTGGGCCCAGTCTTATTCAACATCTTTATCAACGACTTGGATGATGGACTCAAGGGCATCCTGATCAAATTTGCAGATGACACCAAACTGGGAGGGGTGGCTAACACCCCAGAGGACAGGATCACACTTCAAAACGACCTTGACAGATTAGAGAACTGGGCCAAAACAAACAAGATGAATTTTAACAGGGAGAAATGTAAAGTATTGCACTTGGGCAAAAAAAAATGAGAGGCACAAATACAAGATGGGTGACACCTGGCTTGAGAGCAGTACATGCGAAAAGGATCTAGGAGTCTTGGTTGACCACAAACTTGACATGAGCCAACAGTGTGACGCGGCAGCTAAAAAAGCCAATGCAATTCTGGGCTGCATCAATAGGAGTATAGCGTCTAGATCAAGGGAAGTAATAGTGCCACTGTATTCTGCTCTGGTCAGACCTCACCTGGAGTACTGTGTCCAGTTCTGGGCACCACAGTTCAAGAAGGACACTGACAAACTGGAACGTGTCCAGAGGAGGGCAACCAAAATGGTCAAAGGCCTGGAAACGATGCCTTATGAGGAACAGCTAAGGGAGCTGGGCATGTTTAGCCTGGAGAAGAGGAGGTTAAGGGGTGATATATAAAAGGATGTCACATAGAGGAGGGAGAAAGGTTGTTTTCTGCTGCTCCAGAGAAGCGGACACGGAGCAATGGATGCAAACTACAAGAAAGAAGATTCCACCTAAACCTTAGGAAGAACTTTCTGACAGTAAGAGCTGTTTGACAGTGGAATTTGCTGCCAAGGAGTGTGGTGGAGTCTCCTTTTTTGGAGGTCTTTAAGCAGAGGCTTGACAACCATATGTCAGGAGTGTTCTGATGGTGTTTCCTGCTTGGCAGGGGGTTGGACTCGATGGCCCTTGTGGTCTCTTCCAACTCTATGATTCTATGATTCTATGCCCCCCTCCTTCCCGCTGAGCTTTAAAAGGGCAAAACTTAGAGTGAGGAGGGGGGAGAATTTGACACCCAGCCCCTTCCCGCCCAACACATTTACTGCATGCGCAGGACACAACCTTCGGCATGAAACCTCTCTTGTCCCCTCAGCTGCTGAGGAGCAGAGACTCTCACCTTTTGCTGGCCTTGCAAGCAGCAGCTGCGGTACATCCCTACACGACTTGGGGGTTCTGCAATGGTGACTTCATACTTGGGGCTCTTGTAATGCCCTCTTCCCGGAGCCGCACCCCTTTTCTGAACTTGCTGGAGGTTCTGCAGCAACTGCCTGTACGACTTGCCTTGCTCCACCTTCTGCAAAGGAGACAGAGGTGGCAGAAAATCCCAGGCAGGCGGGGGCATACAGCGGACACCACCCCCACCCCAGTTTAACAGCAGTTAGGTATGCCAAGCAGTATCCAGGTTAACACTTTATTCATTGACATGTTTTATTGGCACTGATTTTATGATGTCATTTACACTGATTTTATGTTCTTTTTAATGGAAAATACAGTGGTACTTCGGGTTACAGACGCTTCAGGTTACAGACTCCGCTAAGCCAGAAATAGTACCTCAGGTTAAGAACTTTGCTTCAGGATGAGAACAGAAATCGTGCTCTGGCGGCGCAGCAGCAGCGGGAGGCCCCATTAGCTAAAGTGGTGCTTCAGGTTAAGAACAGTTTCAGGTTCAGAACGGACCTCCGGAATGAATTAAGTTCTTAACCAGAGGTACCACTGTATTGTTGGGTGTTTTGGGGAGGGGTTTCAGTCTGGATGATGCCCCGAGTCCATTCCAGTTCTTGGGGGTCCTTTACCCAGGGAGAATCTAAGGTTTTATTTCAGAACTAGTCAGGCAAGTTCCTTTGCAAGACCATGACCTTAGCTGGCTACTGAAATGTCCTCATCAGCACCCCAAAAGAATGAGCCAGGCTGATTGGGAGAGGGGGCATTTCTCCACCCTGCTCACCTGGCTGCCAGGTGAGCTGGAAGCTGGGGAAGGGCTTGAAGAAGGAGACCCAGTGATCTGCTTGCTCTACACTGGACCCAAAGCTGCGATTAATGGAGAAGCAAGATCTACTGGGGCTGTTGGGGCCATGAACCCCTCCATCTGACGCTCAGGTTGTATAGATCAGTGTTTCCCAACCTTTTTTGGGCAAAGGCACACTTGTTTCATGAAAAAAATCTCGAGGCACACCACCATTACAGCCCCGTGACGTCAGCGCGCAGCGTCACGCCGGGAGGGACATGAATTGCTAGCAAATTACATAATCACCTCCTTGAGGGCTGGCTCATCTTCTCCGAAGGCAGAACCCCATTAATTAACAGCACAGACTCACACCATAGCCAAGACGAGGGGGGAAAACCTCAGTCATGCACAGTCATGCACATGTGGGGGCTAAATGAGGACGAAGACCGGGCAGAGAGCAGGGTTCAAATCACCCCACCTGGCCAGGACGATCCCTGGGTGCTTCCTTGGGCCACTCGCCTGACCCACCTCGCAGGGCTGTTGTTGCGAGGATAACACGGGGAGAACCACGCACGCCCCGGGGAGCTCCTTGGAGGAGAAAGCGGGTGATGAATGCAATGCACAAAATATATGAGAGGCGACCAGGTTTTGCAGGTGAGGGGCCCCCGCCAGCCTCCGCTTCCAACACCCGGCGCAACGACGCCGAAGTTTCCCCCCGGGATTGGCTCAGGGAGCAGCGCTGCTCCCCCCCGGCTCCCCTTCGGCCTCCCGGGTCTCTCTCTGCCGCCCACTGGGGACCCCCCTCACCTGCCAAGTCCGGAGCGCCGGTGGAAGTTGCATGCATGCATGCAGGGCGCCGCGTTGCCATTGCATTGCACTGCACTCCATGCAACGCCTGCACGCATGCATTGCCTTGCACGCCCGCCAAGGGGTCTCCCCGCGGTCCGATGCTTCCCCTCCGGTGCGGATGCAGCATTGCAAAAATAAAAAACCCCCGACGCAGCCCTACCTGGGGGGCAGCCTCCGCCTCCGCTGCTCTGCCTCCGCAGGGATCCCCGGGCTCCATCCTGCCGCCCGATCTCTGCGGGGGCGCAGGCAGGCTGCGCGGGGTCTGCGCAGAAGAGCCCCTGCCCGCGCGGCGGCCGCCGCCGCTGCGCTCATTCCATGGCCGGGAGAAGAGCGCTTCAAACAAAACGCCCGGCCCGCCAGGCCACGCTGGGAAACGTAGTTCGCGCACCCCGCGCGGGCGCGGAGCCCAAGGGCAAGGGGACTACGGATCCCGGCAGCCCCCGCGCCGGGGACGGAGGGGGAGAGGCCGGGTGCAGGGATGGAGGGACGGGTGGGCGAGCGAGTGAGTGAGTGGCAGCCGCCAAGCCTTGGCCGAGAGCCAGGATGGGCCTCCCCGGAGGAGGAGGAGGGAGGCGCAGAGCGGGAGGGAGGGAGGGAACCCCAGGGGTCATCTAGTGACGGCGCCCCAATCGAAAATTTGACTTAAAAAAATAAATAAAAAATCTTTCGAATTTTTTAATTTTTCCCGCGGCACACCAGGCAACATCTCACGGCACACTAGTGTGCCGCGGAACAGTGGTTGGGAAACACTGGTATAGATATCCAGAGATTCTGAAGCCCCTGCAGCTCCTGGGGTCTCTCGCCACTCGGAGACAGGGGTGGCATGTGAAAATACTTTGTATTTCCTTGCTTTGAGCATCATTTGGCAGAAAGTCAAGCCACAAACTTAATAATTAGGAAGGAGATACCTGTTTCCAGAGGGTCTCCATAGTTGCTGCTTTAAGATGCCCACATTTGTAGAGAAGGTGGCCGACGAGGGTGGACTTCCCGGACTCCTCTGAACCCGAGACCAGGATCCGGAGTGGGGGGTTCCTCATCTTCTCTGTGCCCGCAGCTGCCAACTCCTATATAGGGGAGGGGAGGGAGCAAAGACAGGGTGAGAGATGGGCATGGGCCTTTGGGTGAGGCACTGAATGAGAACCTGTGTTTTACAAAATGCTAGTATACTGCTGCGTCATTGAAAAAATTGCAGTTTACAGCAATAAAACCATATAAAAAGGTTTTTTTAAAAAAATAACCATTGTGGAAGGGTGTGTTCTTTATTTTCTGAAGGTACTAAAAAGTTTTCAGCAGGTGTTTCAAAGTTGACACAGAAGGTACCTGCTGAATCTCCAGTGGCAAAGAGTTCCACCGGACTAGCCCAATGATACTAATGGATCAGGTGTGTCAGGTGAGGGGAGCAACTGAATGAAGGAGCATCAAATCAGCCACCACCCTAGAGGTGCAAGAACAACTGTTTCTGAAAACCTAGGATGACAGTCCAATAACTGAAGAACTTTTATTGGAGATGCCCCATTGAAGAGGTATGGTTCAACCTGCAAATTCCAAGAGCTATTCTCACCCACATTAACAGAAAGCACAGACACACACACACACACACAGACACACACACACACACTATATATATATATATATATGCTTTCGTAGATTTTCACGGGTACAGGAATGCAGGTTTTGGTGTCTTCGGGTGTCTTCCCGTGTAAGAGTTGGGGTGTCTAGGCCAGTGTTTCCCAACCGGTGTGCCGCGGCACACTACTGTGCCGTGAGACACCGGCTGGTGTGCCGTGGGAGGGAGGCGGGCGAGTCGGGCGGCGAGAGGCGGCGGCGGCGGCGAGGATCCGCGTCGAGCCGGGGGCGGCTCCGCGGTGGTGGTGCCGAGCGGCGGGGCAGCTCGCGCAAAAGGGAGGAGCGCGAGACAGCGGAGGAGGAGGAGGCCGGCATGTCCGGGCAGCAGCAGCAACAGCAGCAGCAGCAACTCCCGGCGACGGCTCCTCCTCCGCCCGCTATCGCCGCCGCCGCCTCAGCTGCCCTCGCTCTGCTGCCTCCTCCCACCCCGGCAAGGGGAAGGGAAAAAACGTTCACTTTTGTGCGTCCCCCCCCCCGCGTGACGCTGCGCGCTGACGTCACGGGGCGGGGCTTTAATGGTGGTGTGCCGCGAGATTTTTTTCCGGTAAGCAGGTGTGCCGTTGCCCAAAAACGTTTGGGAAACACTGGTCTAGGCGACGTTTCGACGAGGTCTCACTCGTCATCTTCAGGCTGGTGCTTTCGGCTTCTTGTTACTGGAACAGAGCAGGATCTCAGTGTTTGAGTTCCTATAAATACTGTTGAGGGGGTGTGGTGTATAGCCTCCAACGTTCTGGGCAGAGAGGAAGTCCCAGGTTAGTGTGCCTTTTCTTCTTTTGTTCCTTAATTACTTGAGGGATATCTTGAGTGATTTCTTGAGTGATATTCTGAGTACCACTTAGGTGGGTCATTAAGTGTGGATTAGTTGCTAAAGCTTTCGTGTCTTGACCTCTTGAGCTTGTGAAGAGTTTTTCTGAGAAGATGGCTGTACTGCACTTAGTTGTGTTCTGGCTTGGCTTCGTGTATAGGGGCGAGCTGTGGTTTTGTGCCCTGTGCCAGCCAGATCTGTGTAGGGATTGCAGGGGGGTGCAGCATCCGGAGGTGCCACTATGGTTTGGCTACTGGATGGTGTCTGTAATTTATCTGTGGAGAGGGTCTGGGTTTGGGTCTGGTGTGGTTGATTGGTGATGGCGTTCTGTGTGCCTCTGGTTCTGGTGTCGGTTTTTGTGGGGAGGGCTAATTTCCAGATGTCTGGCAGGCGGGACGTGTCGTCACGCTTGTTCATGTTGTGAGGGTGTTTCTCTATCTCGATGGCTTCCATGATTATTCTCTTGTGGTGATGTTCCATGTTAAAGAGCAATTTGGAATCTGCAAAATTAATTTCGTGTCCTGTTTCTTTCATGTGTTGGAAAAGAGAGGAAGTTTTTTCTTCTTTTTTGATGGCATTCTTGTGTTCTGCGATACGTGCATTTATTCGTCTGTTTGTTTGTCCAATGTACGTGGCTGGGCAGACTTTGCAGGGTATTTCATAGACCCCTTGGTTTTCCAACTGGATTTTATCTTTGGGGTTTCTGAGGATATTGGCTATTTTTTGGTTGGTGCAAAAGGCTGTTTTGATATTGTGTTTATGGAGGATTTTGCTAATTTTATCTGTAGTGCCCTTGATATAAGGAAGGAGGGCCATGCCATTGTTTTCTTCTGTGTCTTGGTTTTTGGGGGGTGTTTCTTTTTGGAAAAAGAAACACCCCCCAAAAAGAAACACCCCCCAAAAACCAAGACACAGAAGAAAACAATGGCATGGCCCTCCTTCCTTATATCAAGGGCACTACAGATAAAATTAGCAAAATCCTCCATAAACACAATATCAAAACAGCCTTTTGCACCAACCAAAAAATAGCCAATATCCTCAGAAACCCCAAAGATAAAATCCAGTTGGAAAACCAAGGGGTCTATGAAATACCCTGCAAAGTCTGCCCAGCCACGTACATTGGACAAACAAACAGACGAATAAATGCACGTATCGCAGAACACAAGAATGCCATCAAAAAAGAAGAAAAAACTTCCTCTCTTTTCCAACACATGAAAGAAACAGGACACGAAATTAATTTTGCAGATTCCAAATTGCTCTTTAACATGGAACATCACCACAAGAGAATAATCATGGAAGCCATCGAGATAGAGAAACACCCTCACAACATGAACAAGCGTGACGACACGTCCCGCCTGCCAGACATCTGGAAATTAGCCCTCCCCACAAAAACCGACACCAGAACCAGAGGCACACAGAACGCCATCACCAATCAACCACACCAGACCCAAACCCAGACCCTCTCCACAGATAAATTACAGACACCATCCAGTAGCCAAACCATAGTGGCACCTCCGGATGCTGCACCCCCCTGCAATCCCTACACAGATCTGGCTGGCACAGGGCACAAAACCACAGCTCGCCCCTATACACGAAGCCAAGCCAGAGCACAACTAAGTGCAGTACAGCCATCTTCTCAGAAAAACTCTTCACAAGCTCAAGAGGTCAAGACACGAAAGCTTTAGCAACTAATCCACACTTAATGACCCACCTAAGTGGTACTCAGAATATCACTCAAGAAATCACTCAAGATATCCCTCAAGTAATTAAGGAACAAAAGAAGAAAAGGCACACTAACCTGGGACTTCCTCTCTGCCCAGAACGTTGGAGGCTATACACCACACCCCCTCAACAGTATTTATAGGAACTCAAACACTGAGATCCTGCTCTGTTCCAGTAACAAGAAGCCGAAAGCACCAGCCTGAAGATGACGAGTGAGACCTCGTCGAAACGTCGCCTAGACACCCCAACTCTTACACGGGAAGACACCCGAAGACACCAAAACCTGCATATATATATATATATATTGGTTGGTGCAAAAGGCTGTTTTGATATTGTGTTTATGGAGGATTTTGCTAATTTTATCTGTAGTGCCCTTGATATAAGGAAGGAGGGCCATGCCATTGTTTTCTTCTGTGTCTTGGTTTTTGGGGGGTGTTTCTTTTTGGATTAGCTTCGTAACCCTGTTTTGCTGGTATCCATTGGCGATTAACACATTTGAGAGATTCTGTAACTCAGTTGTCAAGTGGTCTTTGTCAGCCAGGCGTTTGGTTCTGGAGATGAGAGTCTTGGCTACGGAGTTTATTTGTGCAGGGTGGTGGTGTGATTGTGCATGTAAGTAGCGGTTGGTGTGTGTTTTTTTCCGGTAGATAGTGTGTCCTAGGGAGCCATCAGGTTTTTTGTAGATTAGGACGTCAAGGAAGGGAAGTTGGTTGTTGGCTTCTATTTCCATAGTGAATTGTATTTTGGGGTGTAGGCTGTTGAGATGTGTGAGGAAGCTATCTAGTTTTTCTTTCCCGTGTGGCCAAATTACAAAGGTGTCGTCAACATATCTGAGCCAAAGTTTGGGTTTGTGTTCTGACTTGTCTAAAGCATTGGTTTCAAAGTGTTCCATGTACAAATTTGCGATGACCGGTGAGAGGGGTGATCCCATAGGTGCTCCTTCTATCTGTTTGTATCTTTGTCCATTGTGGATGAAGTACGTGTTGGTTAGGCAGTGGTTGGTCAGGTCCAGGATGTATTCGGGGGGATTGTATTTGTTTTGAATGGCTGTCAAGGCTTCATTAATGGGCACTTGTGTGAAGAGAGATACAACATCGAAGCTCACAAGTAGGTCATCGGGATGTAGGTTTTGCTTCTTTATTGTTTCTATGAACTGGAAGGAGTTAGTAACGTGTGAAGCGATGGATTCTGCATAGGGCTGAAGTTGCTTAGCGAGAAATTTAGCGAGATTTTGTAGATATGTTGACGACACCTTTGTAATTTGGCCACACGGGAAAGAAAAACTAGATAGCTTCCTCACACATCTCAACAGCCTACACCCCAAAATACAATTCACTATGGAAATAGAAGCCAACAACCAACTTCCCTTCCTTGACGTCCTAATCTACAAAAAACCTGATGGCTCCCTAGGACACACTATCTACCGGAAAAAAACACACACCAACCGCTACTTACATGCACAATCACACCACCACCCTGCACAAATAAACTCCGTAGCCAAGACTCTCATCTCCAGAACCAAACGCCTGGCTGACAAAGACCACTTGACAACTGAGTTACAGAATCTCTCAAATGTGTTAATCGCCAATGGATACCAGCAAAACAGGGTTACGAAGCTAATCCAAAAAGAAACACCCCCCAAAAACCAAGACACAGAAGAAAACAATGGCATGGCCCTCCTTCCTTATATCAAGGGCACTACAGATAAAATTAGCAAAATCCTCCATAAACACAATATCAAAACAGCCTTTTGCACCAACCAAAAAATAGCCAATATCCTCAGAAACCCCAAAGATAAAATCCAGTTGGAAAACCAAGGGGTCTATGAAATACCCTGCAAAGTCTGCCCAGCCACGTACATTGGACAAACAAACAGACGAATAAATGCACGTATCGCAGAACACAAGAATGCCGTCAAAAAAGAAGAAAAAACTTCCTCTCTTTTCCAACACATGAAAGAAACAGGACACGAAATTAATTTTGCAGATTCCAAATTGCTCTTTAACATGGAACATCACCACAAGAGAATAATCATGGAAGCCATCGAGATAGAGAAACACCCTCACAACATGAACAAGCGTGACGACACGTCCCGCCTGCCAGACATCTGGAAATTAGCCCTCCCCACAAAAACCGACACCAGAACCAGAGGCACACAGAACGCCATCACCAATCAACCACACCAGACCCAAACCCAGACCCTCTCCACAGATAAATTACAGACACCATCCAGTAGCCAAACCATAGTGGCACCTCCGGATGCTGCACCCCCCTGCAATCCCTACACAGATCTGGCTGGCACAGGGCACAAAACCACAGCTCGCCCCTATACACGAAGCCAAGCCAGAGCACAACTAAGTGCAGTACAGCCATCTTCTCAGAAAAACTCTTCACAAGCTCAAGAGGTCAAGACACGAAAGCTTTAGCAACTAATCCACACTTAATGACCCACCTAAGTGGTACTCAGAATATCACTCAAGAAATCACTCAAGATATCCCTCAAGTAATTAAGGAACAAAAGAAGAAAAGGCACACTAACCTGGGAACTTCCTCTCTGCCCAGAACGTTGGAGGCTATACACCACACCCCCTCAACAGTATTTATAGGAACTCAAACACTGAGATCCTGCTCTGTTCCAGTAACAAGAAGCCGAAAGCACCAGCCTGAAGATGACGAGTGAGACCTCGTCGAAACGTCGCCTAGACACCCCAACTCTTACACGGGAAGACACCCGAAGACACCAAAACCTGCATTCCTGTACCCGTGAAAATCTACGAAAGCATATATATATATATATATATATATATATATATATATATATATATATATAAAATATCAGAAGGAAACCTCTTTCATCACACACTCTGTTAA
The DNA here is from genome assembly GCF_965112155.1 of Podarcis liolepis. NCBI lineage: Eukaryota > Metazoa > Chordata > Lepidosauria > Squamata > Lacertidae > Podarcis > Podarcis liolepis. The sequence continues at coordinate 64,720,255 of NC_139565.1, forward strand.
GGAAATGGTTTGAGGGCGACTCTGGGACCAGCTCCATTCAAAGTTGGGCTTCTACCACCGAAGTAGATTGCTTCCCACTAGCAAAGCTGCCAAGGAGATCTTAGCTGCGATTCCTGCATTGCAGGGGGTTGGTCTAGATGCCCCTTTAGGTTCCTTCCAGCTCTAGGATTCCGTGAGTCTCCCGTTTCTAGAATCCTCCCTCTATCAAGAACACTGAACCCCAGCTGTACCAGTCTGCTGCCCCTCAACACAGGCACATTCTTCTGCTATCTCTCCTGGTTCCCACTGCACCCTTTACAGCAGCTGCGTTAACAGCCAGGAATTCAACGGGTGCAGCTTTCCAAGCATTTAGGAGATGCGGAGAAGGAGAAACTTTGCCTGCTGAGTTCCTGCCTCCTGTGCAGCCGCTAAAGGCACAGGTGTCAGAAAACTCAAGAAGCAAGAGACAGCTGGAAGACCAAGACTGCACCTGGCGGCATCCTTTGGCATCACCAGCCATAAGCGCCACCTGCCCTGTTGTCCTGCACAGAGGCACCGCAAACAGTACCAGCAGAAGACACACACGGGGGGGGGGGAAGGGTCTCGTTCAAATAAGCACCCGCTCACTGAGCAATACTTCCTTGCAGCAGTGGCAGAAGAAAGGTCAACTTCTGAGGCTGCAAAATGGGCCAATGGCCCTTTCTGTCCAACCTACTAGGCTGCTCAGCACGTTGAATTTTTAAACTTTTCAAATTCCAAAAACTGAAAAGTTTTAAGATGACTTGGGAATTCAAAACGTAGTTTGGTTAGATTCAGGTAATTGAGGTTTGCTTGGTAAGTAAAATGGGTGTGAAATTGCACAGAAATCAGTAAAAATGATTGCCAAGTTCCTATATAAAAATTATTATTATTACTCATTATTATTATTAAGCATTACCAGGCATTTTCAGAAAATTAAAATGCTTTGCTTTCCTGAAAGCAGTTTGTGTGTTTCTTTATCAAACATAGACTTTTCAAGCTAAGTCTTGTCTGGTCGCAAAAATAACCGGAGATTTGAATTCCTCACACCCAAAAACATATTTTTAAGATTCCCCACCAGAAAAGAATTCCGATTCTTGCATTGCAAGGTGAGCCCTTGAGGTCCCTCCCAGCTCTATATTTCCGAGCTGGAAGACTTGGAGAGAGCAAGAAGCTTCTTTCCAAGCAGCTACAACATCCCAGAGGACAGTCAAGGTCAGTGAGTCAGACTCAGATGTGAGAGAGACCCGAACTCAACTCCCCATTGGGCTTTGAAACTTACTGGGTGACCTTGGAGGCCAGTGGCTGCCCCTCAGCCTAAGCTCCCTCACAGGACTGTTGTGAGGATAAAGGGGGAGTGGGGAGAGGAAAGAAGCTGCCCACCTTGAGCTCCTGGGAGGAAAAGCGGGCTATAAATGCAAAGTGATAAATGAGCTCAGAAGCCCATTATGGAGCAGGCAGATCTTGCCTAAAGAGCCCGGACTTGGGGGTGGGAGTCAGGTGAAAAGAGACCAGCCATGAACAGATTACGCTAGTAGGACTGCAAGACGTTCTGTAAGGAGGACTATTCAAAATATTGCAAGACTATGAAGAGAATTAGTTAATGATAATTAAGAGCAACAGAGAAATTAAGAAATGCAGAATAAGTGATAAAGAACGGAAACTCATCAGAGGTTGTGGACGGATATTATTAAATATTGTATAAGATAAGAAGTTATGTTAAATGATGGTTGAAAATGATATGTAAAAAAAAAACCAATAAAAATGTATTTAAAAAAGAAAGAAAAGAGACCAGCCAAGACTCCCTCCCTCCTTTAAATCCTCTCCCCCAACTCTCTTTCTCATGTGCACAAAACAAACAAAGGCACCCTCAAGTCCAAAAATTTAAATGGATTTAGCCCTTGGGGGTTACAGTTATAATCATGGAGGGATTGCCTTCCAATTTGCACCAGTGCAAATAGTAAGCACAATGCTCATTGCAATTGTCTGCTAATTGGAGACAAACTAATTAGGGGAGGAAGAGGACCAGTCAAACCATCACCTGTTGCAAGCGTCAACCAAGCCCCCCCAATACCCAACGCCTCCTCCTCCCTAAGCCTCCCATAGCAGACACCATATACCTTCCTGGCCCAGGTCCTTCCCCAGCTCTGCCCCCTGGTTTCCCCCTTGCAATGCCCCCACCCCTCCCAGAGGGAGCTTTAAACCCTGGCCACGCCCACCTGCAACCCGGGGAACTCCCCAAGCAGAGATTAACCCCACCTGGCGCCCAGCTGAGTCATCCAAGTCCATTCAATAAACACACAAGACGTAACCGGCTGCACGTTTGGAAATATATATATATACTATTCATTGTACTGAATTGTAGATTTCAACAGAAGTAACTCAAAGTTCAACGAAAAAAGTAGAAGACCCAGTGGATCAGTTCATTCACTGATCAGTTTATGCATAAGGTCCATATATGTGAAAGTGTCTGTTCCACCTGTCTGTTCCTAGAGTCCAACAATCCACACAAAAGGTTGTTGCAGTTTGACAAGGATTTCTGGAATATTAGCCTCGTTTCGCCGTCTTGGGCTTCATCAGTAGTACAAACTCGTATATGACATCACAGGACAGTAGATCATCCTTTTTTTAGACTCTGTGAAAGGATTCTGTGGAACTGATATTTTAAGGTTGTTTAAATGAATATTCTAAATTGTAAAACACAAAATCTAATAAAAAATTATATTAAAAGAGTTTGTGAAAGCAGAAAGTGGGGGTGGAGGACAGGTGCTCGTCCTCTGCACCTGCCCCACGGTCCTTGTTAGACCTCCAAGGTGAGCTGAGCATCTACTTACCTGCAGGAACAACCCCCACCTGGGCAGAAGAGGTGCTTGACTGGAGGCTCCCTGGGCTGAAATAGCTTAAAATATTCTCTTTCCAGTTATGCTGTTTTCAATGTGTATCCTATAGACCTCCATTGGTAATGTTTTATGTATGAAATCTTTAAGATAATATTTTAGTTTCCTGCTAGTTATGTTGCTTTGAATGTGTATTTCATAGGTGACCTTCTGCTGCAATGTTTCGCTTTGGAATGTTTATTTGATGCAATTGCAAACCCCTTTGAGGATTTTTCCCCCACCTTAAAAAAATAAAGTGGGATAAAAATGAAAATATAATAATAAATATTAAAAGGCCAAGGGGAGCGGCAGAGTGAGCTGTCCCTGGAATGATTGCCAGCAGGTTGACACCAAAGGGACATTAGCTTTTAGAGGGGGGTGATAGGAGGATTTTTTTAAATAAAAAACCCAGCTTTTATGCCAATGAGCACAGAGAAACAGATCATCTTCCAAAAGCAGCATTAGACATTTGGTTATCCTAACCATTTATTATGGACTCTGCAAATGCAATGTAATCATTTTGCTCCCACCAGTTGCCGGATGGAGAGGTAAATGTACCGTAAGTTTTCCACATAATGCTGTTGTTGAAACTTCACATTTTTCTTCCTGTGGACACCTGGCTGCGCAAAGAGATATTGTGTTATTACCACTGTTCATTAGTGCTCATGTGTATTTTATACTTCCCCAATAAAATGGAGGTGGGGGCCAGACTCTGTTCATTTTGCATGCGGGGTGCTCACGTCATTCCCCTCTGCAGCCACCAGAGGGCGGGCTGCCCCCAAAAGAAAGCAACTCTCCCCCCCCCCAATCTGTCCTCCCCACAAAGCCCAACTGGGGCCTTTGCTGCAACCCAGAACTGGGGGGGGGGGGCCAGAGAATCTGCATCAGTCACAATCCTCAGGGGCACAGACCCTCCATGGCATCCGAGGAAACACTGACAGCATCCTTCAGGTCTTCCCCAAGCAGCGCCCCCATTTAAGAAGCGCCCCCTCCAGGAAACCTCCACCCAGCTGGCCTTGCAAGGCCACTGCCCTGTGCCTCCGCAGAGAATCACAGAATTGGAAGGCGCCTTCCCAAAACCGCCAGAGTCTGGACCTCTTTCATTCAACTATGGAACAAGTCCTCAAAGGCTGTTTGCAGGTGTCATAAGAATTCTAAGGTCTCAAATATATAAATTAAATGTTCATAAATGTACAAGGCAAACAATACATATGTACAGTGGACTCTCGGGTTGCGAACATGATCCGTGCGGGATGCACGTTCGCAACCCGCGTGTGCGCAGACGCGGGTTGCGATTTGGCACTTCTGCACATGTGCAAAGCACAATTTATTGCTTCTGCGCATGCACAACCACAGAAACCCGGAAGTAACCTTTTCCAGTACTTCCGGGTTTTGGTGGTCCGCAACCTGAAGCGGCTGTAACCCGAGGTATGCTTGTATATAAACCATGTGTCTGAAATAGTACAGGAGAGCAATCCTGAAGCCATTTTGACTCTCCCAAACCAGTCTGACTCTCCCAGTGACCTCAAATGTTTCTCTGCAAGGAGGGAGGAAATGGGAAAGCCTCTCCATTGTCTTTTCCTTACCTGTCTTAAGGGCGTATTTGTGTAGGAATAGGGTGAGCCTGTGACCTGGATTCAGGAATTAAAGTATTTACCATCACAAAAGAATGGCCAGGCTGCCCAGGTAATGCAACCAGCAACCATTATCAGGTATCCTGGCAGACAGGATTTCTCCTGGAGACCGCCTCTTTCTGTGATGTATGTATGATGTTTTGGGGGGTGGTCTTGGGCTACAGGGTGGGCAATTTCAAAAGTCTATATAAGGGCTTGCGTTTCATTGTTCTGGGTCCCTCCTCCCTCCGGTGTGTGGTGAGCGAGGACCCTGTTGCAACAGTTAATAAAGATCAGGCTTACTAGCCGCTTTGCTTCTCAATATTCTCTGGTTGGCCTCTGTTGTTTTCTCCTTCTGATAGGATATTTAAGGACTCAATACAGTGGTGCCCCGCAAGACGAATGCCTCACAAGACGGAAAACTCGCTAGACGAAAGGGTTTTCCGTTTTGGAGGTGCTTCGCAAAACGAATTTCCTATGGGCTTGCTTCGCAAGACGACAATGTCTTGCGAGTTCCTGCTGGGTTTTTTCCCTCCCCCCCTTTTTTCTAAGCCGCTAAGCCGCTTATCAGCTGATCCGATCAGCAGATAAGCCGCTAAAAACCGCTAATAGCGCTAATCCGCTAATCCTTCAATGGGCTTGCTTCGCAAGATGAAAAAACCGCTAGACGAAGAGAATCACAGAACGGATTCTTTTCGTCTTGCGAGGCACCACTGTACAGACTCTTAGATACCCCATAAAGGAAAAGGAGCAGTGTTTTTCTTATAACACAGGTTTCCCAGAGAACAGGGTGCCATCAGTAAGAACTGGATTAGGCCTGTTACGGAAATTACGGGGGGGGGGGGCACATCTCTAAAGTTGTTAAATGTTACAAATATTGCGCATAAATGTATCCTTTTGACTTGATAGCGCAGGGAAGTTACCTAGCTTTAAAAAACATGTTTGCCAGTTTCCTTCATTCCACCGCCAATTTGCTTCATTGGCCAAGGACTTGGAAACCACTTGGTCCCCGCCATAATCCTCAAGCGGGAGGTCGCGTACTCACAGGAAGGTACTCATAGCGGTCAATCGCTGGGCAAAGGCACTCCTCCGGATTTGCCCAGGTGGCAAACTAGGCAAACTGAAATATACTCAGAGTCGCACAGTGATTTCATGCTCTTTATTCAGCTCATAGTGGTGAGGAAGAATGAATCGATGTCCCCTCAAAGTATCTGCTTTATATACATTGTTTACACAATGGACCGCACATGATTGGCTAATTCTGGAATTCTACTGTAAGCCAATCAGGTTGTGGATTCACTTATATCTGGAGCATGATTGGGTGGTTCCTGCTAACCAATCATACTGCTGCATTGTTCTAGGACCAATCAGACTGCTGCATTTTGGATCCTATTGTTCTAGGACCAATCAGACTGCTGCAGTTTGGATCCTATTCAACTCAGTACATAACAGAAACCTAAGTTCTATTGTCCCTTTGTAGTAGGTGCTCAGAATGTACTTCCCAATACATATCCTGTCTCCGCCTGTTGCCTCAACACATTCCTCCTATGTTTCTCATGTATAACCCTCCCCTTTTCTGATGTAGCAATGATGTAGTGATGATGCTTAATGAAGTGTATGCTGGGGTAAGATAGAAACTTTAAAAAATCCTTGTCACCCCATCCTTGGGGTTCAAAATTCCTCTTTGAGCCTGTTGCACAATAAACTTTGGTCTACAGCTATTTGCTCCGGTTGGTGGCTGGACTCCTTCCTTTAACCAAAACAAACAAGATGAATTTTAACAGGGGAAAATGTAAAGTATTGCACTTGGGCAAAAAAAATGAGAGGCACAAATACAAGATGGGTGACACCTGGCTTGAGAGCAGTACATGTGAAAAGGATCTAGGAGTCTTGGTTGACCACAAACTTGACATGAGCCAACAGTGTGACGCGGCAGCTAAAAAAGCCAATGCAATTCTGGGCTGCATCAATAGGAGTATAGCATCTAGATCAAGGGAAGTAATAGTGTCACTGTATTCTGCTCTGGTCAGACCACACCTGGAGTACTGTGTCCAGTTCTGGGCACCACAATTCAAGAAGGACACTGACAAACTGGAACGTGTCCAGAGGAGGGCAACCAAAATGGTCAAAGGCCTGGAAACGATGCCTTATGAGGAACGGCTAAGGGAGCTGGACATGTTTAGCCTGGAGAAGAGGAGGTTAAGGGGCGATATGATAGCCATGTTCAAATATATAAAAGGATGTCACATAGAGGAGGGAGAAAGGTTGTTTTCTGCTGCTCCAGAGAAGCGGACACGGAGCAATGGATCCAAACTACAAGAAAGAAGATTCCACCTAAACATTAGGAAGAACTTCCTGACAGTAAGAGCTGTTCGACAGTGGAATTTGCTGCCCAGGAGTGTGGTGGAGTCTCCTACTTTGGAGGTCTTTAAGCAGAGGCTTGACAACCATATGTCAGGTGTGCTCTGATGGTGTTTCCTGCTTGGCAGGGGGTTGGACTCGATGGCCCTTGTGGTCTCTTCCAACTCTATGATTCTATGATTCTATGATTCCTTTATTCCACAGGGACCCACGGGCTCAGCAGGATGAGATGGGTGACTGAGCAGCCTCACACCTAGATTTTTCCGTAACAGGCCACTTAGGTTCTTAGATTAAGCAAAGGTAAAAGGACCCCTGACTGTTAGGTCCAGTCATGGCCGACTCTGGGGTTGCGGCGCTCATCTCGCTTTACTGGCTGAGGGAGCCAGCGTACAGCTTCCGGGTCATGTGGCCAGCATGACTAAGCCGCTTCTGGCGAACCAGAGCAGCACACGGAAACGCCGTTTACCTTCCCACCAGAATGGTACCTATTTATCTACTTGCACTTTGACATGCTTTTGAAATGCTAGGTTGGCAGGAGCAGGGACCGAGCAACAGGAGCTCACCCCGTCATGGGGATTCGAACCACCGACCTTCTGATCAGCAAGCCCTAGGCTCTGTGATTTAACCCACAGCTCCACCCGCGTCCCTCTTAGATTAAGTAAGCAGGGCTAATTGTGCACATGAGAGTGCAGGGTAGGGCTCTTCCAAGATGTGAACTCATCATCTGCACTTCTGATAAGTACATGCATTAAAAAAACCAAATCACTGCCAAGTTAACTGGTGTCACCTTTTTAGTAAGAAGGGAAATAATCAGGTTAGCTAATCCACAGAACAACAGCACTGTGGGTGCGTGGAGGGGAAGATTGTGGGTCCCTTTGGCGAGAGCAGCCCCAGAGGTGGGGAGATTAAATTGGAAAGCACACATTAAAGGCCACTCAGCAGCCGTAGCAGAAGGCAAGAGACAGATCTATTCAAAAATACTTCAAAGGATGCAAAGGATCTGTGTGGAAAAGCCAGCACACGTAGCCTGATTTTGAACTCCAAATCTTTTAAAGCTTTGCATATATAGGTCACTGTAGTCTAGGCCACAAATCGTTCTTGGGTGGCAGAGGGACCTCAGAGGCAGAGCGAGTAAGGAAAGGCTTCGGACGCTTTCTCCTTTGCAGAAATCCAAGACACAGAAAGGTCTCTCTCTCTCTCTCTCTCCAGGTTGTGGCATGAAGTACACAAGTCTCGACGAAGGAATGTCTTGATTCCCAAACACAGATTGGGCACATTAAAACATTCTGGAGCTTTGAAAACCTTTTGGGCTGGGGGCAGTCTTCCTGGACTACAATGCCCATCATCTCTCTTTGGTCACCGTGGTCAGAGCTGATGGGAATTTTATAGCCCAACATCACCTGAAAGGTGACAAGAATGGCAACTTAAACTGACGGAATACGCACAGCTTGCAGATCTAACATAGAATAAGAGAACAAGAACATTTCTTTAAAGAAGATTGGAAAATGTTTATTGAATATATGGGGGGAAATTGTGTACACTTGAAAACGTCGGCAGTATTAAGATAAATTCAACAGTGTAAACAAGTTTCAATAGAAGTAATAATGGAATACTGAATGGTTTAGTTCATGGGTAGGCAAACTAAGGCCCAGGGGCCAGATCCGGCCCAATCGCCTTCTAATTCCAGCCCGCGGAATCAGCATGTTTTTACATGAGTAGAATGTGTCCTTTTATTTAAAATGCATCTCTGGGTTATTTGTGGGGCAGAGGAATTTCTTTTTTTTCCTTCCAAAATGTAGTCCGGCCCACCACATGGTCTGAGGGACAGAGGACCGGCCCCCTGCTGAAAAAGTTTGCTGACCCTGGTTTAGTTCATATAAATTATGCAGGGATTTATGTTATACAAAATGAACCATGGAAAGAGAAGAAGGGAAGCCACTGATATTTTAAGGTTGTCTAAATGAATATTCTAAATTGTAAAACATAAAATCTAATACAAATTGTGTGAGAGAGAGAGAGGTTATCTTCCCCTGCACTCAATGGAAACTGCAAGCCTTTTTCAATCAAGTATCTTTGCATTCCCTACTCCGGTCTCAGACAAGCTGTATGTAACTTCAACACTTGCTCTGTGACATGTTTGCAATTAATGCAGCAAAAAATACATTGCAACCTTCCCTCAACTTGCTGAAAAAGTCTGAAAATATTAATTGTTGGGTGTTAGCTCCATACCCTGGCACATGCATCTGGTTTTAAGGACCAGCCTGAAGAGTCCTGGACCTGTGTGACCTGGAAGACTGCGACCAGACCAGCCAGACCAATTCAGTTACTTATTTAAGGAGAAGCAGAGCCAGGCACAGAGAGGTCTCCCGGCGCAGAAACGCTGCGAGGACAAGGCAGCTTTCACCATCCCTCGGCGGCAGGCGCAGTAACGCAAAGGCACACAAAGAAGCTATTTTTAAAATACTTTATTTTCTTTAAATATTAATACGGGACATTACAAAAGAATAAAGAAATACAAAAAAACCGCTATAAAACCACTCGGGGTCTCCCTGAAACGGAGAAAAACCCCAGAGGCGCTCCTCCCAGCCCCGCTCTCACCCGCCAGCCCTGCCAACCTCCACCAGCAGCCTGAGTTTTTTTGTATTTGTTTTAAAAAACACACACACACGTTGGGGGGGGGGGAGAAAGGCATTGTCTTAACCATTCAAACTGGTTGGTAAGTTCAACACTGCGTTAACAGTTTTAATCTCCTGGGAGAGAAAAATTGCACATTAAAAGGACCCAAAGTGTGAGGTTCTGTACAGCTATACAGGAAGCAGCAGCAGCCGCTGCGCTGCATCCAGACTCTCCGCCCGACCACAGGGCAAGTCGAGGGTCAGCTCAGGAAAAAAGCCAGGCTGAAGCGGGCGGTCACTCTGCTCGCCGCCACCCCTACCCCCCGGGGCACTGCTGTGAGCAGCCCAGGAAGGTGCCCCCGTTTCAAGTCAGAGAAAACAGCTTCCAGACAGGCAAAACGGAAGTCAGGGATCCCAAGGTTTTGGCACCACGTTTTGTCAGGGAGGGGTTTTAATAGGGGGGGTGGGCAGGAGAAAGGGTGCTTTTGCAAAACAGCATCAAAACCCTTTGGAAGCCAAGCCCACTTCCCAGAGACGTCCCTGCGGGTGGAGCAAAGTCTCAGCTGGAGAGGATAAGAAACACTTCTCTGAAAATGTCCCTCTGAAGTTTTTAAAATGCAGCCTGTAAAATAAAGCACCACACAAGCAGGTTTCCCGGCGACTCTCCTCCTCTTCCCCACGCTGGCCTGGCCCTTCCGGATCTCCCTGAAAAATGGCACCCCCGTGCCCCTAGCCACGCACACGTACACCCCCCTCGGACCTCTCCTCAGACCCTGGCTCTGAACCTTGCGGCCTACGTAGCTTGCGCCCTTCTCAGGCCGGCTTCTCCCATCCCTGGCCCCCGCAAAAGAAAGGGAGCGCTCAGGTGAACCACACCGGACAGTAGAAAGCAACCCTTGCAAAGTTTCTATTAAGCGTAAAAAAACCCAAAAACCCAGGAGCCGCCGAGCCAAGCAGGCCTCGAGCTCCGTGGCAAACGCGGCAGGTTGGCACACCGGCTGGAAGACCCACCCAGGCAGGTGAGCTTGGCTCCGCAGAGCCCAGACGTCTCGTGGGCTCCAAAGCGAAGGTGGTGCGGGAGCAGAGGGCAGGAGCAGGCCTTCTCCGTTCCCCGCGGAGGCACACAGCGACGGAGGAATGGCACCGTGGGGGCCCAGTCCAGGTGTGGACAGGCCCTGCTTCTGCAAGGCAGGATCGGACGGCTCCTTGGCACGTTGCCCAGCGGCAGCCAGAGCAGAGAGTCGCTTAGAGAGGTCCTCAGACCGCCCACAGGAAGCAGGAGAGAAGTCCGGGTCCTATTTACACCGGAGCAGGTTGGGGGTAGCCACGTCCCGGCCGCTTGTCAAACTGCCCAGTAGAAACCCTCCAGGAGCGGCGAGAGGGGTCTCGAGGCTTGTGCCAGGCTCAAGAGGGAGGGAGAGGGGGAGAGAGTGGGTGGGTGGGTGCCAGCCGGGCCGTGGGGCAAAAGAGGGAGTGCGCACACAAGCCAGGTCAGAGCGTCTCTTGGAAAAGGAGGATGTGGGTGGGCACCCAGGGGCGCTTCCCCCTCCACGTGCATCGCGAAGGTCGAGTGGACCGCAGCACCCGTGCGTGAAGTATTGCTGCTCGGAAGGCAAGGTGGCCGGCCTGGCAGGGAGGCCGGGGGCCGTCCAGCCCGGAGGGGGGCCCTAAGAGCAGGGGAGGTGCTGCTTGAGGATCTGCCGGGTCTGGGGGGCTATTCTGTCCGGGAAGCGGACTTTGAACTCTACGATCAAGTCCCCGCGCTGGGTGGGCACCTTGGGGAAGGGCAGCCCCTCGCCACGCAGTCTCTTCACGGTGCCCGGCTTGATGATGTCGTTGCAGGGCAGCGGGATGACGCGCCCGTCCACGGTGGGAATGTTGACGGTGCAGCCGCACAAGGCCTGCAAGAGAAGGAGGAGGAGGCAGGGTTAGGCCAGGCGCAGGGCTTGCAACCAGGAGGAGAAGCGTTGCTCATGCACAAATCGACGCAATACAGGTGACATGCAAACACCGAGGAACATAGAGAAGATTAAATGCTTAGAAAATTAAAACAATGCAAAATATATATCAAGACTCAGATAATAAAAGTGGCACAGCTTTATTTTAGGCAGGCTCAGGGAACAGCCGCCAGGTGCACACAATACCTGCTTTTTAAAAAATGCACTTTCTTTCAGAACCTTTCTATTATGTCGCCCCTGAACCCCACCTCAAAGGATCAGAAAAGGAAACATCTTGGGGGGCAGAATTGTGCAATTCCAGCCTGCAATCTGCACTGAGCCCGAGCGAGTGAGCCAGCACAGGCTAAATTTAGACAGGCTTTACGGCTTAATCCCCAGCAAGGGAACCAGAACTGGGGGGGGGGGGGAGTGGGCAGGCGGCCGTGGCTTCCAGCGCCTGCTCAGCTGTTGCACACACAGCGGCCTTTGCCCGGTTGGCAGCCAGCAGCTTCCAAAGCTCATGAAAGCAAGAGTCCGCGGGAGGGGGCGGCTTTGGCTTTCAGTCCTGCGTGTGGCTGGGGGGGGGGGCATGCTACTTCCAGGAAGTTAAAACTTTCGAGGATCCTTTCCTGCCAGCTTCAAGGATAATGGTCTGGAAGGGCGGAGGCAGCAGAGACAGGCCTCAACCAGGGCTATTTTTACCCGCCAACGCAGAAAGAGAGCAGCCAAAGGATCTGCCCTGACCCTGACGAGTGTGGGGAAAGAGGAAGGTGGCAGGGCGCTCCCTTCGGCACCCTCCTGTCTCTCCCTATCCCCCATACAGTATTTTTCGCTCCATAAGGCGCACCTGACCATAAGACGCACCTAGTTTTTAGAGGGGGAATGCAAGAAAAAAAATACAGTGGTACCCCGCAAGACGAACGCCTCGCGAGACGAAAAACTCGCAAAACGAAAGGTTTTTTCGTTTTCGAGTTGCCTCGCAAGGCGAATTTCCCTATGGGCACCTTCTGAACACCTGAACACCTTCTGAAGGCGGGCGGGGGCGAAAGTCTTTGTCCCCCCTTCCTGCCTTCCCAGGGGCTTTTAAATTGCCCCGGACAGCGGAGAAGTCCTCCGCTGTCACGGGGCGATTTTAAAATGCCGCCCGCCAGCATTTTAAGATCGCCCGGACAGCGGAGAAGTCCTCCGCTGTCCCGGGTTTTTTTAAAATGCTGGGGGTGGGAAGAAAAGCCCTTGTGTCCCCCCCCCCCCCCCAGTCTTCAGAAGAGGTCCGGGGACAGACTGTCCCCGGACCTGGTCTGAAGGCGGTTTCCCTAGGAACGCATTAATTGATTTTCAATGCATTCCTATGGGAAACCGTGCATCGCAAGACGAAAAACTCGCAAGAAGAAAAAACTTGCGGAACGAATTAATTTCGTCTTGCGAGGCACCACTGTATTCTTTAAAGGGAGCGCTGAGCAGAACCTGTACGCATCCCAGGCTCTGCTCAGCACTTCCTTTCACGAGCAGCACACACACTCCGTGTGGCTTTTTAAAGGGAGTGCGGCTCTTGGGGGCTTTTCCGGGAGGTGGGGAAAGGGACTGAGGGGCTAAGCCAGAAGCTAGAACAGCAAGAGGGAGCACTGCACACCAATCCCTCTCGCTGTTCTGGCTTCTGGCTTAGCCGCGCAGCCTGCATTCACCCCACAAGACACACACACATTTCCCCTTACTTTTTAGGAGGAAAAAGGTACGTCTTATAGAGCGAAAAATACGGTAATTGAACAGCAGGGAACATAAAACTGGCTGAGTCTCTCCGCTTTGGAGCCAGCCTAGGCTGCCCTTTGCCTCTCTGCCGATGGGACCCTGAGGAGCAAGCCTTGAGGTTCCGGGCTGCTCTGTCTCCCCAGAGACTCTGCAGGTCTGCTAGGCTTCCCCAGGTACATCAGAGGCAGCTCCTAACTAGGGACATGAAGTTGAGGCCTTAAGGCAGCCTTCAGAACATAACTGCCCCCTGTGGAAGTGAGTTCCAAAGTTTAACGACAAGCAATGTGCTTGCTTTTACGCTGCCTTCTTCCTGGGAGACAGATATTGCGCTCAAAGGATGAAATAACGGCGAGATGTTGCATTGAGAAGGAGTCCCGTCCCACCTTCCTCCATGTTAGCCTGGCTGCTTCGACAAGAGACCGGGTCAGATTGCTCAAATCACCTGGTCCTGGTGGCACCTTGCAACTGGCTGGAAGTGCCCCAGGCGGCATATGCCAATGTTTAATAGGGTTTTTTATTTTAATATTCTGTTGGAAGCTGCCCAGGGTGGCTGGGGAAACCCAGCCAGATGAGCGGGGTATAAATAATAAATTATTATTATTTATTATTATTATTATTAGGAGGAGGAGGAAGAGATGCAGCTGCCTTACTTGCTTCCAGCCCCATTCTGTCCTGTTCACACCCCTTTAAAGCTCTTCCTCAGGTCTGTGGGTCCAGAGAGACGTATCCCATGGCCCCCCACACCAGCCCAGAATTATCAGTGTTTCGGCTTGGAAGCCGCTGTGTCTCCAGCTCCCCCTCCCCCTTCCCAAACAGCCACCCGCAGACTTTTAGGAATGGATAAATTTGTTCCAGCCCACAGTATCTCTGGGAAAATCCACCCGCCTTGGGGCTTCGCCCGCCAACGAGCACGAAGGAGAGAGATTTCACAGCAGATACGCAAATGGCCTCGAATGGCTCCCACCCAAGAGGAAAGCTGGAGGAGGAAGGCCAGCTGAATAACTAAGAATGGGAGAGATTGGGGGGAGAGAGAAGACCAGACAAGCTTCTCCTTTACTGAGGCCTGAAGCCCTCAGGCAAGCCAGTTCAGCTCTGCCACTGAGCAAGAGGGCAGGGCCCAGCTTCCTTGGAAAGCCCCTTTCATGCCGTAAGGTAAAGGTCAAGGGACCCCTGACCCTGGGGTCCAGTCGTGGCCGACTCTGGAGTTGCGGCGCTCATCTCGCTTTATTGGCCGAGGGAGCCGGTGTGCAGCTTCCGGGTCATGTGGCCAGCAGGACTAAGCCACTTCTGGCGAACCAGAGCAGTGCACGGAAATGCCGTTTACCTTCCCGCCGGAATGGTACCTAATTATCTACTTGCACTTTTTGGTGTGCTTTTGAACTACTAGGTTGGCAGGAGCAGAGACCGAGCAACGGGAGCTCACCCCGTCGCGGGGATTCGAACCGCCAACCTTCTGACCGGCAAGTCCTAGGCTCTGTGGTTTAACCCACAGCGCCACCCGCGTTCATGCCATAGGGAGGCTGAAGATCACTTGTCTCTTGACACCGTGCAGAGTGCTAGATGACTTCCAGGCCAGGGAGATGCTGCAGGTGGAGCCAGAGGCTTTGCTATGCAGTTCAGCTCCCTCAGAGGCTTGGAGAAAGTCTTCCTTCTCTCTCCCAGCCTCTCCAAGCGATGCAAGCCAGGGCACTCGTCTTCCCAACAGCCCTGCAAGGCAGATGCCCAAGGCCACTCCATGAGCTTGGGGGCCAGGGATGCGGGTCCAATGGCTGTGACCCAATCCCACCATCACAGCCTGATCCCTACGCCAGCTTCTTAAACGTATTTCCTGTATGCTGCACAGGGTTTCCCAAACTGGGGTCTCCAGCTGTTGTGGGACTACAACTCCCATCATTCCTAGCTAGCAGGACCGGTGGTCAGGGATGATGGGAGTTGTAGTCCCACAACAGCTGGAGACCACAGTTTGGGAAGCACTGATGCAGCATAAAAGGAGCTTGTGTGCCAGTGCAATTGTTTGGGAAAGGGTGAGAACATAATTTGGTGTTGGTAGGAGAGAGGGGGAAAGGTGAAGACTCAGGGGATCCATTGGGATCCTCTTGAGCCCCCTCCCCACCTGTCAAGCGCCAGAGGCATCCCGTCTCCCCCTAACTTGTCCTCCGTCTCTCTCCTTAAGAGGAGCACCCAGCACATCTTCAGCCAGATTAAAAGGTTGTGCAAAGACTGAACTACACACAAGCTGAGGAATCGGGAGAGGGGGGTAGACTTGTAACAAAAGGCTTATTTTATTTGTTTCCATCAGACAAAGGCCCGTTCTGTGGAGAGGCGGTAAACAAGTCAATCTTATCATTTCCTTTAACAGCTGCGACCTTGCAGCATCTTTCAAACAAAGGGGAGAATCGAGGAACTTTTTACATGTCTCAATTTCATTTCATCTCCTGATTTTGGAGGAAGCAGCTGCCGCCCGGCCCATCTAGAAGGCTTGCCCTCGCCCTGCCTCTCTTTGCCCAGGCCTACTGGAGTCTGCCTCTGCAGGAATCACAGAACTGCAGAGCTGGAAGAGACCCCCAAAGCTCATCTAGTCTGACCCTCAGCAATGCTGGGGTTCTTCAACCCCTTCTAGGGTAGGCTATCCTCTTTCTCTGGGTAGTTTCACAGATGCCTGCCTGCCTGCCTGTACACCTCAGGGCATGAAGCTTCCTCCTGAAAAGTCATGTTGCTTCACCACATATCACAGAAGGGACCTCAAGGGTCATCCAGCCCAACCCCCAGCAATGTTGGAATCACAGCTGGCGAATCCCTGGCAGAAGGCCCTCCGCCCTCTGCTTGAAAACTGAAGGAAAGCCCACCACTTTCCCTGCTGCGCTGTCAAGCAGCCCTTGCTGCCAGTGCACCCTTTATCCCAAAGGAACTGCACCCTCCAAAATCCTGGATAATGCAGGAAAGGGGCTCCCCCCACAAAAGGCAGCCTTTGCCAGGACGAAATGGGGCAGCAAACAGCCGCGTTGCCACCAGCCCCTGCCTTCCGGTGCCCACCTCTTGTCTGCGGCACCAGCAGCCCCTCGGGGGACGCGCAGAGCCCCTACCCCGCCCTCCTCGACCCGCGGGCGCACCTCTTTCAGACTGATCATGGCCGTGTAGATGATGTTTGTCCCGTCCCTCCGGAAGAGCGAGTGCGGCTTGTCCTTCAGGATGAAGACGATGTCGGCGGGGATGTTGTCGGGAGTGGCGTCCCCTTCCTTGGGGAAGGTGATCTTGGTGCCCTCCTTCCAGCCGCGCTTGATGACGATGTTCAGGATCTTGTCCTCCGTCCGCATGGTCCGGCCGTCCGGGTTCAGCCGCCGGCGGGTGATCTTCATGCGCTTGGTGGCCCCGTGGTAGATCTCCTCCAGGGACACCTTCAGCTCGTGGACCACAGGAGGATCCTGCACCTTCCGGCGCATGTGGATGGGCTCCGGGTGGCGGCGGTGGACGCCGTTGAGCCCGTTGAAGCCGAACCGGCCGAAGGCACTGAAGGGGTCACCGCCGTCATCGTCGTCGATGTCCATGTCGTCGTGGTCAAAGCCGTTGAAGACCCGGGAGCGGCCGCTGGTGAAGAAGATGTCGAAGGGGTTGGAACCCCCAAAGAAGGAGGCGAAGGTGGCGTGGGGGTCTCCGTGGAAGGTGTAGTGGAAGGTGTTCCCAGAGGTGCCCGAGGAGCCACCGCCGGTTTTGAGCCCTGAAAGAGAACCAGAGAGAGAGCGGGGGACAGTCAGGCAGGTGCTCTGGAAAGGAGTGCTACAAACAGACCAAATTCACTAAGAGAAGCAGGATTGGGCAGCCTGAATTGGCCAGCCAAGAACTTGGCCGCACATTTGATGTCTCCTAGCCAGGACGGCTCTGCTCTGCTGGAAACCACAGGAGAGGAGAGTGGCTCTTGTGACCCTGTGAGAACAGGAGGCTGGAATAGGTGGGCCATTCAAGTGTCTTATAGCACAAGGATGGAAGAACGAGGAAATCCCAACCAAAGAACTGTGGCAAGGGAAATTGATGGACTCTGCGGAATTGGTGAAACTGACACACAAACTGCGTGATAAGGACAACTGCGACTTTAAAGAAGAATGGGAACCTTTTACAAAGTATTTAAAGAAACAACAAAATGAACTGGACTCCTTGGCAGGTTTTGAATACACATTCACAATTTTATAATATGCAGAGAACAACATGTGCTGAGAAACCAGAGAGAGAAGCTGAGGGAAGTCTGGGGCAGGGTCAGAGGGTGGGTTTTTTTTCTTTTTGGGGAGGGGGGAGGGGGGAAACGGGGTGGGGGGAAGGAGGATGACGTATTTTTGATAAACTGTTATGTCAAAATTCCTAATAAAAATATTATTTAAAAAAAGACAGACTAGGTGGGCCACTGGCCTTATCCAGGAGGTGCTTCTTAGTTTCTTATTCCACCACCACCACGAATCCTGGGAACTGCAGTTTACCCCTTACAGAGCTACAGCTCCCAGCCTCTTTAAGAAATCCCTTTCCAGGATTCCTGAGGGAGATCTGTGGGGCTGCGGGAGAGGAGAGGGCTCTTATACGCGGGTCCTGCTTGTGGGTTTCTCATCTGGGCATCTGGCTGGTCCCAGGGACAAGAGGAGGCTGGGCGAGAGGGGCCTCTGGCCGCATCCAGCAGCATCTTCACAGGTTCCCCAGAGACAGGGCCAGGAACCCAACAGTGCAGGACACTGAAGCCCTACGTGACCCCAGGGCGCTGGTCCTTTGCCTTTCAGCAGAGCGCTCATGTACCCCCTTAAAGGGCCTTGAAGACACCCCCGTTCCCCATGGCCTAACCAGACCACACGTCTTGGCAAGGTTTTGCACTGCAAGGAGCCCAGCTGAGAATCAGGGAAACTGAGATTACAGCTGGCATAATTTGGTACTTCAGAACAAGGCTGGTTACAAGGTAGGCGATTCTGACTAAACATCAGGAGCAGCAACTGTCTGGACAGTGGGACAGACTCCTGTGGGAGGTGGTGAACTCTCCTTTGTCAGAGGTGTTTAAGCAGAGGTTGGATGGGGGCCTGTCGGGGATGCTGAGATTCCTGAATAGCTTTTAAAGTTTAAGAGATTATTGTATTTTAATATTCTGTTGGAAGCTGCCCAGAGTGGCTGGGGGAACCCAGCCAGATGGGTGGGGTATAAATAATAAATTGTTGTTGTTGTTGTTGTTGTTGCTGCAGGGGGTTGGGCTAGATGACCCTCGGGGTCCCTTCTAACTCTGCAATTCCATGATTCATAAAGTGCTGGCAAGGGGGCTTCCTCCCCTCTAAGCTAAAAGATGAGCAAGGATTATTGCAAGAGCAGAGACTGAGCGGGGGGGGGGGGGCGGGGGGGCTGGATGCTTCCAAGCCCAACAGGAGATCAGGCGGCAGGACAAAAGGCCCAGGGGAGACAGGGGTGCCAGGAGCCCAGAACTTCGGGAGAGAAGAGGGAGCTTGAGAGGCTGCAAAGAGGAGCAGGGCCAGGCCAGCACTTTCTGGGTCCCCATTTAGCAGCCAGCCTGCAGCTGCAAAGCTTTTAATAGCAAGACATTATAGCACAGCATCCTCCACAGCTCTGGCCCCACCAGGGAAGGGGACGGAGCGTGGCCAAGAGAGCTCTCTGGCCTCCCAGAGGGCCTGCTCCCCCCTCCCTCCTTAGCAGCCAGAGCTTTCAGTTTAATCCCATAACCACTGGATCCCAGAGAGAAAGCATCTAAATGGGGCCGGGTTCTTCTAAGGACTTCACTTATTCCCTCGGGAAAGAGAATGGCAGCTTTTAGCTGAAATTACAGCAATTTCACGTTGTCAATCACAACTGTGACCTCGTGAGACACACACCCAAATCCCAGGAGGCGGCAGAGAACACCTGCCAGATCCCGGCTTTTCCTTCCAGACCAAAGCTGGAAGCCAGGTGCTCCTTCTGGCATCTCAAAGCTTTCCCCGGAGAGCATCCCATCTTCCTCCGGCCCCTCGCTACAGTTTGGTCACACGTTAAAAAAAGAAGACTAGCCCTTAAGTTGGCAGAGAAACTGTGGAACTGCAAGGAGGTGGAGGAGAGACGGAAGGAGCCAGCAGAATGCCCCAAGAAGTCACGGCATCAGCTACTGGCCCACCCCAGGAGCCCCCAAACCCGTTTCCGTGTCCCCTGTCAAACGTCCCCTGCTGCCCCTCCAAATTAGTTTGCAAACTATACTCCAGGAACTAGATCCACATAGAGCAAATGCATGCAATTTCACCCAATCCGTGTCACTTGTTCCCATCAAAGAACATGCCTTTCCAGGCCAGAATTTGGATAAACTCTGCTGGAGGTTGTTTATCTGAGACCTTCTGCTCAGCAAGTCCTGGGCAGGACCGGCTGATTAACACCACTGCTATTCCCAGCAGTTCCCTTCCTCCTGCAGAACCTGACATGTTCCCTGCCAACAGGCTGGGTTTGCTTATGAAACAAGGAGCTATTACTAAAATTGGGAAAGGCTCTCTCTCTCTCTCTCTCTCTCTCTCTCTCTCTCACTCACTCACACACGGCAGCATGTACTGAAAAGGAAGCGGAGGAGAAGGAGAAGGCATGAGCCAAGCCTCAATTATGCCACAGGGAAGATGTTTGCACCCACAGATCACGGTGCCAGTGCATTTCCACACACTCCGGGAGGAACCAAGTCCTTGCAAGCAGCGCCATTAAAAGCGCCAGTTTCTCCAGGGAGCTGCCGCCAGCTTTTCCCACAGCCCAGGCCCACAAGGGGGCTTTCCTCCCCACTTAGCCGCCTTTGCCGCACAGGTGAGTGAGGTGCCTCACAGGTGCCCTTCAAAGGTTATCACAGGGAAGCAGGCAAAGACACTCTCTCCAGCACATCAGGCCAGAGGCTGGGTGTGGGGTCTTGAGCCCTGCAAGCCTGCAGCTGGGAAGGGAGGGGCTGTGGACAGGAGGCAGGCTTAGACCCCCACCCACCCAAATAAACCGCAAGCTCCCTGGCCAGCCAAGAGACCCGGCCACCCGCTTACCTTCTTCCCCGTACTGGTCATAGACGGCCCGCTTCTTGGGGTCGCTCAGCACATCGTAGGCCTCCGCGATCTCCTTGAACTTCTCCTCCGCGTTGGGGTCCTTGTTCTTGTCCGGGTGGTACTTCAAGGCCATCTTCCGATAGGCCTTCTTGATCTCGTCTTCGTTGGCTCCGGACTGGATCCCCAGCGCTTTGTAGTAGTCCTTCCCCATGTTGGTGGTGGAGACAGTCCCGGCCGCCGCCGCAGACTCTTTATTCCTGGGGAGGGAGAGGAGAAGGAGGGAGAGGGGGGGTCAGAAAGGACTCCAGGCTGACCACTGAACGGCTCCTCCACACCCCCTCCAGCCCCGGTCAGTCCGTCCACACGGCTGCCCGCTAGCTCAGCACCAACCTGCGCTACTGAGGGGGGGTGGGATTCGAGGTTCTAGCGCCCCGACGTCCAGGCCGAGTCCTGGGGGAGGCCTCTCAGAGCTCTGCCAGCCGCTGCCCCTCTGGATCTGTCAGCAGTTTGGGTTGGGGGAGGGATTTTTAAGGCGGTTGACTCACCCTCCTGCTGCACAATTCACAGGGGCAGAACGCAGAGCGAGCGAGAGGGGTGGTCAGTGTTGTTATTTGGAGGCAGCACCACGTGACGCTGTAACTGGAGAGGGCGGCCGGTTTTGCCAGGCCACAAATAGGTGTGCAGGGAAGGAGCCTTGGACCGGACAGCGGAAAAGCAGCTGCCGTGCGTACGTCGAGGGCAGCGTGCGGCCAGGGAGGCGGCAGGCGGCCCTTCCTAGCGCCTGGCCGGTCTCAGCGTTCCCAAAAAGGGGAGGAAGAAGGCAGGGGCAGCGGAATGTGTTCAAAGCAGGCTTTATAACGAAGCAGAACGAGAGGTTAATTAGCCAAGGAAGGATTCCTTCCCCCAGCTTTTCTCTCTCCCTTCTGTGCTTTTGCAGATTGCCTTAAAAGAACTTTTTAGAACAATACAGCGCTGGGAGTTCACGCGGGGACATGTTCCCACCATGTACCAGCGGAAAGACGGCAGAGGATGAAGCTGTTAGACAGAGACATCTTGCAATGGGGGGCGGGGGGGGAGTTATTTTTAAAAGTAAGCGCCAGCCCAGCTGAAGCGAGAGGAGAGCCTGCGATTTGCAGAGGGAAGCCAGAGGAAGTGACCAGGAAGCCAGAGAGGACACACCCAGGCAAGCAAGGGGGCATGTCCGATCTAAGGGACGGTGGTCTTGTTTTGCCAGAGCTGCTCAGCTTCTCACTGTCCACCCCATGCAAATGTCTTAGACCCACGTCCAGACAGGTCCTCTTGGTTTTCAGGCGCTAGAGCAGACGAAATCCTTCACAAAAGGGAGTCCAAGACTCCAAATTCCTTCCTTTGCAGAACTTCAGAATTCAGGCAGGGATCCAACTTCCTGTTGCTAACTCCCCTCTCTTTCCGCTGTTTGCAAAACTCTGATGAACTTCAAGGGCTCTCTCACCAACATGCACACAACACCCTCCCTGCCCGTCCCTCTCATCCCAGCGTCTGGAACGGCCACATCACACCCTGACCTCCGAATAAGATGCCAGGTCAGCGACTGCCCATCTTGGGCCAAACCAGAACCATCTCCAGGGGCCCCCACCCAGAGATGCAAAAGTCTCCGGCAGGTGCAGGAGGGGCTGCTTCAGCCACGGCCCCACCTGCAAATTTCCCAGTCAGAAGTGGTTCCCAACAACCTTTGCATAAGCAGGGGGGAATTCAGGGGGAATTTTGACAGGAAATGCTAAAGCACCCATTCCCACTCAGTTGCTAGACTGAGGAAGTTCACAGTCTTCCTTATATTACATTCTTATATATATAGATTGCGCACACACACACACACAAAAACACAAAAACAGGAGTCTTTTCACAGAGACTGCACCCGTTCCAGCCCTAGCAACCATCGACTGGATGTCTGCCAAGAGATTCACACACACAGCACGGAAACAACCTCCTCCAAAAAACTGAACAGCTCTGTGAAGGTCACACGTGAGGCCGTAGCAGGGAAAAACCTCTCCCATTCGGCCCCCGCCTCCCTGTTCCCTGCTCAGCTCATGGCCTCCCACCTCGCCAGGTTCCTCGGGGCTTCTTGGGGGAGTTCCTCACCCCAGCCTCCCACACACCAGCAGTGCCCTCCTTCCTCTCTCCCCAAAAACGTTCCTCTGACAAAGCAACCAGGCGCTCCCCTGTCCCAAGTTCCTCCCAGAGGCTCCAGCGGCACCTGGGGTCACAGGATGAAACACCTGCAGCCACCTTTAATTTGAAACAGGTCAGGTCTCTTGCCTGTGAAGCAAGTCACCGCTATGCCCAATTCACAGATGGGGAACTGAGGCTGATGGAGTGATTGCGGCCAGAAAAGACAAAGACTTGGGTCTCTGAAGCCCAGGGTCTCTCCCTGCCATAAGCACCTGAGAAGAGCACCTACTGGATCCGGCCAAGGGCCCACCCAGTCCAACATCCTGGTCTCACAGTGACCAATGGGGTGCCCATTATGGGAATGACCAAGCACAAGAGTCGCTCTCTCCCCTCCTGGGGTCTTCAGCAACTGGGGTTCGGAAGGCCAGGAGCCCTCGATAGCCCCCTCCTCCATGAAGCTGCCCAGTTATCTTTTTAAGTCCTCTAGGTGGCTTGCCCCCGCTGCCTCCTGGGGCAGGGAGTTCCGTAGGAGATGATAGGACAAGCACAGGGCAGAGTGGGGCAGTTTGGGATAAGCTGCAAGGAAATCTTGAAGCTGCTCTGGGATACAGAAGGACAGGGTCACAGTGCCTCCATCAGCCAGCATACTCCTGCCAGGCCCCAAAGTTCCCCATATATTTATCTCCCTTTCCTCCTTTAATCCCCACCACAGCCCTGCAAGGTGGGCCAGGCCGAGAGGTAGCGACCAGCCCAGTGAGCTTCAGTCCCCAAGGTCTTGACTCCATCAAGGTCACCCCGTGAGCTTCATAGCAGAGTGGGGATTCGACCCCTGGTCTCTTCTGGGCCCTCATCCCACACTCCAACCACGACACCAACGCTGACTCTGACGATTGCAGACCCCTCTGGCCAGGCAAAGCCCCTAAGACGCCCCCTTCTGCATCCGCACGGCTGAGCCCCTCCTTCTCTGCCGGGCAGAAGGTTAAGGGCCCACTGTGGGTGCCCCCTTCACCGCCAGCCCCACGGCCGCTGACACATGGCGCCCAGAGCACCCCCACACATCACGCTCAGCCCTTTCCCGGAGAAGCATCTTCTGAAGGGTAAGCCGGGAGACAGAAAGAGAGTTGCTGACACAGAAGCAGCCAATTCCCTCTGTTAATTAGTGAGATCACTAGCTGGAAATAAGGCTCCAGCAGGTGGGGGCAGCGCTGACGGGGCTCCTCAGCCCCACTCATCATGGTGGGAGTTTCTATTGTTAGACACGCGGGGACCACGGAGGGAGGGGGCAGGCGCACAAGGCGGCCCACGGGAGGTGGGCTTGAAATGCCAGGCTGCATCGGGAGGAAGGGCTTTCCCAGGCCAAGCGGCTCACCTGGTGGCAGGTAGCAGCTCTGGAACACACTGGCAGAAAGGAACGCGGAATCTGCGGCAGCGACAGTTACAAGCTGCTGCCGGAGCAGACGTTCCCTGCCCAAGTCTCGGGGGCTTGGCATGGCAGCTTGGCAGGGACCTCACCCACAGGAATGAGGCTCCAGCCCCCCAGCAGGGCCCAGGAACAAAGGCATGGACTCGGGCTCTAAGGGGAGGGCATCTCCTTGATCCCAGCCTGTCTGGGGTGGTGTCACCTTGCAGAACTGAATTCGGCACAACCTTTCTTGGCCAGGATTCCTGACCACCGCTGGGGATCGCCAGTCAAGCAGGGGGTTGGACTGGATGACCCTTGGGGTCCCTTCCAGCTCTACACTTCTACGTCTTCTCTGGAGAGGGAGCCTCCAAGAGCCCAGCTCCACTTTGGACCACAGGGGCCGGTGGCTCACTAAGCAGCCATGCGCAGGTTGCCTCTGAGCGGCCCGCCTGCGTAAGCAACCCCGGGCGTTAGGTTAAAGGGCAGCGGGCGAGATCCAGGAGTTGCACCCAACACGCCCCCCCCTGTGGCGCTGCAGGAGAGCCAGGGGCACAGGTTCATAGGGCACAGTGGGGCAAAGCCCCTTGGGCAAGTACAGGGGCAGGAGGGCCGGGAAGACAGAGTCCCCTTCCTCTTTCTCCTCTGAACTACAAACCACCTGGGCTTCCACTGGTGGAAAGGGGGGGCTGGCGGAGGAACCGTAGACTCAGATGGGACCCTTAAGGGTTGTGTAGCCCAGCCCCTGCAATGCAGGAAGGAGGGGTGGGAGGGAAGCGAGGAGAGATTGCCCCCAGCCTCAGCAGTGACCCAGCAGGACTGATCCTGCCCGCAGCTCCCCCAGCTCGGAAGGGCATGTGGAAGCGGCCCCCCTCCGACAGGCACCACAAGAGCAGAGAGATCTTCTCTGCGTGGGGGCTGCCTGACGTAAAGCTGCAGGGAAGACTGCCAAGCCTCATAGGTCACCGTGCGGCTCCACCATCCTCTCGGAGCAGCACCCCACACAGATTTTGGTAAAACACGACTCGGTCCCTGGATAACCCCCTCCCTCCCACCTGGAGACAGATGCACAGTTTCAGCAGCGCAAGCCTGAGCGTGCTTCTCAGGAAGCCCTGGGCAGCACAGCCCTACTCGAGCGGAAGGGGGCAGGAGCCCAGTCCCCCCCCCCCAAGACACACACAAAATCACACACACCAGCCCTTTCCACAGAGAAATCCACACACCAAAGACTGGACTCGGTCTCTGCTGGAAGCCAAAGGGGAAATGCAAGGCGACCCCCGCCCAGCCCCTTTGCCAAGGGATCCGGACCCCCAAGACCACCCACTAAGCATCTGGTCCCTCTGAAGCACAATCAGTATGCATCTCCAGCCCCTCATCCTGCCCCCACCCTGGGCAATGTCAGAGCTGGGTCAGGCGGCCAGGGAGACCCTATGATCCTCCGGCAAAGGGAGCGATGGGGGGGGGGAGACAGAAGAGAGGCACAGGCTGTCCTCCTCAAGCTCCCCATCCATCGCCCTCCCCAGCAGATGCCAGACGCGGCACACGAGACAAAGATGGATGCCAGCAGACAGACCACCACCCAAGCGTGGCAAACGCAAGCAGGGAAGGCAGGGCGGCCAGCCACTTACCGAAACTTCACAAACACATTCATAGCCCAGGCGCTCATTTTTAAAGGCTCCAGCTTGATCCGGAACATGGCTTGCGGGGCCTGGAGCTCCAAGATGCAGCCGCCGCTAAAAGAGTTGCCCGGGAATGGAGGCGGAGGCGCCTTCACCACGGCAGCCAGGCTCCAAAAGCAGCCCCCTCCCCACAGCCAGGAGGAAGAGCTGGCCAAGCCGGACAGGGCACCTGGACCCACCACGCACACCTGGACTCCGAAGCCAGCTGTTCAGGAAGAGGGCGAAAGGCTCCCCCACAGAGGGAATTTGGGGAGCAGCGGTGGTTCACAAGGCAGCAGCCTCCCAGAAGCTTCCCTTCCTGCGCTTTCCCGCAGCCCCCTCCCTCACCGCTTGCCACAGAAAATGCTCAATGAAATCACTCGCAGTCAGGATTCCTCCTCTAATTGGTTTCTCCGACTGAAAAGCAGACCTTACCAGCCTTCCTGCCCAGCTGAGGGGGGGGGGTCTCTCACCCTTCTGCTCATCCTCGGAGGCTGGGCAGCAGGTCACAGCCCCACGCTGGACAGCCTGTTGGCGATCCTCCCCCCTGAAGGACAGAACAGGGCAGGGAATGGGTGGCCAACTCAGCCCCCAGAGTCATCAGGAGTCGGCTTGGCATCTTTAATGAACCGGTGTTTGAGAAGAAGGTGCCAAATTCTTAAGCCTAAGTGGGGAGACAGTCTGCTTCTCAAAAACCCTCTCCCCCCCCAAAAAAATGCATACTTCAAGGCTTCCACACAAGAGACAACCGGCTCAAAGCTAACGCCGTCCCTGCGAGGTCCACCAGTGTCAGAGAACGCCAAGGAAAGTGACTCTTGCTTGGCGCTGGGGGAAGTTCAGCGTCCGCAGCCCTACAGCATCCATCCCCGAAGCACATGTCAAAAGCACCAGCCCCACGCTGACTCCCGAGTCTAACTAGCACCTGCGCATGCAGTCACTCCACTTCCTGAAACTCTGGCGCCCAAGTGAGCGCAAGTAAGCAGGAAACCTCACCGCTGAGGAAAGAGGCAGCTCGGGACGACCCGGGAGCCGCTCTGCTCCAAAAGCCACTCTCGGCTGCCGCTGGACGTCCATCAGAAGTCCCGGCAGCAGCAGCTACAAGGAAGAGCCTGAGAGATCCCCGTCCAGGGATCCCTCCCGGTCACACTGCCCGATCACCTGGTCCGCTTCAGAGTCCCCAACACCCAGCGACCACCCCAGGCAGACAAAAAAAGAGCAAACAACAGCCACACAATGGTCCTTCTCAAACAATCCACAGCCGTCCCCTGAAATTCCAGAGAAGCCCAGACCGGACCAGAGGACCAGATGTCTCCAGAGCTGGCAGCGGCTCCTCTGCCCCCTAAACAATGGGGCATTTCACCCACCACCGAACCAGAGGCAGGCACAGCCGCCTGGCCCCGACCCTGAAGGGATGCAGCTGGCGCCGGATCCCCGGGGAGGGGGGTGTTCTTCCGCATCCCCTGCCTGAGGACGGGCAGGGAGAGCGGAGTCCCGATCCGGAGAAGAGAAAGCGGGTACCTCTCCACGCGGCTCCAGAAGAGCAGAATTGCTGGCATATCAGCGGAGGGAGTCACTCGTGGTGGTGGCAGCAGCAGCAGCAGCAGCAGCGCTCAAAGCCCAAGTTTGGTCAAGG
Organism: Podarcis liolepis; assembly: GCF_965112155.1. Lineage (NCBI taxonomy): Eukaryota > Metazoa > Chordata > Lepidosauria > Squamata > Lacertidae > Podarcis > Podarcis liolepis. The sequence goes on from NC_139565.1 coordinate 64,747,245, forward strand.
CGCGCAGAGTGTGCGGGAGCGAGCAAGCGAGTGAGGGCTGGAGCGCGCACAGGCACCCGCAGGCAGGCAGGCAGGCAAGGCAGGAATGCCGTGCGCTCGCTCGGGCGGGCAGAGGGACCCTTCCAGCGCCGCCAGCGACGACGACAAAGACGGCAGGGAGTCAGCGTGCAGAAATGTCATGATTACACTCCGGGTGAATCATCGCCAGCCATGCCCACCCGGTGCCCACACAGGCAGCAGTGCCAGGGGAGAGGGAGCCGGCAGCAGCGGCCGCCCCCAGACCCCTCCCCACTCCTCCACCCCCTGACATACACACCCCACAGCAGGGAAGTCAACTCTCGCCCCTCCTGGCAGCTGGCACTGGCACTCCAGATGCCCCTGAAGAGGGGGGGCTCTGCCCCACTTTGCAGCTGGGACTGGGAAGGGGAGGAGATGTCCAGAGGCATCATGTCAGGACAGACTGGGTGGAAGAGGAGGAGGGGGTTGTTTGGCTGGGCTGGGGGGACGACATCCCCAGCCCCCCCCAGGAGACCCCCCAATTGCCCTGCTCGAGGAAGGGGAGGGTCGTTCTCTCCTCCCCACTCCCCTCCCCCGTAGCAGGGAAGTCAACTCTCGCCCCTCCTGGCCCACCAGACACCCCTGGCGAGGGGGGGGGCTCTGCCCCACTTCGCAGCTGGGACTGGGGGGGGCAGGGGAAGCGCCCCGAATGGGAAGCGGAGGAGACGTCCATGGGCATCAGGTCAGTTTAGCCGGGCTGGGGGGAGTGACATCCAGGAGACCCCCCCCACCAGTAATTGGAGCCCGGCCTGGGCAAAGTGGGGAGGGGGCGACAAGTCCCGGGGGGGCATTACCCGCGTGTGTCCCCCCCCCCACCGGCCCAAGGAAGGGGGTCGAGTTCCAGCCCCCCCCCATATCTACCCACGGGGGGGGAGCCCACTAGCCTTTTCCAGGGGGCGTTGAGGGGCGGGGCCAGAGCCAGAGCCCCGCCCCTGCTCCTCGCCCCGGAGGGCGCCGCCGCGTCCCCCCCCCTCCGCCTCCGCCTCCCCCTCCGAGCGAGACTCACCTCCGTCCCGTCCCGTCCCGCCCGCCCGCCTCCCTCGGCCGGGCCCTCTGCCGCGCGGGGGCCGGGCGCCCGCCCCTGCCTAGCAACGGCCCGCTCCGGCGCCGCCCTCGCGCGCCTATTGGCCCCGCCCGCTGCCCATCTCGAGGAGACGCCGCTCCCTTTGGAGAACGAGGAGGAGAAGCTCCGCCCCCTCCGCTCCGCCCCGCTCCCCTCCCTCAGGCTCGCTCTCTCCCTCCCGCTCCCTCGATTGGCCTCTCCGCCAGCCAGTCACGCCCATTCTCGCCTGTCATTGGCCCCTCCGCGTGCGCCCTCGCCATTGGCCGGAGCTGCCTCGCGTGCCGGTTTTCGACCCGCCCACCCGGCCGCGGGAGGCTTCTGGAAGCCCCGTGACGTCACAATGGGGAGCGCTCCAACCAGGGAGGCCACGCCCACCGGGCGGGCGGGGCGCCACGTGGGGCGCCGCTACACGCGAGTAGAAGCTGCCCGGCCAGGCGGTCTCCTCGCCGGACTGGGGCTCCGCACGAGCCTGGCCTCCGGAGCTCAGCTGGCGCAGGATCGGGGCCTCGCATGCCGCTTACTCGCGAGGAAGCCGCCCTGGCCCCAGCGGCCCTTGCACGATGCATGCGTGAAGTTTGCGCCTGCAAAGGTTTCGTTCTTTCCGTCCCGTGCGAGTCCCGGAACTCCTGCTGCTGAAAGTGGCAGCTCGTGTCCTTAGCTGCATTTATACAGCAGGTTTTTTGCTCCAAGGAGTTTCAGGCGGCGGACACGTTTCCCCACCACCCCCCTCATTTAATCCCCACAACAGCCCTGCGAGGTAGCGGTGGTGGCGGTTGTTTAGTCGTGTCCGCCTCTTCGTGACCCCCTGGACCAGAGCATGCCAGGCACTCCTGTCTTCCACTGCCGCCCGCACTTTGGTCAAACTCATGTTTGTAGCTTCGAGAACACTGTCCCACCATCTCGTCCTCCGTCGTCCCCTTCTCCTTGTGCCCTCCATCTTTCCCAACATCAAGGCCTTTTCCAGGGAGTCTTCTCTTCTCCTGAGGTGGCCAAAGTCTTGGAGCCTCAGCTTCAGGATCTGTCCTTCCAGTGAGCACCCAGGGCTGATTTCCTTCAGAATGGAGAGGTTGGATCTTCTTGCAGTCCATGGGACTCTCCAGAGTCTCCTCCAGCACCAGAATTCAAAAGCATCCATTCTTCAGCCATCAGCCTTCTTTATGGTCCAGCTCTCACTTCCATACATCACTACTGGGAAGACCAGAGCTTGAACTATACAGTGGTACCTCTGGTTACGTACTTAATTTGTTCCAGAGGTCCGTTCTTAACCTGAAACTGTTCTTAACCTGAAGCACCAATTTAGCTAATGTGGCCTCCTGCTGCTGCCGCACGATTTCTGTTCTCATCCTGAAGCAAAGTTCTTAACCCGAGGTACTATTTCTGGGTTAGCGGAGTAACCTGAAGCGTATGTAACCCGAGGTACCACTGTGGACCTTTCTTGGCAAGCTCAGGGTAGTGGTACACCCACACAAAGGCACCCCAGTGCGTTTTATGGGCAAGTGTGTGGATTCGAACCCTGATCTCTCTCAGACCTGTTCCCACGCTCTAACCACTATGCCACCCTGGCTCTCCACTCTGTGACAGCGAAGCAATGGCAAAACAGAAGGATGTTCGGATGGGCCAGTGTAAAATCCACCCCTAAGCTGCTCCTCTGGCTTCAATGACCTGTGGCTGGATGTCGGGGAAGGAGGCACCCAGAGAGGCCCCAGGGTTGCAGCCAAGCCATTGTGGCCGATGCCCTGGGCTGTGTTCTCATTTTGGCGCCGGCTTGGACCCTGGCAACAGCCGCCTGTGGCAGTCTTTGCCTCTTGCTCTCCCTTCCATGTAACACAAAAGAGCTATGCCTCTTTGAATGGGCGAGTTTAGGAGTGCCAAGGCAGCCTGCGCCACCCGACTCTTGGGTCAGAGGCACGCCAGGGTGGACCAGAGGTCATGCCTTTATTTTTAACAATTGCATAGAATCCCACAAGCAGCATTTGAGCACAAGAGCAGCCATCTCCGCTCCTGCAGTTCCTAGAAACTAGTATTCGGACGACGCATCACTGCCTCTGACTGTGGATGCAGTGCATAGCCATTGGGGCTAGTAGCCCCCGATAGCCCCCTGATCCTCCATGAATTTGTCTCGTCTTCTTTTAAAGCTGCCTAGGCTGCTGACCAGGGACATGGGTGGCGCTGTGGGTCAAACCACAGAGCCTAGGGCTTGCCGATCAGAAGGTTGGCGGTTCGAATCCCCGCAACGGGGTGAGCTCCTGTTGCTCAGTCCCTGCTCCTGCCAACCTAGCAGTTCGAAAGCACATCAAAGTGCAAGTAGATCAATAGGCACCGCTCCAGTGGGAAGGTAAATGGTGTTTCCGTGCGCTGCTCTGGTTTGCCAGAAGCGGCTTAGTCATGCTGGCCACAAGACCCGGAAGCTGTACGCCGGCTCCCTCGGCCAATAAAGCGAGATGAGCACCGCAACCCCAGAGTCGGCCACGACTGGACCTAATGGTCAGGGGTCCCTTGACCTTTACCTTAGGCTGGTGACCACCCCTGCTTCCTGCCTTCCTGCATTCTACATAGGACAAAGAAGCAACAGACACAAATTCGGAATGTTTCCATCTCCCTAGACATCCTGCTGCCGCCTGGAAAGTTGCCTTCATGCAGCAGAGCGACTTGGAGCAAATTGGAGCTGAATTGGAGCAAATAACCAAGTGTGTTTCTGTGCTTCAGGGACTAAAGGAAAATAATGGCTTCCTGTCCCCCTTTAGGTGTTAATTTGCTTAGCAGCAAATACAGTTGTTCCGCCACCAATTACTGCAGGTCACTGCTTAATTTGCATAGGTCTAGCCTGTAATTGAAGGGTCACAGGCTGTACTTACTTGCTATTATGTCCCATTGTTTACCATTCTCTCACCTTCCAACTCAGAATGAGACCAACGCTCCACGCATCTGGTGATGTGGACTCTAGTCATAGTAGTCTATTGTGCGGTAATAAATCTCTTCCCCTTTATTGCTACATAAACATTCAATGGAAGAGGGTGCATTATTCTGCCGGGGATGAATGAAAAATGGCCCCTTTTGAAAGTCTGCCTTGACGTCGTTCCTTTCAAATCCTTATATAACAGGACAGCACAAGGACATAAAGAGGAGTGGGAAGGATTGGGCCGAATGTCCATCCACACCTGTCTCCTGTTCTCACAGGGGCCAACTGATGCCTCAATGGGGAACCGACAAGCGGAAACTGGGTAAAACAGCGCCCTCTTGACCTGTGGCCCTAGCAAGGCCGTTCAGAGCCTGCATACTGCCTCTGACAGTGAAGCGCAGCCATCCTGGCTAGCAGCTGTCAATAACCCTCCCCTCCTCCATGAATTTGTCTAAAGGGGACGCGGGTGGCGCTGTGGGTTAAACCACAGAGCCTAGGACTTGCTGATCAGAAGGTCGGCAATTTGAATACCTGCAATGGGGTGAGCTCCCGTCTTTCGGTCCCTGCTCCTGCCCACCTAGCAGTTCGAAAGCACCTCAAAGTGCAAGTAGATAAATAGGTACCGCTCCGGCGGGAAGGTAAACGGCGTTTCCGTGCGCTGCTCTGGTTTGCCAGAAGCGGCTTAATCCTGCTGGCCACATGACCCGGAAGCTGTACTCCCTCGGCCAGTAAAGCGAGATGAGTGCCACAACCCCAGAGGCGGCCACAACTAGACCTGATGGTCAGGGGCCCCTTTACCTTTACCTCCATGAATTTGTCTAATCCCCTTTTAAGGCCATCCAAGTTGGTGGCCAGCCATCCCTGCCTCTTGTGGGCACGAACTGTGTGCTGTGTTATGTCTTTTATCTATCCTGAAAGTTAAGGATGCAGAGGCTATTCAGCTCCCGGCACAAATAGAATTCAGTCCAGCTCTGCCAGAATCCACAAGAATCAGGCTTTCCTCCAGAAAGTAGTGAGCGAGCGCCTGGATCTTACCCTGGCATTTTGGCAGAGGGCAGGGTGAGGCTAGCAGAACAACAGACGGGGTGCCCAGCAGTCCCAAGTTTTTACACTGGGCAACAAGAATAGACTTGGCAGAGCCTGTCCGACCTGTGCAGCCAGGCAGAAAGAGAGTTGAAACAGAAGGGATTGCGTCATGCAGGATGCTCTGCCCATCCCAGAATATGCTCAGACATGGGCTTCTGGTGGCCTCAAGGGGAAGCAGGGCCATCCCAGGGGAGCAGCTGCTCCAGAGAGCACCTCATCTCTCTGAGGATGCCTCCTGCCTTAGAGAGAAATCCACACGATTTCTGGACCCCGTTGATGTTCATGGAGCTCCTTGGAATTTGCTCATTGTTCTGCCAGTAACTCCAAGACAAGGCTGGGAAAGGGTGGTGCTTGCATGTTGTGTACACATAGATGCCTGCCGTTCCGGAGATGTTTTCCTTGCCCCGTCTATGTGATGATGAGGGTGACCATGACACAAATCATTCCCAAGTGATGAGTATTGCCTCCGCTCTGTAAACAGAGTTTTAAGAGACTTGTTCACAGCGCTTGCAGAATGACAGAATGCCTCTTCCAAGACAACCCTTTTGCTCAGGCACTTCCATGCTATTTCAGAGGTGGCACAAACATTGCTGACATGTGACAGAAAGCAGAAATGAAGCATGTTTTTCTTTTTTAAAAATTGAATGTACATGCTAGCTTGAATTAATGCTATGTTTATACTGCAGGCGCCTGCAGGAACTGCAAAAATCACCTCCGTTGACAAGTGCGAAAGTGGTCTAAGCATTAGATCACCACAGCTACACTCCAATTCCTAGTCCGTGTTCTACCCTAATTCCAACCTAAGACTGGACAGCACCCAGAACCAATAAATCCACCATTCTGAAATTTTGCTCCACCAGAGCAGCATTCTGTGTCCAAGAGTGCCCAGCCAGACACCATGAAATATGAAAGCATAACTCGCTCTCCCCTGCTGTTTATCCCCAGCAGAGCCTAACTACTCAATGCACACAGGCAGGGGCTGTTACTTGGAAGGAAGACAGAGAAATTTGTTCAGGCAGGGAACAGTACAGGCTCAGCAGCAGACTCAGGGCTGGCTCCCGTCAGCAATTCTGCTGCAGCCTTAATGCTGCACCAGCCGCAGCCTTCAGCTCAAGCAGGAGGGAAGCCCCACGCAGAATGCATTGCAGTAATCCAGTCTCTCATTTTGAAGAGGATCTCATTCCAAAGTGTGGGTGCCACCACACTAAAAGCTGGGTGAGGCACCCACAAGAAGGGCCTCAGTCAATCCCTTCAGTGTCCAGGCTAGAAAGACACCCTCTTTATAATAAATGAAACTGCAAGCTCTTTGGGGCAGGGACCTGTCATGTTTCCCCACATTGTAATGAGAGCCAGTGTGGTGTAGTGACTAGAATGAAAGACTAGGACCCAGGAAACCAGGGTTCAAATTCCCACTGGGCCATGAAGCTCGCTGGGTGATCTGGGGCCAGTCACTGCCTCTCAGCCTAACCCACCTCACAGGGATGTTGTGTGGATTAAATGAGGAGGGGACCAATCATGTAAGTCACCTTGAGCTCCTTGGAGGGTAAAGGGGGGATATAAATGCACTGAATAAATAAAGCGCCATATAAGCTTAACAACAAGAACAATGGCAGTGATAAGCAAACGCACCAATTGGCAGAATCTTCAAATTCACTTGGGCAAGCCCAGGGCAACGTTCCCGGAGGCTTAACCCATTAGGACCCAACTGCAGGATCCTTTACAGACACAAGGGATCCAGTCTGGCAGGAGCCCTCGGAAGAGAAAGTCCAGTGGCCAAACACCTCAACCCTTCCACACACAGATGGACACCCTCTGCAACAATTGCAGCCTCGCACTTGAAAATCTCCCCATATCCCCACTGGCAAACTTTAGCTGCTTAAAAACCCCTCCAAACTCACAAGTAAGTCCTCTTCCTGCCTCTCCTTTTGTGGTGGGTCTGGCGATTCCTCTCACACACCGCAATTTAGTGCAGTCAGGGGGTCCCCGTCCTCCTTGAGACCTCTTTTTTCAGGGGAGATTTCGGCTCTCCAAGATCTTTCCTGGATGTGGCTCTCGCCTCCCGATGCCCTTCTGCCACCTTCTGTGCCCAGGTACATAATCACTGTCTCTCCTCCTGCCCTGGCCCTCCCCTGTCACATGGCCTCTGGGCTCCACTTCCGAGCTGCTCTGTGGGGCCTCCCCAGTGCCCAAAGGGGTGGCCCCAAGGCTCTCATTGTCACCAGGCAGGCAGGCACCCTTGAGAGAATGACACCCCTCCTTCAGGGTGACGTAGGGGAAGAGAGGCTGGCTATTTGCCACCTACAGGATGTGAGCAAGTGTCATCAAGGAATCCTCTCATCTTGCTGACATGGAGTGTTTATGGGATGGGCTCCTCTTGGAGCCGGCAAGGTAAATATTTTCCCAGGATTATCAGCTGGGATCCTTGAGTCATCGTGGTTGGAACCCGCCACTGGATCCACCCAAGTCTCCAAAAAGGCTGCTGCACCCAGAGAAGGGGTGGCCGCATCCGGTCTCCATGGCAACCGCTTGAAGGATGCTTTGGTCCATGGTGACATGCAGTTCTGCGCTGCTCAGCCCCCTCGCCCTGGACTGAAATCCATTGAGGAAGTCAATAGGGGGGGGTGAGGCCCAAATGTTCTCAATAAGGAGCAGCCCAGCAGGGGGCTCGGCTCCATTCAGGCAAGGCAGGCTGGCTGGATTTCCATTCAGAAAGAAGGCTGGGAGTTCAGGCTGAAAGTGGAGGATTTCAAGAGCCTTCCCTGAGGATAGGAGATGACTGGGGTGGGCAGGGGAGACTTCCAGGGGCCAGACACAGAGGGCCACATTTAGACCAAGAGCCGGAGCTTCTGGTCAGGCATTTGAGTCCCGCCACAGACTTCTACTCTGCAAGCAAGTCCTGCTCTCACCTTCACATTGCCAGTGGCACAATTTTTCTGACACTGGTGAGAATCCTTGTTCTCTCCCTGAGGTTTCAGGTCAAGAGAAGCCTGGCTTGCTGGCTGGAGCTCTTCAGGCACACCAGTGGGACAACCAACTCTCCACCAGCCCTTGTGTGATGAGAGCCAGTGTGGTGTAGTGGTTAAGAGTGGTAGGCTCATAATCTGGTGAACCGGGTTCGTGTCTCCGCTCCTCCACATGCAGCTGCTGGGTGACCCTGGGCCAGTCACACTTCTGTGAAGTCTCTCAGCCTCACTCACCTCACAGAGTGCTTGTTGTGGGGGAGGAAGGGAAAGGAGAATGTTATCCGCTTTGAGACTCCTTCGGGTAGTGATAAAGCGGGATATCAAATCCAAACTCTTTCTTCCGCCTGCAACCACACACAGCACCCCTTCCAAAGTGGGGGGAAGACTTCCCAGTTGCAAACGTAAAGCCTGGTTCATGGAACCAATGCTTATTTTTAAAAAATACACTCCTGCAGAAGAACATAAATATAGCTTGCTGGATCAGGCCAGTGGCCCATCTAGTCCAGCACCCTAATCTCACAGTCACCACCTTCTTTTAAAGCTATCCAAGCTGGCAGCCACTGTCACCACCTTTTGTTAAACCGTGGAACTCCCCACCACTGGAGGCAGCCATGGCAACCAACTTTGATGGCTTTAAAAGAGGATTGGGCAAATCCATAGAGAAGGAGAGAGCTATCAGTGGCTACTAGCAACAATGGCTTTGCTTCCACGGTCAGAGGCAGTGGTGCTTCTGGATCCCAGTCTCTGGAAACCATGGAAAGGGAGATGAATCTTGAGTTCGAATCCTGCTTGCTGCTTTCCCTTGGGGGCATCTGGTTGTCTGCTATGACAACAGCAGACCCTCCAAGGGTCCCTATTTCCCAGGGGCAGTCCCGGATTTACAGAAGCCGCCCCGGTTTCTGATTTGACCCTGGAATGTCTCGATTTTCCTTAGGGGCTACCTTGGAAGGTGATCCGGAAACTGCAATTAATCCAGAATGCGGCAGCTGGACTGGTGACTGGGAGTGGCCACCAAGACCATGTAACACTGGTCCTGAAAGATCTTCATTGGCTCCCAGTACGTTTCCAAGCACAGTTCAAAGTGTTGGTGCTGACCTTGAAAGCCCTAGACGGCCTCGGCCCAGTAGACCTCAAGAAGCGTCTCCACCCCCATCGTTCTGTCCGGACACTGAGGTCCAGCGCCAAGGGCCTTCTGGCGGTTCCCTCGCTGTAAGAAGCCAAGTTACAGGGAACCAGGCAGAGGGCCTTCTTGGTGGTGGCGCCCATCCTGTTGGAACACCCTCCCATCAGATGTCAAGGAAATATCCAACTATCTGACTTTTAGAAGACATCAGAAGGCAGCCCTGTTTAGGAAAGTTTTTAATGTTTGATCTTTTATCGTGTTTTTAATATTCTCTTGGGAGTCGCCCAGAGTGGCTGGGGAAACCCAGCCAGATGGGTGGGGTATAAATAAATTATTATTATTATTATTATTATTATTATTATTATTATTATTATTATTATTATTATTATCAGGACGTCCATATTTTCATCAGAGAAATGTTAGACCAGGATACTGAAGCAGATGGGCAGTTGCCCTGATCCAGCAAGATCTTCTTCTGCAAGGGAGAAGAACGCTTTTCCCGGAGGAAAGGACTATCAATTTGTGGCACTGGCCACCATGGTTACGCTTTGCCCTAATGGTCAGAGGCAGCCGTGCTTCTGAATCCCAGTCGCTGGAAACCGCAGGAAGGGAGATGAATCTTGCGCTCAAATTCCACCTGCGGGCTTCCAGTCTGGGCACCTGTTGGGCCACTGGGAGAGCAGGATGCGTCTCCACGTAGCCACCGAACCGGCTCCTCTGGTGTTCTTCCGCTCAGAAAGCTACGGATTACTTCGTCCTCCGGTTGCTTCGCAGAATCCCCCTCCCTTTTTTTGTTTTTTTGTTTCCAGGCTGCTTCCACTCTTGCCAAGCGGAGGCGGCGTTAATGAACGCTATCCCCATCTCAACCTGAGCCGATTCTCCGCCTGGCGCGCCGCGGCTGCCAGCTGGGTGGTGTCTCCCCCCGCTTGTGTTATGCAAAAGTCATTCGCCGCCTTGCCAGCCAGGCAAGTTTCTCCGGGAAGCAGCACAGCCCATTCCTTCCTCTCCCGTTGACCCCTCCAGCTTGCTCTCAATGTGCCAGCCACACCTCTCTCCTGGCGCACGGTCGCTAACTGAAAGGGCTAACGGGCACCCGGAAAGCGCCCACCAGAGGCTCCATCTCGCGCTTGCAAATGTTCCCCACGTTCCCTTGAAACGCTTCCCCCTTTCTTCCCTCCCTGGGGGGCTCCCGTTTCCTTCCATCCCGGCGAAAAACAGGATGCCGCCGCCAGAGGCGTAACGTGCGCGCCCTGACCCGACCAGCTGCTTCTGCGCTGAGTAAGGCCTGAGCAAGGCTGCTTTCCCCAGGCTGGGTGAGGCCCGCTAGTTAATGAGAGCAATTGGAGGTAATTGGGCTGGGAGAGCCTCCAAATGGGGCAGGGCAGCCGCAGACACGTGTCCTTTTGAGGAGGAGCGGGGAACGTGAGCCTGGGAAAAGTCATAGGAAAAGTCGCGTTCAGAAGGACTTTCTGGGGAACAAACCACCGCGAAAGGTGGTGGACTCTCCTTCTTCGGAGGTTTTCAAACAGAGGTTGGATAGCCGCTGTCATGGATGCTTTAGCTGAGATTCCTGGATTGCAGGGGTCCGGCTGGATGGCCTTTGGGGTTCCCTTCCAACTCTACAGTTCTATGATTCTATGGCCTCAGAGGGTGGTGGCCTCTCCTTCAATGGAGGTTTTAAAGGAGAGGTTGGGTGCCCATCTGTCAGGGATTCTTGAGCTGCAGTTCTTACATTGCAGGGCATTGGACTCGATGATCCGTTGGGGTCTCTTCCAACTCTACGATTTTATTCTTGTAAGTTGTGGGATGAGAATTGCAACTTAGGACTAGGTGCATTTGAAGCTGTGGCTTACATTGCACACACTCTCAGCTGTAGATTCAGGTAGGTAGCCGTGTTGGTCTGACGCAGTCAAAATAAATTAAAAAATTGTTCAGTAGCACCTTAGAGACCAACTAAGTTTGTTCTAGGTCAAAATAAAAAAATTCCTTCCAGTAGCACCTTAAAGACCAACTAAGTTAGTTCTTGGTACGAGCTTTCGTGTGCATGCACACTTCTTCAGATACACTGAAACAGAAGTTGCCGGACCCTTCTATATAGTGAGAAGGTGGGGAGGGGTATTACTCAGAAGGGTGGTGGGAATGGGAGATTGGCAGATAGCTGAGATGAGCCTGTTGACGACTCGTAACGACTGCAATAGGTCTTACAGGAAAAGGCAAGGGGTGAGAAGGTGAAAAATGGCTAAGTCATGTATAATGAGATAAGAATCCAATGTCTCTGTTGAGACCAGGTCTCTCCATGGTTTTAAGTTTGGTAATGAGTTGCAATTCAGCAGCTTCTCTTTCCAGTCTATTTCTGAAATTCCTTTGTAGTAAAAACAGCTACTTTGAGATCTTGTATAGAATGTCCTGGGAGATTGAAGTGTTCTCCTACTGGTTTCTCTGTTTTGTGATTCTTGATGTCTGATTTATGTCCGTTTATTCTTTGGCGTAAGGTTTGGCCTGTTTGTCCAATATAGAGAGCTGAAGGACACTGTTGGCATTTGATGGCATACACAATGTTAGACGATGAGCAATTAAATAGTCCCGAGATGGTATGTGTGATGTTGTTGGGGCCAGTAATGGTGTTGTCTGGGTGTATGTGGCAGCAAAGTTGGCATCTGGGTTTATTGCAGGCTCTGGTGCCAGTGTCCGTGTTAAGTCTGGTTGTAGTATTATTGTGGGTTAGGAGTTGTTTAAGATTGGGTGGCTGTCTGTAGGCAATGAAAGGTCTTCCTCCCAGAGCTTGAGAAAGAGAACTGTCATTGTCCAGGAGAGGTTGTAGGTCTCTGATGATGCGTTGTACTGTTTTAACTTGGGAGCTGTATGTGATGACTAGAGGTGTTCTGTTATTTTCTTTTTTGGGTCTGTCTTGCAGCAAGTTCTCTCTGGGTATCAGTCTGGCTCTGTTGATCTGTTGTCTTATTACATATTTCATACATTATTTCCTTGGCATCTGAAGGGAGAGCGTTCCACAGGCAGGGTGCCACTACTGAAAAGGCCCTCTGCCACTAGAGTCTCATTGGCATTTTGTAATATCTGCCTTCATTCACAAATATGGAGGCCTCAGGGGAGGAAGCTTAAGGGGAAGGAACCCGGAGACCCTCCAAAAGCTCTCAGGCTCTCAGCAGCCGGCATGGCCAATGGTCAGGAATGGTGGAGGTCCAAGAGCTCTCCTCCCCCCCCTTCTTCCCTGCCTGACTCTCCTTCACACCAGGACAGTGAGATTATAGCATCCTAAATCTGAACCTTCTCTGATTACTTTCTCTTGTTCAGAACATTCTGGGAAATTTCCCCTATCAAGAAGCAATTGTCTGACCATTTACAGTAGTTCCCATGGCAACACATCCCCCATAGTTTGCCTAAGAAAAAAACGGTGTGCCTGGTCAACAGGCTGCTTGGCCAGCCTGAAGGAGTCCTTGTGGTCATGAACTCTCCTCTTCTGCAACTCCTGATCTTAAAAGAAAGCCTTTCTTCCCACAGCAGGGAGTTAAACTATGGAACTCACTCCTGCAGGGGGCAGCTATGGATCTCTTTGGATCTCTTTAAAGGACAATTGGAACCGTCTCCCTTGGAAGGCTGTGTGCTCTCCTTTCTTGGAGGTTTTTAAAGAGAGGTTGCCTGACCATCTGTCATGGATGCTTGAGCTGAGATTCCTGCCTTGCAGTGGTTAGGCTAGATGACCCCCCGGGGTCCCTTCCAACTTGATGATTTGATGATTCCAATTAGACAAATTAATGGAGAGGGTTATAGAATCATAGAATCATAGAGTTGGAAGAGACCACAAGGGCCATCGAGTCCAACCCCCTGCCAAGCAGGAAACACCATCAGAGCACTCCTGACATATGGTTGTCAAGCCTCTGCTTAAAGACCTCCAAAGTAGGAGACTCCACCACACTCCTGGGCAGCAAATTCCACTGTCAAACAGCTCTTACTGTCAGGAAGTTCTTCCTAATGTTTAGGTGGAATCTTCTTTCTTGTAGTTTGGATCCATTGCTCCGTGTCCGCTTCTCTGGAGCAGCAGAAAACAACCTTTCTCCCTCCTCTATGTGACATCCTTTTATATATTTGAACATGGCTATCATATCACCCCTTAACCTCCTCTTCTCCAGGCTAAACATGCCCAGCTCCCTTAGCCGTTCCTCATAAGGCATCGTTTCCAGGCCTTTGACCATTTTGGTTGCCCTCCTCTGGACACGTTCCAGTTTGTCAGTGTCCTTCTTGAACTGTGGTGCCCAGAACTGGACACAGTACTCCAGGTGTGGTCTGACCAGAGCAGAATACAGTGGCACTATTACTTCCCTTGATCTAGATGCTATACTCCTATTGATGCAGCCCAGAATTGCATTGGCTTTTTTAGCTGCCGCGTCACACTGTTGGCTCATGTCAAGTTTGTGGTCAACCAAGACTCCTAGATCCTTTTCACATGTACTGCTCTCAAGCCAGGTGTCACCCATCTTGTATTTGTGCCTCTCAATTTTTTTGCCCAAGTGCAATACTTTACATTTCTCCCTGTTAAAATTCATCTTGTTTGTTTTTGCCCAGTTTTCTAATCTGTCAAGGTCGTTTTGAAGTGTGATCCTGTCCTCTGGGGTGTTAGCCACCCCTCCCAGTTTGGTGTCATCTGCAAATTTGATCAGGATGCCCTTGATGACTTCTAGTCACAGTAGCTATGCTCTCCCTCTGCAGTGGGAGGCATCAATGCTTCTGAATACCAGCTGCCAGAAACCACAGGAGGGGAGACTGGTCTTGAGTTTGAATCCTGCTTGCTGGTTTCCCACAGGCAACTGTTCAGCCACTGTGAGAATACGATGCTGGACTAGATAGGACATTGGTCTGATCCAGCACAGGCTCTTCTTATGTTCTTATATACAGCAGTACCTCGGGTTACAGACGCTTCAGGTTACAGACTCCGCTAACCCAGAAATAGTAAGGTTAAGAACTTTGCTTCAGGATGAGAACAGAAATCGTGCTCCGGTGGCGCAGCAGCAGCAGGAGGCCCCATTAGCTAAAGTGGTGCTTCAGGTTAAGAACAGTTTCAGGTTAAGAACGGACCTCCAGAACGAATTAAGTTCTTAACCCAAGGTACCACTGTACAGCAATCCTGTTAAGGCCTCTGACCTCCCCTTCCTTTGTTAGGCAGATGGCTGGCAACCAGGCCAGGCTGGTGGCGAATGTTTAATCTGTGGGTGATGGGAGGGCACCCAGTTGGGGAAGGCTTGGCTGGAGAAAACAGAGGAAGCTTCACGAGGGTTTCTGTCTGCTGCCTTCAAGTTCCCTTGCTGGGTCTCCTAGAGATGTCTGCCTTGCTATCCGGGGATTGGCTGCCTATTTTTAGGACTGTCTCTTCTATAACCTATTTGCTTCCAGCAGACTGCACTTGCCTGTTTGTAAATAAAGGAAATATTGCAAAGACACTCCTCTCTCATCCCAAGGAAACAGGCTGCGTGCACATGACCGACATATGAAATGCAGCAAAGGGCTTCTCTTTCTCAATCTCTGTCGAAGCTGGTTTGGGGAAACCCCATTCAAAATGCAATGCTTTTTTTGTAAGAAACAAGAGGATGGATACAGGATAGGTTTTGTTTAATCCTCTTTTCAAGCAGAGTAAACCAAAGTGTGTGCACAGCCTTATTTGACTTGGAAAGGCATAAGAAACAAGCCCGGAGAAGCAGGCTCAGAAACTTTGGTAGAAAAGGAGAGTTCGCTTCTCCAGAGATCTGTCCAGGGCTGGAGAATCAAGGGAAAAAGTTCATTCCAGATTTCTTGGTTGAGGTTATTGCAGGCCAGAAACACAGCAGAGTCATTATTCTGAGAATTGGGCAATTGACCTGAAATGACCCTGCAAGGTTACTAAGAACAGAAACTGGTTTCGGGGAAGAAGGAGCGAGCCGAGTCAGGGACACAGCAAGCGCAGCAGCCCTTTCTTTGTGGCTTGAGAAGTGACAGGCCAATTGCAGGTTTGGCTGCTGCTGGGAGGCAGCGAAGGTCCTGGGCTGCCTCTGGAGCAGCTGGAGAAGCTAATCACCATCATCAGAACCTGCTCCTGCCGAGCCCTGACCCTGATCTGGGAGGGCAAGGCTGACTGGGGTGGGTGGGACTGCAAAGGGAGCTCTTGTGGGCTTCTCTCCGGCGATTCCCAGAATTAAAAACAACAGAGTGGAACTTGGAACTCTTCCCAAGGCCCCGAATTGCTTGCACAAAGGCTAGATTGTATCTGTTCTTTATTGAGCATTCATCCTGATTTGCCTGTGGCAGGGAGAGAGGTGCTCAGCAATGAGCCTTCATCCTGCATTCACACTGAATTGCTTGCAAGCTGTTAATTCGTTTCCCCGTTGATCACTCCTTCATCCCACCGTTTTCATATATGTTTCAGAAAAAAGAATAGCATTAAAACAAAAAATACAAGAATAAAATACAAGAATAAAAAGAAAAACAAAAATACAGGAAAAATACAGAACAAATACACAGATAAAAAAGAAAAGAAAAATAAAAAATCAACCTTTCCATATCTTACATTCATATCCTTGTTTCCCTGACCTCCTCATACCTCCCTTTTTTGTATTCCAATTCAATTAATTAATTCAGCAATTTCTTTCCCTCCTTATTATCCTAATCTCTGATCTTAATATATTATAACATTAAATTTTTACCTAATTAAAACTTAACTTCATTCAAACATCATTCTAACATTCATTAATTTTGCAATACTTCTGTAAATAGTCTTTAAATTTCTTCCAATCTTCTTCCACCGACTCTTCTCCCTGGTCTCGGATTCTACCAGTCATTTCCGCCAGTTCCATGTAGTCCATCACTTTCATCTGCCATTCTTCCAGAGTGGGTAAGTCTTGTGTCTTCCAATACTTTGCAATAAGTATTCTTGCTGCTGTTGTGGCATACATAAAGAAAGTTCTGTCCTTCTTTAACACCGGTTGGCCGACAATGCCCAGGAGAAAGGCCTCTGGTTTCTTCAAGAAGGTATATTTAAATACCTTTTTCATTATATATCATCTCCCAGAAAGCCTTAATCCTTGGGCACGTCCACCAAAGGTGAAAAAATGTACCTTCAGTTTCTTTACATTTCCAACATTTATTATCGGGCAAATGGTAGATTTTTGCAAACTTAACTGGGGTTATGTACCACCTGTATATCATTTTCATAATACTCTCTTTGGGCATTACATGCCGTAAATTTCATACCTGTGGTCCACAACTGTTCCCAGTCAGCAAACATAATGTTATGTCCAACATCTTGTGCCCATTTAATCATAGCAGATTTCACCGTTTCATCCTGAGTATTCCATTTCAACAGCAAGTTGTACATCTTTGACAAAGTCTTAGTTTTAGGTTCTAACAGTTCTGTTTCTAATTTTGATTTTTCCACCTGGAAGCCAATTTTCTTGTCCACATCCCACCATTTTCAATGCACATCCTCATCACTTTCCAAACTGCAAACAGTCTGATTAGTTTACCAAGCCTGGGGGCAGCAGAATTTTTAACTCCACAAACCTATATTTCCCAGGGTGTGCTTGAATTCCCTCACACGAAACACTCGCGGTCCAGATGTGCCCTTAGTTATCTCCTAAGGAATAAATTCTGCTAAGGAACTGTGGAGTGATGGATGGATTCTGCTCCTCAGGCCCCCTTCCAGGTCCCCAGTTCTACAGTGGCCAACCAGGCACCTCTGGGAATGGCGCAGGCAGGACACAAGCCCAACAGCACACAGCAGTATTCAAGGAGGCAAGAGTCTGCCTCTGAGCCCAGGCGGGACAGGCAGTTTTCTGCAGAACTCTAGAAATGCTGATTGCTTCTCCCAGTCCTGGGCTGCTCTTCTGCACCTCGGGAAAACAAATGCATGCCAGATACCTCACAAGATTGCAAAAGGACCAGGTTTCCCCTACTCCTTACAGCCTTAGGACTCAGCTATGCTGTCACATTGATTGACTTCATTTATTCAACATGAAGTAAAGGTAAAGGGGTAAAGGGACCCCTGACCATTAGGTCCAGTCGGGGCCGACTCTGGGGTTGCGGCGCTCATCTTGCTTTACTGGCCGAGGGAGCCGGCGTACAGCTTCTGGGTCATGTGGCCAGCATGACTAAACCGCTTCTGGCAAACCAGAGCAGCACACGGAAACGCCGTTTACCTTCCCACCAGAGCGGTACCTATTTATCTACTTGCACTTTGATGTGCTTTTGAACTGCTAGGTTGGCAGGACGAGGGACCGAGCAACGGGAGCTCACCCCATTGCGGGGATTCGAACCGCTGACCTTCTGATCGGCAAGCCCTAGGCTCTGTGGTTTAACCCACAGCACCACCTGCGTCCCTCTTCAACATGAAGTACTTGCCCCCAATCAGCAGGGTGGTAACCTGGGCTAGCAAAGTTACCCAGGAGAAGGCAGGCATACATAGTCATACTATGTAGACCAGGGATGGGGACCCTGGCACACTCCTGAGACAGTTGCAATCCCAGCTCTCTCCAGCCAGCATGTCCAGGGGTCAGCAGGAAGGGGGGTTGAAGTCCCCCTCCACATCTGGAGGGCCACACGTTCCCCCTCCCCGATGCGCCCAGAAGTTGGTGGCATCAGTTTCGTGTTGGGGCAGGTGAGGTAAACATACATTTCTGTTTAGGGGAAACACGTGTGACTCATGGCGAGAAGGAGAGAGATCTCGGTGGTGAATCACATCGGAAAAGGGCAGGAATATCCTCAGGTAACGGATGCGAGGAAGCAATGGGTTATCCTTAAAGGACCGCGTCAGAAACAGTCAAGAGGCCTCCCAAAGAGATGCAGAGGGATGTGTCTCTCTGGGGAAGCCTCCCCCAAACTGCCCCCCCCCCCGATATAGCCAAACTACAGATCCCAGCACCAGCACCCCTGGCCAGAGGCCATCCTGGGTCTCCATTGGGTCAGCTTCTCCGGGGTCACAGAGGGTCTGATGTGGAGCTATGTGGAGGCCTCTGGCTAGCCAGCGCTGGCACTGGGAGAAAGATGCTGAGCTGGGTGCACCCCGGTCTGAGCAAGCAGGGGGCATCTTCTGTCCTGCTAGGCCAGCCCCTTTGCCAATCTGGTGCCCTCCAGATGTTTTGGTCTATAGTTCCCACAAGCTCCAGCCAGCACAGAAAAGGTTGGGCAGGTGGATTAGGGAACACCTCTCTAAAATGGGCAAGGATGGTCTTGGGGGCTTTTCAGTTTAGAGAAAAAGTGAGGCCACAGGGGAAAAAATTGCGACATCATTTGCGGCATTGAGGAAGCGCATAGAGAAAAGCTTCCCTCCCTCTCTTGAAGCTCGAACTTGGGAACATCCACCAGCTGAGTGGATTCAGGACAGATAAAAGAATGTGCTTTTTCATGCAGTGCAGACTATGGAACTCACTGCCACTGGAAGCAGTGATGGCCACCCACCTGGATGGCTTTAAAAGAGGATCAGACAAATTAATGGAGGAGGAGGAGAGGGCTAAGGGTTGCTCCTAGCCACAGTGGCTAAGCCCTGCTCTCCACAGCTGCAGCCAGTTTGCAAATACCAGTCGCTGGAAGCTGCGGGAGGGGAGAGGCCTCTGGTGCTCAAATCCTGCTTGTGGGTAGACCACTGTGAGAGCAAGATGCTGGACCGGCTCTCCTTATGTGCAAGGGATGCACAAGTGTGCACAAAGCCCAGGTTCCCGCAGCCCCGAGCGGTGGCTGCCATATGCCCGTGCATGGTGCGCTGACGTCTGCGGGGTCTCCAGAGCGACAGCATGAATGAGGCCATTCACTCCCGTCAGCCGTGTGACATCGAGCGGATCCCTCTCTCTCGCAGGGAAAGGTGTGCCAGTGGGTGGGCGGGCGCGTCAGCGAGGGGGCGTGTGGCAGCGCATGGCTGCGAGTGGGGAGAAGCCGTTTGCCACGTCACGGGATTCACTCGCAGGGTCTCTCGCCCCCACACTGCTGGCTGCGTCGGCTGGTGGGAGCATCTTGCAGCATTGTATAACTTCCGACGCCCCCGGCGCATCGCCTAAAGTGGGCAGAGCGGGAAGCAAGATTTGGGGCAGGGGGAGGAGAGAGAGAGAGGCAGCAGTGGGGGGGGCAACTCCTGCCCATTCAGGAGCACTTGGTACTCCCCAGCCTTGGAAGGCAGAAAGGCAGCCACTCCCGGCCTCTGGTTGCCAAGCACCAGCAAATCTGGTTGCCAAGGGTACGGTAGCCACAGCAACGCAGCCCTGCCACAAGCGATGCACACTCAGAACGTGCCTGTGGCTGTTCACACACAACCTCCTTTTTAGGTGTGTGTGAAAGAATGCAGAAACTGGGAGTTGGTCATGGTGATGCTTGGGGGGAAGGGGTCACCTGAAGCTCATGTAGCTCAGCCTGCTTCTGAGCCCACACATTTTGTTAAGGAAATTGAGATAAGAAAACAGGCTCCCCCAACATGGCGCCCTCCAGAAGACTTGGACTGCAACTCCTGTGAGCCGCAGAATCATGGGCTGTGCTGGCCGTGGGTAAGGGCACTGGCAGTCCACACACACCTGGAGGGTCCAGGGCCGGGTTTAGGTTTGATGAGGCCCTAAGCTCCTGACACTCCTGAAGGTGATGGGGCCCTTTCTATGTCCAGCTGTCCTTTATCAACAACAAATTGTCTCTGGTTTTTGTGTTGAATATGTGCTATATGGTAATTTATCTATGGTAAGGCATCTAAAGCCATTTGCGCATAACAAAATATGTATTTTATTAAATGTACATCCGGGTTTTTTTTCCCCCTTTAATTTTTTTAGGGGCCCCCAAGAGAGTGGGGCTTGTTTAGCTTATACGTAACTCCAGCACTGAGGGTCCCAGGCTGGCGCAGAGGACTCTCTGCGGCTTCTTGTTCCTGCCTTGCAGGGTGGAAGAACACTGGAGTGCCTTTGCAAAAGACAATGGTCCCATCAGAGGACTTAAGAGGCTGGTAGGGAAGTGGAAGGTTTGCATCTGGGACCACATTTCCCTGCGTGACCTTGGGGCTGGGCCGGCCCTGGTGTTCCCTGGCTGTTGCTGGGGCCACAGGAGCCCTTGGGAGATACAGTTCCGTGGTCCTGGGGTTCTGTGAATAGATTGGTCCCTGCTGGCCTGATCCAGCTGCCTCTTTGTACGTTCTCACATCCCCGCACCCTGGGAGCATGAGATGGTCCAGAATCCCGGGGGGGTGTCCAACTCCCCCCTCCACACACCTCATGCCCTCCAACATTTCTCTGATGAAAATAGGGACGTCCTACTCAATGATGATGATGGTGATTTTATTATTATTTATACCTCACCCACCTGACTGGGTTGCCCCAGCCACTCTGGGTGGCTTCCAACAGATACAAAAACATAATAAAACACTACGCATTTAAAGGTCTGTATAGTTCAAGCTCTGGTTTTCCCAGTAGGGATGTATGGAAGTGAGAGCTGGACCATAAAGAAGGCTGATCGCCAAAGAATGGATGCTTTTGAATTCTGGTGCTGGAGGAGATTCTTGAGAGTCCCATGGACTGCAAGGAGATCAAACCTCTCCATTCTGAAGGAAATCAGCCCTGAGTGCTCACTGGAAGGACAGATCCTGAAGCTGAGGTGCCAAGACTTTGGCCACCTCAGGAGAAGAGAAGACTCCCTGGAAAAGACCCTGATGTTGGGAAAGATGGAGGGCACAAGGAGAAGGGGATGACAGAGGACGAGATGGTGGGACAGTGTTCTCGAAGCTCCCAGCATGAGTTTGACCAAACTGCGGGAGGCAGTGGAAGACAGGAGAGCCTGGCGTGCTCTGGTCCAGGGGGTCACAAAGAGTTGGACACGACTACCTTCCAACATTTCTCCATGAAAATAGGGACGTCCTAAGGAAAAGCGGGACATTCCAGGGTCAGATCAGAAACCAGGACAGCTGGGAAATAGGGACACACTTGGAGGGTCTGCCATCTTCTACAGGCAGAGTGAGGCCTCCGGCTCCCTTGGGAAGATGACATCACATCCTTCCTGCCACCAAGAGGGTTTCCAGCCCAGCTCCTGGCAAGTTTCCCACCTTTACAGCGACAACGGCGACTGTTGAGTGGGAGGACACACATTGCCTTTCATGGCGATGGCGGGGAGGGGGGGAGGCGCATCTCACTTTTCACCTAGAACAATTCCCACGCTTGCCTGGATGCTTATTTACAGCCTGCCAGCCCCCACACCACCCCCAGACACCGCTGAGCTCCCAGCCAGCAGACCTGATCCACAGGTGTCCCCTCCTCTTCCATCAACACAGACGCTTTGCAGCTGCCCGTCTCCAAAGGAGGCTCCCCAAGCAGAAATCCTCCCCCCTGGGGCACCAATGCCACCTGCGCCCCCTCCACCCAGCACCCCTTCCCAAGATGCACTGGGAACTAAAGGACATGGGCTGTTCCCTGTCAAGGGCTCTGCCCACACTGGACAGTGATCCATTCTACCACTGAGCAGTGAGCAGCCATATGGGGGGTGGAGGAAAGCCCCCCCACAATCAGGCTGGAGGGGCTCATTTTTCTGTGATGCTGATGGAGACATCTTGGTGGCCAGCTGAGGTCAGGAGCGCCATCTGGGTTGAGCTGAGGGGCCAAGGCCCCCCCCCCCCAATTTTCAAGAACAGGGCCGGGGCACCTCCGTATTCTGCAGCGATGTGTGCACGCCGTGTGCGTACTCCATGCGATGTGCTCACGTCACTCACGCCTCATGCCACGCTCAGGTCACATGCCCAGGCATGCGTGTGACACACCAGCACATTGCGCAACAGGCACAAATGATGCCAGCATGTCGGGTGGCACACACAAATGACATCAGCGTGTTGTGCAGCGAGCACGCATGACGTGAGCACATTGCACGGTGTGTGCGCATGGTGTGAGCATGCGCTTGGCTGAGGTCCTGGTCTTACAAAGGAGCTCATCTGACCCGTTCCGCATACTCCTCACCCTCCCTGAGTACAGGACCCCAAGAATTGGAGGGGACTCAGCTCATTTTCCCCAATTAACCCCCCACAACTCATAACACTCTGTGGGTTTCCGTGTGTTGGTGAACTAGATGGAGCAATGGTTTGGCTCACCATAAACAGAGCTTGGCCGGCCATCTGCCATGCCTTCAGCGTAATTCCTGCATTGCAGAGGGCCAGACTAGATGACCCTAGGTTGTCCCTTCTGATTCTACTATTCAGTGATTCCATAAGGTTGTTTTCTGGGCCCACTAGGCCCCTGCGATTTGCAGGCTGAAAGCAACAGGCATGATCAGTGCCATTGCCTGGGCCAGTTACACATACTCCTTGATTGCCCACCAATTTTTGCCCGCTGAACCATGCCAGCCAAACTGGGGAGAGGCCTGCTTGTGAGTCAGGTGATCACCCGCTCTCTTTGCTCAGGGCGAGGCCACGCCAGGGTCCCTCCCACCAACTCCCACTGTGAGCCAGGCCTGTTTTCGCCCAGGCCTCCTTCCACAAAGGACAAGTCACCATCCAAGCGGCTCATGTCCCTCACTGTCCCCTTCCACCACCTGGGGGGCTAGAAAGCTGCTGCACCCCCCTCCAGTTCCTGAGCAAGGCATGCGGCTTGGCAGCCTCAGCTGCAGTCAGGCGGGGGATTGTGTATTTGTGTGCTTGCACAAAGCAGGAGGGGGTGTCTGGCAGCGCGCGGCTCCCCGTCAAGTCGGCAGGGGCTGGCAGTAAGTGGGTGGCGGAAGCTGGTGGCACAGACATCACAGCTGAAGGGTGCCAAGGCGCCCTCCCCAGGGACGCAGCGCCATCACCGTCTGGGTCTCTGATGCTGCCAGCAAGGCTGCGTGGCGTCCCTGGAAGACCTTTCCCTTTCGAACCCATCTCCTGTCTACCAGGATACCTCTGCCCTTAACCTAAAGGACCCCTGACCGTTAGGTCCAGTCGTGACCAACTCTGAAGTTGCGGCACTCATCTTGTTTTATTGGCTGAGGGAGCCGGCGTACAGCTTCCGGGTCATGTGGCCAGCAGGACTAAGCCACTTCTGGCGAACCAGAGCAGCGCACGGAAACGCCGTTTACCTTCCCGCCAGAGTGGTACCTATTTATCTACTTGCACTTTGATGTGCTTTCGAACTGCTAGGTTGGCAGGAGCAGGGACCGAGCAACGGGAGCTCACCCCATCACGGGATTCAAACCGCCGACCTTCTGATCGGCAAGTCTAGGCTCAGTGGTTTAACCCACAGCGCCATTCGCATCCCTGCCCTTAACCTAGATATGACCAAAAAGAAAGGCACTCTGTGCATGCCCAGAGGTCTTGATCACTTGTTCCAAGGCTTAGCTTTGGCACCAAGAACATCCTGAGGAGCGTTCCCTTTTGCTGTCCTGCAGAGAAAATGGGGAGTCTCGAATGACGGACAGGCATCACCAGTGCCGCCCCCCTTCCTGGAAGAAGTTCTAGGGTTGTGGGGAAGTGGTGAGGTGGGCATCCTTTGCCCTCCCCTGCCTCCCACAACACAGGAACTGGGTTCAGAGGGTGAGGAGGCCTCCTCTTTCCTCCTGACCCCGAAGGCGGTTTGGGGAGGGGCAGGGAGAGGAGAAGGAGCCCCTTCACATTCAGTTGGGGCTCAGAGGGGCAGAAGCAGTTTTGGGAAAGGAGCCCTGCCCCCTGCTTTGCCCATGGCAAGGCCACCGTGAGGGTGCGGAGCAGGAATGGTGCTTCCACGAGACAGAGGGAGGTCGCTACCTTGGGAGGCAGAAATTGCCTAGGAATGTCGGCCACGGGGTCTGCTAACCTATGTTCAGCTCCCAGTCCAGTCAGATTTTGTGCACAGAAGTGGGGGGGGGCACCATCTTGTCCTTTGGCTCGGGCTGCTCCAGGGACAGAGGAGAAGGACTCAAGGTGCCCCATGCCTCAAGCGCCCCACTTGTGGGATGCTCTTCCCAGGGAGGCTCACTTGCCGCCTGCCTTATACACCTTTAGGCACCAGGTGAAACACGTTCCTCTTCATTCAGGGCTTGGGCTGATTCACTTCAGATGCTCTTTACAATGTGTTGTTGTTGTTGTTGTTGTTATTAATAATAATAATAATAATAATAATAATAATAATAATAATAATAATTTATCATTTATACCCCGCCCATCTGGCTGGGTTTCCCCAGCCACTCTGGGCGGCTTCCAAAAGAATATTAAAATACTGTGATACATCAAACATTAAAAGCTTCCCTAAACAAGGCTGCCTTCAGATGTCTTCTAAAAGTCTGGTAGTTGTTGTTCTCTTTGACATCTGGTGGGAGGGCGTTCCACAGGGAGGGCGCCACTACCGAGAAGGCCCTCTGCCTGGTTTCCTGTAACTTGGCTTCTCGCAATGAGGGAACCACCAGAAGGCCCTCGGAGTTGGACCTCAGTGTCCGGGCAGAACGATGGGGGTGGAGACGCTCCTTCAGGTATACTGGACCAAGGCCGTTTAGGGCTTTCAAGGTCAGCACCAACACTTTGAATTGTGCTCGGAAACGTACTGGGAGCCAATGTAGGTCTTTCAAGACGGTTGTTATATGGTCTCGGCGGCCGCTCCCAGTCCCCAGTCTGGCTGCTGCATTCTGGATTAGTTGTAGTTTCCGAGTCACCTTTAAAGGTAGCCCCACGTAGAGCGCATTGCAGTAGTCCAAGCGGGAGATAACCAGAGCATGCACCACTCTGGCGAGACAGTCCACAGACAGGTAGGGTCTCATCCTGTGTACCAGGTGGAGCTGGTAAACAGCTGCCCTGGATACAGATTTGACCTGTGCCTCCATGGACAGCTGTGAGTCCAAAATGACTCCCAGGCTGCGCACCTGGTCCTTCAGGGGCACAGTTACCCCATTCAGGACCAGGGAATCCTCCACACCTGCCCGCCTCCTGTCCCCCAGAAACAGTACTTCTGTCTTGTCAGGATTCAATCTCAATCTGTTAGCCGCCATCCATCCTCCAACCGCCTCCAGGCACTCACACAGGACCGTCACCGCCTTCACTGGTTCCGATTTGAAAGAGAGGTAGAGCTGGGTGTCATCCGCATGCTGATGAACACCCAGCCCAAACCTCCTGATGATCTCTCTCAGCGGCTGCATGTAGATGTTGAAAAGCATGGGGGAGAGGACAGAACCCTGAGGCACCCCACAAGTGAGAGCCCAGGGGTCTGAACACTCATCCCCCCCCCCACTTTCTGAAAATGGCCCAGGAGGAAGGAGCGAAACCACTGTATGACAGTGCCCCCAGCTCCCAGCCCCTCAAGACGGTCCATGGAGGGGCAGGGGCGTAGCCCTGTCACTCAGTCCCTGGTCCTGCCAACCTAGCAGTTCGAAAGCACGTCAAAGTGAAGTAGATAAATAGGCACTGCTCCGGCGGGAAGGTAAACGGCGTTTCCGTGCACTGCTCTGGTTCGCCAGAAGCGGCATAGTCCTGCTGGCCACATGACCCGGAAGCTGAACACCGGCTCCCTCGGCCAGTAAAGCGAGATGAGCGCCGCAACCCCAGAGTCAGTCACGACTGGACCTAACGGTCAGGGGCCCCTTTACCCTTTACCTTACTCTGGGCACACTGGCTAAAGATTCTAGAAAAGGCCTCTCCTCCCTGCCCAATCCTCTTTTAAAGCCATCTAGATTGTTGGCCATTCTCGCCTCCTGCAGGAGAGTTCCATAGTTTAGCCATGTGTTAACATGCAGAAGAACTGATGGCCATTCACTTCCACGGCTCCTGGGCCCCCTGCTCAATGGTGCTTAGGAAGCCAGGGCTGCCAGTGACTCCCCAGTGTTTTGGTCCCCCTGAGAGAAGCCAGACTCCTTGTCCCTCGCTGGGTTCTGGCAGTTCTGCCACTTCCTGCTGCCTGCCCAGGCTGTTCTGGGAACATGGAAACTGCGTCAGCTGACTCCTGGCGGCACAGCCAGTCTCTGCACCGAAACAGCAGACGGTGCTTCTGCCGCCCTGCCGGCGTCTTTGCCGACGTCCCAGATGGCACCGCTCTGGGGGCCGATCAGGGCCACGTGCGTGACGTGCTGCTGCCATCAGGGAGAGGGTGCCAAGCAAACCAAAGGCCCAGCCAGGCCACAAACGGCTGGGGAAAGAGACCCTCCTCAAGGAAAGGAGAGTGCCAGCCATGGATGGGATGAGCCATCGGGAGGGCACACACTCTTCATAGGACCATAGAATTGCAGGAAGGGGCCTCAGGGGTCATCTAGCCCAACCCCCTGCGATGCAGGAAGCGCAGCCAAAGAAAGGAAACTCAGGTCTCTCAGCCTATACATTGCAAGCTCGCACCCTTTCGCTCTGGATGAATCCATTGGCGGCGGCAGGCACCACCCCTGGCCACGGGCTTACAGTCCCAAGCACAACCCAATGAGAGGCAGCGTGGTGCAGGGGTTAGAGTGCCTGACTCGGACCTGAAGGACCAGGGTTCAGATCGTCACTTAGCCACAGGGTAGCCTTGGGGGCTGGTCCCTGCCTCTCAGCCTAACCTTCCTCACAGGGCTGTTGTGAGGATTGAACGAGGAGGGGGAGAACGATTTGGGCCACCTTGAGCTCCTCGCAGGAAAGGTGGGAATGAAATGCAATAAACAAACAAATCTGAGACCCCACCAGAAGTCTGGATCAGGACTCAGGGGAAAGGGGGAGGGAAAGAACACCGCCCCGCCCCAAAGGACAGCTCAGCCGCGCATGGGGCTTAGGAGCAAGTTCTGGCAGGAGCCTCCTTAACGGGAGAGGGATGTGGGGTTGGAAAAGGAAAGGGGTCGGGCTGGGGTCAAGGATGGGACGGGTGTTAATAAGAGAGTATTCCAAGCACAGGGTTTGGAGAGCACCTGCCAGTCAGGTCAGGGAAGCAGAGACCCCCATAGAGGAAAGTGCACGTGTCCCATCGGGACCATCTGGGAGCCCTGCCAGCCTCTGAGCGATGGGAGAGCGCCCCCTGCCGCGTGGCTGGAGAATCGCTGCCCAGGAACGCGGCCCCTTTGCGCACCGGGGAGTGGGGAGGGGGAGGCCTTGGGGACCCTCCCTAGCCTTCACTCTTAAAGAGGCATGGACCCTGGCCTCTTCTGCCCCACACAACCATTGCGCTCAGCGGTAGCAAGGAGAAGCAGCCATCTGGCCCCTGGACTGGACTCTTGAACCTTGTGAACTTGGGCGGAACTTGCTTCCAAGTGAGCGTGCATAGAGTCTCACGCTGTTAGGAAAGTTTGCAGCAGTGTAGATTCACACACCCAGCGTGTTTAGTGGCCAACTGACCAGAGAAAAACCCTGTGCTTTCAGCAGCAGCTTCACCCCCAGCAATCAAGAGATGAAGATTTTAGCTTAGAGAAAAAGCGAGGAAGCGGCGGCATGAAAGAAGCCTTCAGGATTAGGCGTTGCATGGAGAAAGCAGGCGCAGAAAAGTTCCCCTAGCACTAGAAGTTCGTGGACATCCAGGCAAGCCGATTGTTGGAAGAGTAAGGACGGAGAAAAGAAAGTCCTTCACGCAGTGCAGAGTTAAACTGCGGAACTCCCTCCCACAAGACTCGGCTGACTTTAAAAGAGGACTAGATGAATTTATGGAAGAGGATAAGGCTTCCGGTGGCCGCCAGCCAGGATGGCTATTTACCCCTCCACTGTCAGAGGCAGTTATGTCTCTGAAGGTCAGTCATTTTGCTGGAAGCCACCCAGCCAGATGGCGGGGTATAAATTATAAATTTATCCTCATCGTTGGGGATCTCAGGCCAGGCTCTTCGGTTCCCCCAGGCCAGTGCGGATAGGATGAAGCGCCAAAGTATGCAACTTGGGTGAGGGTCGCAGGCTGCAGCCGTGCGCAAAGTTCCTTTGGAATGTGGCCAATCGAATTCAACGGGCTTTTTACCTTTGAGTAAACATGCACAGGATCGGGCCCACAATGGGTTACCAAAGGGCCCAACATTTTTTGCGGTTTCCCTTCCGAGCGTCCTCAGCTGCAACCCAGAAGGCAGCTGAGATCCCTTTTGCAGAAGCGGCGCGTCCCTTTCCCAGCCTCCCTCAGCACCTGAATCCCATTCTGGCTGTGAGCCGGAGCAGGCTCGGCGGCCCAGCTGCGCGCGCTTAAGCCCCATCCTCAGCCTCTCCCTCCCTCGCGCAGCCAGAAGCCCCTGCCCACATTTAACGGGCCAGAATGGATCCCCCGGCGGGTGTGGAGGAGCAGGCGCGCGCCTTGCAGCCCACCCTCCGCCTGCTGGTGGGCTTGCTCATCCCCTGCCTGCTTCTCCTCTTCCTCCTGAACCTCCTGCTCTTGCTGGGCTGGAGACCCACCTGCCGAAGGGTGGGGAGGCGGGAGCTGGGCCAGGCCCCCCCGGCCTCCCCCCGGCTCTTCCAGGTGGTCTCGGGCAGCGCTGTGCTGAGGCAGGAGGGCAACGGCAGGGTCGTCCTGCAACAGCTCCTGCAGCCAGCTGAGGATCCCGGGGCCCCCCGTGCCTTCCCGCTCCCCTTGTCCTGCAGCGGGAGGGCGGCTGCCTCCTCGGGGTCTCGGTCTAGGGGGACGCCCAGGCCCCATCGCAGCAGCCAAGCTCCGCTGAGGGGCCACCCGGGGAATGGGGCGTCCCGGGGAACCGTTTCCTCCTCCAGTGACCAGGACAAGCAGCCCATCTTGGTGCCCCCCAACACGCCCGAGAGTGGCTCAGGGACTGGGGTAAGTAAGCGGTTGAGCTAATGGGGGGGGGGGCGAGTGGCAAACATTGCTTGGGGGCTGCTGTTCTTCCTCTCTCCCCGAGGAAGGTGTTTTATGCTGAGTCTTGATCATTTTATCTTTTGTAAACTGCTTGGAGAGTTTTTTCTTTTTTTTATTAAATTTTACAAGTATTGTTTTACAAGTATTGTTTTACAAGTATTTTTGGACGCGGGTGGCGCTGTGGGTTAAACCACAGAGCCTAGGACTTGCCGATCAGAAGGTCAGCGGTTCGAATCCCCACGAAGGGGTGAGCTCCCGTTCCTCGGTCCCTGCTCCTGCCAGCCTAGCAGTTCGAAAGCACGTCAAAGTGCAAGTAGATAAATAGGTACCACTCCGGCAGGAAGGTAAACGGCATTTCCGTGCGCTGCTCTGGTTTGCCAGAAGCGGCTTAGTCCTGCTGGCCACATGACCCGGAAGCTGTACGCTGGCTCCCTCGGCCAATAAAGCGCGATGAGCGCCGCAACCCCAGAGTCGGCCACGACTGGACCTAATGGTCAGGGGTCCCTTTACCTTTACCTTTTACAAGTATTATTTACATTCAAATACAATCAATTTTTATGCATACATAGGATCCCCTGAATCCTTGGACTTCCTCCACCACCACCCCCCGTGGGTTCCATTGTAAATCTTTATCTGCTGTATCTTATAATGTTACCCAAATTTTCTTCAAATTTCCAATTTTAACCATAGAATTGTTACAAGTTTTATGACAATCCTGCTAACGTTTTTAAATATTTACAGTGTTCTTGAAGATAACCTATAATTTCCCCCCATTCTTTGTTAAATTTCTTATCTACTTGGTTTCTGATCCTCCCGGTCAATTTTGCTATTTTGGCATAGTCTATCATCTTGATTATCCATTCTTCTCTGGTTAGGAGTTTATCTTCCTTCCATCTCTGGGTAAAAAGCATCATCACAGCTGTCGTCGCATCCATGAATAGTCTTTTCTGCTCCTTTGGTATCTCTTCACCTATAATTCCTAATAAAAAAGCTTCTGGGTTTTTCCCAAAAGTTATCTTAAACATTTTTTTCAACTCATTTTATATCATTTCCCGGAATGCTCTTGTTATCTTGCACATCCACCACATATGGTAGAAAGTGCCTTCTTTCTCTTTGCATTTCCAACATGTATTTGTAGCAGTTCTATACATTTTTGCTAACCTAGTTGGGGTTAAATACCATGAAGAGTTTATTTCTTTTACAATTGAGGGCTGTGTAGATTTTAGGAAATGAATATAAATAAACTGGGTCCATCTACAGCATTATTTCAGCAGCGCTCTCTCTCTCTCTCTCTCTCTCTCTCTCTCTTCCCTGCCTGGAGATGCTGTCGAGATGCCCTGCATGAGAATTGTATGCTCTTCCAGGGAGCGATGCTCTTTCCCTTTAAAACAGAGCAAGATTCCAGCCGGGCAGCAGGGCTTTGCATCAGCACCTCCTTTCAGCAGAAGCTGGGGCAAAGCTCCACCAACCACATTGCCAGGAATGGGAGGAGATCTCCCCATCAGCCTGGCTTTTGGCAGAACGCCACCCCTCTCACCAACTTGGCAGGAGGTGAGGCATTCTGCAGAACTTTGCCACCAGTCCCTATCTGCCCCTAGAAGTTGGAGAGACTAGTGGTGGAGCTGAGTGGCAGAACAGGTGTACTGCTGCTTGAGGAGAGCCATCTGAGGAGGCTGCCTCACCCAACTTGTGAGTTGCCCCAAGCTCAGACCACATGGCTCTCACAAGCCTCTCTTGAGTTCCTTTACCAATAATTTAGGACTTTCAACTCTGTAACGAAACCAAGTTTTACTGCCTGGACAACCCCAACCCCCTCCCCATGGAATGCTACATGGAAAAGCACATGAATCTGAGAGTTTGTAAGTAAACCATTTTTTAACTTCTCAAATGTGTAGTCTTTTTCTACGCTAGAGGAAGAGGGGAACTTTGGAAGGAACTTAGGGAATATGTCAAAGGTCTAATATAGGCTATTTCCATGCTTTTCTTTGCTGCATAATTTGTGGTTTTAAATCTCTGTTGGGGGTTCTCCCACCACAGAGTACTTGCCCTGGATCTTGGAATCCAGTAATTCTCCTTTTATACCTGTTTTTTCCCCTTGCCACTAACAGTTTCCCATTTCTAGAAGCTCATAGAGCTCTCCTCCAGCCCTGGACTTCCCCTCTTGGAGTCTAGCGGCCCTGCTTGTGTAGGCTTTATGGCATAATGGTAACCATAGGGCAAGGCACAAAATGGACCCTCTGTCTTCTCCAGAGAAGACGGAGTCAGGCATGGGTTTCTCTAGCTCAGTACTGTCTACACGGATGGCAGCTGCTCTCCAGGGTTTCAGACGAGGGTCTTTCTGCATGCAAGGCAGATTCCCTATCACTGAGCTGAACTCTTCATTTGGAATCACTCTGTTTGGTTTTCAGGGTATCCCAGATAGCACATTCAGCCGCTGCCACACCAGCACCCAGAACAAGGTTTGCCGCAGTAGCAGGTCAGCGCCTGCCACCCACCCACAAGCGGTGCCTTTTGAGCACGGCAGCAGCATCCGATGTGAGGACCAGAGGGCGCAGCTCAACTCTGCAAACTTCACAGCCTCTCAAGGACCAGGCCTGGACTCGGACTTTGGTGCCAGTGCTGGTGAGTGAGTGCCGACACCTCAGGCCTGGGAGTGGGGGCTGCTCTTTATAGAGACGGCCCAGTGGGGGTTAGATTCTGCTGTGTTCAGCCCCAGGGACCCTGGGTGAAAGAAGATGGCTGGTGATGAGCAGGAAAGGAATTTGAGGGGAGGATAAAGCTCTCGTCCCAGGAGAGCCAGCTGCAGGAAATAGGGTGAATATTGCCCAGGGAAGGGCAAAGTTGTTCCCCCTCCAACAAAGACAGGGCAAGAAATAAGTACATAAGATGAGTTGCTGGATCAGGCCAGAGAAACCCCATGAGCTGAACCCAAACACAAGAGTCCTCTCCTCTCCAGTGGTCCCAGCAGCTGATATTCAGAGGCATCCTCTAGTCTGGGTTCAATGGACTGAGCTTGGGGTGACCCTGCTGCCGTGGGAATGTTGTGGGTAGTAGGAGAGGATATATTGATTAAATATTATCCTTCCTCACTCATGCTAGTAGCAGAGCACATTCCCTTGTACATAGCAGGAAGCTAGCTGTTAGATTTGTTTGAATCTCGAGTTAAGCAATTCAGTCTGACTTGTCCAGATTGGATTGTTCCTGGTAAATTCCCCTTTATTCCCTTTTAAAACAATAAGGACACAAGTGTCTTCTTGAAAAGCAATGATAAGAAGTTACTTACATTCAGTTCAGAGTATGATCCTGAAGGCAGGCTTTAGCTTGTGATTACAGAAGAGCGTGTGAGTTTATCCCACATGGGGATTGAGCCCATGTGCTGCTGGCTGAGAGCCAGCAGACAGCAAAAGAACATCAAGAGAACAGCGTCAAGAGAAGAAATGGCAACAAGCGAAAGATGGCTGCATGACTGGCCCTTTTATGGGGTGTCCTAGGGTCACGCTCATCTACCTGGTCACACGCAGGGGGAGGATGCGCCAGACAGGTGTGACAGGAAGTCCTCCTGGCTGGAGTAACATCCCCGTGTGTCCACCCTGGGCAAACAGGAAATGCTGTACTTGACTGCTACAGTGATATTACAGGTGCTGGGCAGGATGTTAGCCTTGCAGCGCTGGTGCCATCACTTCCTTGAGCAGCTGACTGATGCCCAGTTTCCAATAGCTTCTTTTCCACCTTTGGCATTCCCAGTTGATTCAGCTCCCACGTCCCTCCCTCCCATGTCCTGTTCAATCTTATTCTTCCTGGTCATCTTCCTCCCAGGCACCAGTTTTTATTTCGAGATCAGTAGGCACAAACGGTCCTTGCCGGTGTGTAATGGCAGGATAAAATGCTTCAAGCCAGGCACGTGGCCCTCTGCTGGTGCTGCCTTCCAGCATATTGGAAAACTTGGTTCCTGTCGAATAATGTTGGGCTCATGAAGCACACAGATCATCTCTTGCTGCTCTCCTTTCCATCAAGTGGATGCATCCTGGGCATTTTCAGAAAACTTGCCCTGCTGTTCTTAAAGGAGAATTGGGGCTAGGTACCAGCACTCAACCCATTAAATGTTTCTGGGTGGGGGGAGAGTTCAGGATAGGGAGAAAGGGGCCCCCACTCCCTCCATTGTTTCCACCTCCAACATTCAATGGCTCAAAAGCACTCAACCATAACACGGACTGATTCATGGAATATGGCCAGCTTCCAGTTCCTGGAGAGTCTAAGTTTAGGCCCCTTTTCTTCCTCTCCTAGAATCAAAGCGAGAATTGCCCACATAAAGCAATTGGAAAATCCAGGAATTTGAGCAAAGCTGTGATTTGGCAGCATGATGTCATTTTCTCTCTTCAGAATTCTCCCCCCTCCCAAGCAGCAAAGACAGGCACTCTTCTCTTTGGCATTCAGTGTGAAACTGGTAGCGGGATCTGTTACGTTCTTTTAGAGGACAATCCATCCCAGGCGACATTGTCCCCCCTCATTGCTAAGTCCTCATTGGAATGTCGGGGGGGGGAGCACCCTGAAAGTTTTTGGGTTTTTTTTGTCCTGCAAACCTTGGGAGTCCGTCCCCCCCGCAAAAGCCTGCGGATGCCTTTCTCCTGTGTAGGAATCAGCCTGTTTTGGCTACATAAGGACCCACGACAATTGGGGAACAAAGCAGCCATGATGGTAGCTAAATTAGCAGGGCTGCTGGCATGTTTGGCTAGTATCTGAGTGGCTCCCACCGGTCTTTTGCAGGTGTCTCTGTGAGGATCTTGTCAGATTGCGAAGCAAGTCCAGGAACACCCCTGTTGGGTCGGCTGTTTGAGTGGGACTATTATGACCCCACCTACAAGAGAGAAGACCAGCTCAGTCGGCAGCTGCCTCCCATCCACAGCAAGCAATACTGGCTCTAGCCCAGGGCAGTGGCAGCGGGTGGGTTGTGGGCCAGTGGCTCTCATGGAGACCCAGCCCTTCCCACAGAGATGCCTGCCCATGTTTTTAACTTAATTTATTTTGTGTGTATTTATTTATTTATTTATTTGTTTGTTTGTTTGTTTTGTATTTTATCTGTTAAGCACTGGCTGCTAAAAGAAAATTCTTGTCTTAATGTCCAATGTCCAATTCGGAATGAGATTTGCACATCTCCTTGATGCACACTTGATTTGCACTCTCCCTCAAAGCCCTGCATTTCTCTGCACAAATGCAGCCACAAATGCATGGCTGCCCACCCCGTCAATTGCTAATCCCTTCACACAATCGGTTTAAGCAAAGGGACACTTGCGCTAGCATGGAAACAAGAAGGATTTAAGGGGAACTGGGACACATTTACAGGGAGGGTCCATCTGAGCAGGTCTCGGGTGGCAGGAACGCTCAACGGGAATTGGTGGCAGGGACTTGCATTAAAGAGAACGCAGATACTCCTGGCACTATTTTTTGCACAGGCCTGTCTTGTGCCTGGGTGGGTGGGTGGGAGAGAGGAAGCCCTCTGGGGAGTCGGCCTCCCTCGCTGTATCATGTAGTACCAGACTTGTGTTCTATCAACTTGTGTTTTATTAAAGAAGATGCTGGAGCTTTTATTCTCTGCTCAGCTGCTTTGTAAAGAATCACGGAATTGTAGAGTTGGAAGAGACCCCAAAGGGGCATCTGGTCCAATCCCCTGCAATGTGTGTAGGCAGGAGTGCCCCAGCGTGTTACTCATTTTACCCAAAGGCTCTTGGTCTTACCTGGAAAGAGAGTGTTGAATGGGACCCCCAGAGAAAACATATAATTCATCAATTAGAAAATCCTCCGCTTTTCTCTCCTGCCCCTCCCCACTTTTCTTTCACACACTAAGCTTTTGTAGCCTGGAAAAGAGCTTGAAAGTATCTGATGGAGTCTCTCAAGCAGGGGTGAGAAGCAAGACTTGTGGGAAATGGACTTTTGGAAAGCGGAGAGCTGTCCCCTCCTGGCTGAGCAGCAGAAACTGGAATGCAGGTTAAGAGGAAAAACCGAAGTGTGCATCCTTATACATTAAGGGGGCAGTCCTTGACCTTTCCTGCAGATTTCTAAGTGCTGAGGTTACAGAACAACCAAGTTGCCGTGGTCTAGAGAAGATCTGAAGTACGCACCTCTCTTGCTGAAATGTGGTAGCTTCGTTCAAGTGACTGGCCCAAGGTCTCGCCCAGTGAGCGTTGTGGCCGAATGGGGATTTGAAGCCTGGTCTCCCAGGTCCCAGTGTGACGCTCTTAACCACTGTTCATTCACGTATAAAACAAGTGTCCCAGCAGACAGGAGTAGAACCTTTTGAGTTGTAGCACATTTCTTGGAGGACGTGCTAATGTGAGGCCTGCCTAACAAAAGCAATCAGGCCTAAGAACACCCTTGAGGCAAGTTCTGAGTAAATTTTATTGACATTATTTCTCTGTGCTTGAAATTTTGTTTTTGCTTGTTTTGGAACCACTGAGAATTGAGTTAGGTCAGCACAAATGAGGTAAAACAGGTGCTTGCTTGAGCCCTAATCCTACTCACAATAGATAAAATGTTCTAGCAGCCAGCTTTCCTGTGTAATTTCAGAAAACAAATGGCTCTTTCCTTTTGCTCTTGGGGAGAGCTTCCAGGCAAACCACTAGCCCACAAGGCTAAAGATCTCCAACTTCAGTTTCCCTTTGAATAGCTCCTCAGTTCCATGGAGTGAAAAGGGGTGGAAGCGCAGGACAAAAATAGCATTGGCTGAGCCAATTAAGGGAGTGTTAACGGAAGATTCCCATATTCCTATAGCAACCAAAGTCCAGAAAAAAGATTGCTTATTTTCAAGAGTAAAAACCAGAGAAAGTGGCTTTTGAACCTGAACACTCTGAATGCAAAACTGGCAACTGGGTTGATGAGCAGAAGCTCAGGCTGCTCTCTGAAGGGCAGGGTGCAAAACCAAATAGATAATACTATTCTTTATCAAAGCTGGAAAAGAGGGATCCCAAGAGCGGCAGTTCCTTTTCTGCCTTTAATCTGACCCCAAAATTACAACCAGCTTTTCTCAGAGCAGCTCAAAGTAAGTCATAGTGAGGTGTTACTTGGAATTGCTAAGGATCTCTATCCTGCTGATTTGATAAGCAACACAGCCAGTTCTCTACTCAGAAATGTCTGGCTTGATCACAGAAGCAAGATGTCTTTTGCCCAAGGTTCCAAATTGCAATTGTGCCCAATATCACAAAGAGGACACAGAGGTGAGAGCCACAAGTCATTCTGAAGGAGAGGTTTATCAAATAGGTTAGTTTAGCTCTTTCACGGGATGTCCTGTAGTGCCCATCTGTAGGAACACTCAAGGATGAGCCTCTATAAAAAAGCACACCCAAACACTAAGTTATATATATATTTAAACTAAAGAGTGGCCTTGGTAGATCAGGCTTCAAGGGATTCCCTCTAGCCTAGCACCCTGTTCTCACAGCTGCCAAGCAAATGTCCTAACGGGCAACTCACAAGGAGGAGACAAAGGCAACAACAGCTGTGCAACTGGCATTCAGAAGCATTTTGGTTGTGATACTGCAATTGTGTTTTGTTGCAAGTGGCAGAAAATTTCATTAACTCTGCCCTGTGTAAAAAAAGAGCAAATCTTTCAGTTTAACTGGATGCTCTCAGGTATTATATGAGGCTCCTCCTCACCCTAATCCCATTCCCCTATGACAGGCACGTCCAACTCCCAAGAGACTGTGATTTATTCCCAGTATGTATAAAAAAACTGGCAGTGAGCTACACGTTGTCTTTGGAGGGAGGAGGAGCATATGTGGGGTGGGTAGATTGCCCAGAGTTCTTGAGCTTTTTTTATGGAGGATTGCTCAGAGTTCTTCAGCTTTTAACTTTCGGTAAACTTTATTTAATCCCACGATCGATAAGGGTCCTGCAATCTACCAGGATCAGCCGGAGATCTACCAGTACATCGCGACCTACCGGTTGGACATGCCTGCCCTGAGATACACCTCCATCCTGTTGTTCCCAGTTTACTTTTCTTCTCAACTGAAAAGCCACAATTGTTGTAAGCTTTCCTGAGGGAGTTTCTTCTGCCTCTCGATCATTTTGGTCACCCTTTTATGCACATTTCCCAGATTTACAGTAACTTTTCTGAGATGTGGCAACCAGAACTGTGAACAGCGCATTCAAACCATGGATTTGTGTAGAGGAACCGATGCAAGTTTTAGTGTCACACCTTTTAGTCAGTAAGCCTGAGGGCAGGGACTCTTGTATTGGTAAACAACTTTGGGAACCTCTTTTCAGCTGAAGAACAGGGTAAATAAATATATGCATTAACTGTATTAGCTCCCATGGTAACTTTCAATGTACACACAGCTGTGTCCTGTCAGATGTGGATTTGGGAATGAAAAAGTATGTGCAAAGGTCTAGGTGTGTATCTAATCACTTTTGAGAGGTAGCCTTATGCGAGTGCCATTTACAGCAGAAGTGGTTGGGAAAGGGGCAAAACAGGTACTTTTCATTCTATCTGCACAGGGTTACATGGATCTGTATGCAATGTAATCTGCTCTGGTTCAAAATAACCAGCCCCCAAACCACCTCTAAAGTTAGCATGTGAACCAGAATTGAAAACTTCAGCTTTAAATGCTGATGAACTAGCCTTGAACTGCATCTAGCAGTTGCAGTGTTTCTGAGCACCGTGATGAGAGAGCGCTGGCATTTGGTGAAGAAAGAGAAACCCCTTCCATCCAGCCCAGGTCCCCACCAGATGCTAGCTCTTGGTGCAGACTTTTGACTAACTCTTCTTCCTACCCACAAGGCATGCTGATGCCTACTTCTGATGAGGCATCGTTAAGTTGAAGGGGGTGTCTCTAACATAATTCTAGCTTGTGGTGCCAACACAGAAGGATAAGTAAAAAGGGAAAGAACCTCTACTTCAACCCTTGGATTTCTTCGGAGAAAGAACCATTGTAAACACAAACAAAAAACAGAGCCCTATTCCAAGAAGGACACAAGCAAACAGAGTTCCTGAAATTGTAATAATTGGTCTGGGGGTGGAATTCAGCCACCAAATGACAAAAACGGTGAACATGAAGATAATAAGAGGGCAGGCCCAACAGCTTATTAATTGCCAGCTGTTCCTGCTCCGAAATTGTGTTCTATGAAAGTGAGGCCCTTTTCTCAGTATTCCAACATTGAAAGGTTGTTTATGTGCAGATTGTTAGGATCATTTCATCACCAACTTTTGTTTTGTGGTTCTATGCCTTGTAGGGTACAATCCACTGGAAGCTTCTCCTATTCAAGCTGTCCCAGAACACGTTTAAGTTCTACACAGGTGGTCCTACTGATTCATGCCTCAAAAGTCAGCCACAGGGCCAGTATTATGGAAGTTAAGTGAAGTATGTTGGGTAAATGTGTTTTATTGTCTTTGTTCCCACAGAACTGAAGGAACGCCCTGCACTGATTATGCCCCAACAATTCAGGCCCTTCAAAAGCAAAGTTTCAAACCTCTTAATAGTGCAGCTGTTAAAGAGCTGTGAGCCAACAAGCCCCTGGTTCTCCCTCCATTCTCCCATCTATCCCATTTGCCGCTGAAGAGGTACCCACAACTCCAGCCCACCTGATCCCCTCCACACACGAGGACAGGTATTCTTTTACATCTGGCAAGCCCATCAGCTGGCAAAATCCTCGCTATCCCCCCTCCTGGCACAACTGCTGTTTGAACCCAAACAGGTCCCTTTCTTCCCCCTTCTTAATCTGTCTCATCTGCCTTCCTTTGGTTTTGCCCAAGAACTTTACCAAAGCCCTATAAAATCTCTACCCATCCTCCCCGGACAACTTCCCCATCTCTTTCTAACAAGCAAGTACCACCACCAAGACCCCCTTGTCCCTTTATCGGACCACATCCACATTTTCCCCCTATGGCATGCTTGTAAGAACAACTGTTGCACTCATTTTAAACTGAGCCTGTTTGTGTGTCGTCTACAAAGCCCCTTTTTTGATCCAGTACCTTTATTTTTGCTTTATCTTTCTTTGTCAACTGTTGGGGTGCAAAATTCCAGGATGCACCCCAGTCTTAACGTCAAAAGATCCCCAGAACTGTCAGATTCCATGTGAAAACTGTAGGCTTGTGTGCAAACCACAGAGTTTGTAACACTACTAAGTCCTAATGGAGACCATAAACCCTGCAACCAAGAAGATGACACAAGCTGCAGAGATGAAGTTCATGGAGCAAATCCCGGTTGGGGCACAGAGAACGCCTGACCTTCAGGGTGGCACTAACACCTCCCTCCCACAGGTGAGCAAAGCCTTCCAGCGCATCCCCTTCCTCTTGTGACCCTAAAGTACCACCTCTGCTTACAGAAACACTATTATCAGGCATGAGCCTCCCCTCCTGGCAAACTTTAAATATTTTCTACTGAAAGAATCCCTGAAGGTCCTGTACAAACTGACTGTTAAAAGCACTAGGAGTCCTGCTGTCCTACAACTGCACAGGCAGCTTTGCCAAGAGCCCGGATGGCCAAAGCAGCAGAAAAACAAGCACCAGGAAGGAAGGAAGGAAGACCAATGCCAACTTGAACTTATGGGATTTTTTTAATTTATTTTTGTGGGTTTTAAACTTTTAAACTTTTTGTTTTTACAGGCTATTGTACCCGTTGCTAAAGCTGCTGATTCTGCCATAAAACTAGAACAGAAATTTCCCAGAAGTGTAGTCAGTTCCTCAACTGCCCGCCCACCTGCCTCCCAACCAACATTGCATTTGCAGCAGCAGCAACAGACTCCTGCTGACAGAGTCTGGCACGCAGCTACACGGGTCTGACCAAGGAATGAAGAAGCCAGGAGTCCACTGACCATTGGAATTGCCCTGTACAACACGGCCTGCTCTGCAGTTTGGTCCGCTCTGGCAGCACTTTAACCATAGAGGTCGTCATCGTTGTCTTCACTGTATACGTTCCCACCACCGGCGCCTCCGGTGCCCTGGCTGGGTCCGGCACCACCCTGGTTACCTGATGGGAATCTGCAAGGAACAGCCAGAGAAGAGCAGCTGTTGAATACCTTCCACGGAGCAGGAGGCCATCAAGGCTGCTTGGGGTGAGCCACAGCCACCTTCTTCCCCACGACCAGTTCTCCCTTCGCAGCTGTGGCTCAAAAGTCTCAAGTTACCTGACCTGTCAAAGCGGCCCTCAGACAGCTGGCCACTTCTGGGTCTGGCCCTCTGGCCAGATCCATTACCCCACTTTGCTGTGGCACAGAAATGCATGGCAGACGCCCTACCTCAAAGTGCCCTTTCACAGCCCTCTGGGCTTCTGGCTCTCTGGCCAAGCGTCAAGACATCACATGTCCTGTATGCTTCATCCCATTTTACACCTTGCTGTGGAAGGAGGAGCCACACAAACAAATGGGTTCCCCCTCTGCTCAGTTCCACGCAGGCCCTTCACTCTGTCGTGAAGGCACAGAGCTACAAGGGGCACCTCAGGATGACAGAGATCCTGGGTAGTAACAGGGAGGGGAGGGGATACGGCAGCAGTGCTGGGCTACAGAGGGAAGAGATCTAGAAACAGACCCAGTCCCCTCTCACTAAATTCTAAGCACCAAGCAGATTAAATCTGCACAACAGTCATGCCATTTTGGTAAATAAATAAATACAAAATTAATTCACGGATTCCCATAAACATACTCTTCCAAAAGCTGCAAATACCATATTGATGGGGGGGGGGGGCAACACCTCATACTGGGGAAACACGAGTAGCAATGGCAATCACTGCATTCCTCGTCCCATCTAATGGGAGCTGTAAGCTCTCATGGCAAGATAGGTTTTGGAATGTGGACAGCAGGTACTGTGCAAAGGCCCAGTAGGAAAAGCAGCTCTGTACACCACAGAAGCACAAGTTGCACATTTTTGACACCATCTGTGGTGGACCCCTTTTGGACCTCTCCAAAAACCCAGGGTCATAAATGAAGTCTCATGTAAGAGCTACTAAGAGGGAGGACGCAAAGTACACGCCAATAAGCTCTGCTCACCTGAAGCTACCAAAGCCGCGGCTCTGCTGAAGAGTCTGTGCAAACATCTCATATTTGCGGATATCGTTGTCACTGACTGAGCGGCGGGCAAAGCGCATGGCCTCCTCAAAGTGATCACGCCGGATCTCGGGGACTGGGTCATCCTCCTCCACTTCCTAAACCGGCAAAGGCACAGTTAGGAGAACAAGATGCCACCAACAGCCACGGTCAACCCCCCCTTCCCACCCCGAGAGTTAATATCCACCACAAGTCCAAAGACACTCACCATGGCAGAAGGGTTGGTCTGCCTCTCCCTCTCCCGCCTGATCTCATTCTCAATCGACTCCCGGATGGCCAGCTTACAGGCCCGCTGGCAAATTTCGGTTAAATCGGCTCCTGAAAAGCCATTGGTCATCTTAGCCAGAAAATCCAGGTCCACGTCCTGAGGAAACACGGGAGGTCCCACATTCATTTATTAAGCCAACTTATCCCTGCCCTTCCACTGCATTTCCATCATGCAGGGCAGTGTAGGGCAGCAAGGAAAAACAAAAGCACCGCATAAAAAGAAATAAAACTGCGTAAAACAGCAGCAACGAAAAAGCAGGCGCAGCAGATAAAAACAAACGTTTTAAAATGAGGTTTACTACATAAAACACAAAGCAACTGCCTAGTAAGACAAATGTTGTCAGAACAAAGTAGCTTTAATCAGTTGTCAGGCAGGGGGTTGGACTAGATGACCCTTGGGTACCATCCAACTCTTAAGATTCTATGAACTGTGAGAAGGTGAATTTTTTTTTAAATGATATCCCACCCTTTACTCTAATGCAAATAATTTTTCTTTTCCCACCATGAAGAATTGGCAAGCAAATATTTCAATGCATCTTGATTAAAAACTGGAGAGGCGTCAGAAGGCTAAATAAAGTTGCATCATGGTCCAAGTCATGACCTCTGCTCTCTGCAGGACTCCTAAGTTCTCCCAGACACAAATAGTGACATCTGTACCCCCCTCCCCAACAGCATTCCTGTCAGCCCAAAACCTGCCTTGGCCACAGGCGATTTCCTCAGGTTGGCCTTGAGAAT
Source organism: Podarcis liolepis (assembly GCF_965112155.1). NCBI lineage: Eukaryota > Metazoa > Chordata > Lepidosauria > Squamata > Lacertidae > Podarcis > Podarcis liolepis. Next base: position 64,789,114 of record NC_139565.1, read on the forward strand.
GGCCACACGAGACTTCTCATCAGGCAGTGGGATGTAGATCAGCTGGTCCAAGCGCCCAGGGCGCAGGATGGCGGGATCAATGATGTCCGGCCGGTTAGTGGCGCCAATGATGAAAACGTTCTTTTTGGTTGACATGCCGTCCATCTCTGTTAGGATCTGGTTGATGACTCTGTCTGCGGCGCCACCACCGTCCCCTATGTTCCCACCTCGGGCCTTTGCAATGGAGTCCAGCTCATCAAAGAAGAGCACACAGGGAGCTGCTTGGCGGGCCTGCGTGGAGGAAGGATGCTCGGTCAGACCTCAAAACATGCAAGCGCTAGGAAACCAATTCGCCAGACCCAGCATGGAAATGCCAGTGTGAAAAGGGGCCACCCTGCAGGGAAAATCCAGCAGGGAGAGCTGTACCTTGTCAAAGATCTCCCGCACGTTGGCCTCGGACTCTCCAAACCACATGGTGAGCAGTTCTGGACCCTTGATAGAGATGAAGTTGGCCTGGCATTCGTTGGCAATGGCTTTGGCCAGCAGGGTCTTTCCACAGCCAGGAGGCCCATAGAACAACACCCCTTTGGAGGGGGTCATGCCAAACTTAAGGAATTTGTCAGGATGCTCTACTGGATACTGTGGAAGGAAGAAGATCAGTATCAGCCCCACAAGGTTAAAGGGAAGGGAGGAGAGAACATCCTGAGCTCAGGGCCTCGCCACACTGTGTGGCCGTGGAGCACTTGGGAAGGGCTCTGTAGCAGCAAGCAATGCTTCACTGAGCCACAGAGAGGCAGAGGTGGATGCCTGTTCTTTCCTCACACATGCTGCTGCTGCTGCTACTTCTTATAGAATAGCCCAGGAGTATAAGCCGGTATCCCCTCACCTACTGGATGAGCACAAGCTGGTGACCCTGGTAAAAAGGTCTGGGGATCAGTAGATTGAAGATTTTATGGCGTCATGGTCGTTAATCTCACCACAAACGCACGACCCAAAATTATATAACTGATGCTTACACTGGAGCAGCCATATGGTGCCAAACATAAATGACATACAAGTAATGCTGTGACTGAAAACAATCCAGCTTAAAAGCTCAGAGAAAGTGAGATCTTCTGTTCTGAAGTCAGCCATGAGAACGCTACCCCCAGGATCCCAAAGGAACATCGCCAGCTGCGTTTATAAATGCAGAGAAAGTACATAAGCCACGTTCTTTGGCAAGTATGTGGCCCTAAACCTGCAGGTCTCATTACAGGGCTCTGAGTTGGGTAAAAAGACTTGGCAGGCATTAGAAACAGAACCATTCAAGCAAGATACACTTAAACAGCCAAGAGAACAGAGAAGGCTTATGTGCCAGTGGGGCCTCCCTGTTCAGTAACTGGAAGGGTGTGCAAGAGCTATGTGCAGCCCTTACTCAGGACTCCTACACTTTTAACCAATAAACAGTAGAAGTTCAAAGAACATCTGGTTATCTGGCTCCCCCCCCCCCCCAATATCCTGCCATCCATTTATATTTAAAGAACGGTTTATATTTTCCTATGCAAAAGAGTGACTGATAACCAATGCTGCTGCCTATGACTAGGCCCTTAGCTTAGTCTAATGATGGTAACTGGGAGTCTCGCATCAACAGCCTCACCTGTACAAGCTCCTGCAGTTCTCGCTTGACGTCTTCCAAGCCTCCAATGTCTTGCCAAGTAACTTGTGGCACTTCTACCACCGTCTCGCGCAGGGCTGAGGGGTTGCTCTGGCTCAGGGCCCACTGCAAGGAGAGGTGGAAAGAGGTGGTTCATTGACACATGCACAATTTGCTGGGATGATCCCCCACGCCCAGAGAGAGAAGACACAGACGCATCCCCCTTACCCTGAAGTCATCCATGGTCACAGCCAACGAGTTCATCACTTCAGCATCAATGGTCTCATCCTCAAGGTCGATGAGATCCATCTTCTTCCGGATGGCCTGGAGAGCTGCCTCTGAGCACAAAGCAGCCAAGTCTGCACCCACATGGCCGTGGGTCTCATTGGCCACCTGAAGCAAGGGAAGGAGAAGCAGGAGTAAGCAGGTGCTCCAAGCCACAGTTCCTTGAGGAAAAGGAACCCAGCTGCTCCAATCACTCAAGAAGACCCCACAGATCATGACGCTTGTGAGCCTTATCTCATAGGGGCAAGAAAACAAACCAACGAACCTGTTCCAGATCAACATCATCAGCCAGCTTCATGTTCTTGGTGTGAATCTGCAAGATCTCCAGGCGGCCAGTAGCATCAGGAATGCCAATGTCCACCTCCCTATCAAAGCGACCTGCGGGGCACCAAAAGCAACACTGACATTTGCTTCTGTATGTACACCACTCCCCCGTGCACAAAGGCCACCAAGGCCAAGCCCACACGCCGCAGAACAGCAAAATGGGAGCACTGGATGTTAAAAAGATCTCAGGGAAACACGAAAGTTAATGGACATTCCCCACAAGGTAACAAGATGATGTTTAACAAGTGAAGAAGCTTTATCTCAGCAGTGTGCTTTCAGGCTGTGTTGGCATGAATATTGACTTGAAAAGAAACTCCACTCAATTTCAGAGAATATGTGTTTTAAGACCAAGGGAGGAAAACACTGAAAGCTGTCTCTTTCAGTAAAAAAGAAAGAAAAAGGAAGTTATTTGATCCAGCTTGTTAAATTAGCTGCCATTAACACTTCACAGACACCCTGTCCCAAACATAATTACATACATTTTAAAGAGGAGGCTAATGGGGTCAGTGTTACTTTTCCTGCCTTCCACATTCTCTCATATTTATGAGGAAGACTAGTTTTGTTTTTGTTTTTTAAAGAGTCAAGTTTAGCCTTCCTTAACATGCTGTTTTTCTACATAGCAACTGTCAGGGGTTTAGGAGCAGAGGCAAGGGCAAGGGAGGAAACAGAGAGCGAAGGGGAGGAGGCAGAAGAAAAGATGAGTGATGACGACGACCCGAGATCTCCGAGTCTTTCCAGTGAATCAGAGGATTCACAGAAAGGAGCACCAGTGGCCAGGGCAAGGGGGGAGTCTAGGGGGGCACCCCAGGAAGATAGAGCCAGAGGGGACTCAGAGGAGAGCAGTTGGAAATCGGGACCAGCGTCACCGCCAGAGAGCAGGGAAGAGGAAGGGAGCCAGGGGGCAAGCGCTGGCAGCTCACCACAGGAGGGAGGGCACGAGTCAGGAGTGGCCACACCTCCATCGGGGAGCGAAGAAACGGTTAAGCGGAAAGTGGAAGGTTGGGCGCCAAGTTCAAATGCAGAGGAAGGCGGCGCAGTAAGCAGCCCGGAAAGGGAGCCAGGTCCTAAAGCCCGGCGCAAGGAGACAGGAGGGTCCGGGGGGTCAGCATCAGAAGAATCCCGGAAGGAAGAGACCCCGGGGGGTAGAGGGACCCAGAGGAGGACAGTCAGGCGGAAAAGGTGGAGCCGGGCTAGGATATTAAGTTGGTGCACACGGGGCGGAGACTCAGACGGAGCTTCGCCGATCTAGCTACTAGACGTAGAGTTGCACGCAGCAGCTTGAGAATGGAAACTGTAACTCAATAAAGACTTTTACTAAATGATCGCTGGCTAGCGTGATCCTCTGTGAGCTAGGATCTTCAAGCAGCTCTGACAGCAACATTCACACATGAAAATCCCCAGGTGCAGCTGGTTTTTTTTAATTCATTTCTGCTGCATGTACAAACTAGGCAAGAGTCTCAGTTGGATGGTGGGCCAATCAGCTCTCTGCTATCAAGCAATGTCTGTTTAAAAGGTGCCCACCAGGAAGCTCTCTCTCTCTCTCTCTGTTGGTTAGAGCATGGTGCTGATAACACCAAGGTTGCAGACTCAATCCCCATACGGGACAGCTGCATATTCCTGCACTGCAGGGGGTTGGACTAGATGACCCCCAGGGTCCCTTCCAACTTGACAATTCTACGATTCTTCTCCTGTCACCACGTCTGTACCCTCACTATCATGTGAAAGTCTAAGCAAAGGAGCACTGTGATTTGCACATATACAGTACACAGCTTTCCGTTTTTAAGTGGCACTGGGAGTTTACAACCTGCGCAAACCTGAAATTTCTCCCAGGGGCTAAAAATACTAATAAATGAGTCTGCACCGCATCCATGCTTTGTGAAGGTCTGTGCTAGTACTTAAGTTACCCACAGACTATTGCATGTATTGAGCCAACATCTACCACACTGTAACACCCTCACAACAGAACAAGCCTAGTTACCAAATCGCCGGAGTGCTGGATCAATGCTGTTGGGTCTGTTGGTTGCAGCCATTACAATCACATGCGCTCGCTGCTTCAGGCCATCCATAAGTGTAAGCAACTGAGACACAATGCGCCGTTCTACTTCGCCATGTGTCTGTGGAGAGAACAGCCGATAGTGTGAAGATCTGCTAGGAAAGTGCCCAATCCCAAGGCACAAGTCGGGGTACAGCTTCACCACAAGCCACCCTTTCCCCTGGCCACCAAAAAAGCAAGCTTAAAAACCAAGTAGTAAGATAATCCAGCCCAAGTAGTAATTCTAGGGCAAACATGGGATCAAATGCAGACTTCAGTTCAGGACCTACGAGATGCATAATGCAAACGGGAGGAAGATGCTGCCAACCCAACACTAACTCCTTTCTGTTGCAAGCTGCCCAAAGTGGCTGGGAAAACCAGTCAGATGGGAAGGGAACAAGTAAAAAATTACTACTCCTACTACAACTACTGTGGCAAGAATTCCTATCATCACCATCATCACCATCCAGAATGGGTAGGTGTGCTGCCTAGCCCTCCTCTCAGAAGGTCCGTTTACAAAGCAGAAAACCTAACTAGGCCCAGCAATGAAGTGTAGCTCCTCTGCCATGCAACTCATAAGAATGCTAAGCTTCCTTACAATACCTGATTGCAGGAGGCAGAACGTTCGGAGAGCTTAAGTCCAGACAGAGGGCCTTCAACATGCCTTGGGACAGCCAAGCGCCACCTGCACCCCAGCCTATCACTCACCACTTCCTCAAGCATCCCTTCTCAAAGTGCTGTAGCCACAGAACTGAGCTCCATCAACAGAATGGCAGAAGACTCACCTTCTCTCTTTTTGGAGCAATGGCATCCAGCTCATCAATGAAGATGATTGCCGGAGCATTCTTCTCCGCTTCCTCAAAAGCCTTCCGCAGGTTGCTCTCCGACTCACCCGCCAACTTGCTCATGATCTCAGGCCCTGTGGGAAAATGGCAGTATGTTACTTAAAGAGGAAGAAGGTGACAGCAGTCGCAAGTGACAAACCCAAGTCACAGTCCTGTTTAAAGCAGCACTGTTGGTAGGAACCTGAGAAGAGGAAAACCAAAGAGACCCCAGCTTCATCTCATATATCAGGGAAGACCCCATCTTTCTACATACAGCGGACTTTAACTTTGGCCTCAGAAATTAGCTAGAAGCAAGAAAGCTATATTAGTTTTGGCCTTCCCAGTAACCTTTTAACCCAGCTTGAATGGGGATGAGCCAAAACTTTTGATTTGTCTGTTACTTTTTCACCCTCCTGACTAATCTCCCGTAAGCAATACATTGCAGTGGTCAGCAAAAGCTTTCAGAAGGCTGCTGGCACCGAACTCCCCTATCTCGTGACCATGTCCTTTTCTCCGACCAACGTTTGACACTCCCATTGTTCTAGGTGCATTTTGTAACAGGGAATTTCATTAGTGCGAGCAGTTTCTAGCTGTGGGTACAATACTGGGCCTACGATTTCAGATTAAAACTGCAGAATGGAAGGAAAGGAGGATCTTTTTCTGCCTCCCCACTGCCAGCTACTCTCTGAAGACTGGAGAAGACCCTCTTAAGAATATTAGGGGGGTGGGCAGGGGAAGGGCTAGACCATGTGAAAAATGAACATAGTATCTTAGCTGCAATTCATTCATTTCCAGCTTTGTATTCTTGTTAAAAAAGGGGCGCATAGACATTCTGTTGTCGCACCCGTAACCTTGGTTTAAGGCGCCCTTTAGCTCCTAGCTTTCATACATCAGCTTCTAACCGTGGTACTGACCAAGTTAATAATCAGCAGAACAAGCTAGAGAAATCCCCAAACATGCCATCATCCCCTTAGCCAGGTGACCAAGTTGGAACCAACGCATTTGAAATGTATAAGTCTGTGTCATCCCTGCTGTGTAACCTTTGTGCGTGATTTGGAACTGGACTTCCCCTGTATCTTCTGACTGCAGTCTGAATAAACCTTTTCTTTTTCCATCTGCGGTGTGATATTATTTGGCTCGTCACCCCAGCTGGACAGTTTGTCCGTAACACTGTCCACGTGGCACTCAAACTCCTTTCCAACCCAACACCTGAGCCGATCAACAGTGGCAGCCCCAAACTGCCAGTCTGGGAACTACTCCAGCTGCTCCGTATCCTGGCTTTCCATTTCTCCTCTCTGCCTTTCAATGACTCCATTAACATGCAACTATGGCTTAGTGTGGATGTGCAAGAATGTAGGTTCCTGGAGGGAAGATCGTGGCTGCTTAGCTCCTCTCCCAGTCATGCTGCTGGTGCTGCCCTGCTGTGAGCTAAGCCATGGATTGGATTGGCATGTTCTGTAAACCTCAGCTCATAGACGCTCCAGACATGCCACAAGCTGTAACCAAGGTCTATTCTTCTTTTACTGCTTGTGGTTTGTCTGAAACAAGACAACATGCCAAGCCATGGTTCAACTCACAAAAATGCAGCAGCAGACCAGAGGGACAAAGTGGCTGCCATCTCCTCTCCGGGAGCCTGCACACACATGCCAAGTCATGGACTGGCTGAATGTTGTGTGAGAACTAAGCCAATGAGCCTCTGCAGACTGATGCAGCTATTTTCGATTCAAAAATAGAGAGTAGACTCACCACTTTCTATTCACCTGAAATTGCACTGCATAGATCAAAGTACTTCCTTTAGGCTCCTCAAGGGGCAAGTGAGGTTTCCAAGGAGACAGGTTCTCTATTGACAACTGAGTTTGGCAAAGCCTTTCATAAACACCCAGCACCCAAGGGAAGAATAAGGATCCTCCCCTGAAGCAAGGCTGAGTTGAGATCTTATAACTGAAAATGGGCAGCTGTTTCGAAGAGTTTAGTACTACGTTCTCTGTTAAAGTGGTGCATTTTGATATATTGTTATATTTTATTTACTGTCTACATTGTAATTTTGAGCTGTTGCCCTACATTGTCAGTTGCATTGATAACATTTGCTATTTATTTAGGTTATTTTGAGGTCACCTAATAACTGAAGAGTCTGTGTCAGTTCCTAGACTGAGAAGCATGTGCTCAATCTGGCCTTCATCCAGGATTTTACAGAACTCCCTTTGGTACTAATATCAAAAGGTGGAGGGAAACAGCTCTATAGAAGGAGAGCACAGCAGGGTGGGGCTCTGCTCCCTTGCTCATGGGCAGCCACCATGATGATCCAGGAGGAGAGGGAGCTGCACATCACTGCAAGCTGGCTAGGAAGCACAAGTATACCAAAAACTGCCCAAAGTCCCCTGGAAGCAATACACAATATGATGCAATCTCATCCTACAGAGAAAGAAGATACAAATACTGAAACTGAGATGATTGTAGCAAGGAATCCTCCATACCGAGAATTTAACTCTTGTGAAAGGTCTTGTCCACAAGGAAAGACATTTTTAAAACAGCCTCTACTTGCTCTCCACCTCATTGCCTTTTGCTCAATATCAAGCTAGCCATACAGCTGAAGGAGCCAACATGAAGGTGAACACGACCACAACTCAGACATGGTGACTTCAATGCACTTTATGGGGGGCTTCCCTTGCACCAGATCCAGAAGCTGTAGTTAGTCTGGAAAGCTGCAGCACAGCTGCTTCATAGGAGTGAGACCCTGTTAGCATATAATATCTCCGCTCAGAGATCGGCACTGGTTACCAATTGGCTACAAGAACAAGTCCAAGGCATAGAGCCCAAACAGTTTTGGGACCAGTTTACTTGCAGGATCACCTTACCCTAGAGAAGCCCACTCAACCGCTTCACTCTGTGGAACTGTCACTGTCATCAATGCCACACGAGACTCATTCCACAGTTGCAAGTAAACAGAACTTTTTAGCGTGGCAGCATCTAGCCCTTGCAACTCCCTGCTTATGGACCAGGGGGATTACTGCATTGTCTTTCTTTTCATTTCTATGATGTATTATGTGTTTTTTATATTGTGATTTTATGTTGTGAACCACCCTCAGATCTGTGGGTATAAGGAAGATATAAAATTTTTAATAATAATAATGTGGGTGCCTTCACTACACTTTTCCAAATCTGGCTTAAAACACAAAGGAAACCCTATCCAGGCATGCAGAAGCTACATGTGCTTTAATCTGTTTTAGCTTACTGTTGATTTTAATTAAATACCCATTTTAAATGTCTTTTATTGGCAATTTTAATGGGGTTTTTTGTAAACCAATTTGAGGCTTTATCAAACACTATATAACCTTGGGTAAATAAAACAAAAACCATGAAGCTGCTCCCAGGCACTCACCGTTGATGAGGAAGAAGAAAGCTCCAGTCTCATTAGCCACTGCTCGGGCAATCAAGGTCTTCCCAGTACCCGGTGGACCATACAGCAGGATTCCACGGGGAGGCTAGAGAAAGGCAGGGATGTTGCTTAGCATTTGAGGGTTAAATCCAAATTCTGGTAAAGACCTGCAGTGCTATCCAGAAAGCACCTGTGCAGTCTGGGATCAACCAGCACCATACACCGCCAGTTTGGCCCTAGAACCGTGGGTGCCTTGGGCCGTGCACGCCACAGGCACATGTGAGTCCGACATCGGCACACCCGCTGGAGTGTGCACGTGACATCACATGTGCACATCAGCAGGCGGGCTGATGTCAGACCGCATGCCTCCCGGCACAAACATTTGTGGCCAGTCCTGTCATGGGGAATGTTGTGGGGGCTGGAGCACCCACAGCCCCGCACACTCGGCACCTATGTACACCACAGAGGACTAAGCAAGGAAGGGCTGGTTTGCACCATCCTGGTCCGTGCCCGGTCTGCTCTCCTAGTCAGCAAGTGTGTGGGCTTTCACTGCAGCACTCTCTTTGACCTGCATGGTTATCTGCCTGCAGGTAAGTGTGTCTGTGCTGACTGTCACATGGGGCACTGCTTCATTGCTGGCTGGGTGAATACAGGCAGGAGATGATGCCAAAGGGATTCACCACCATTTCAGGAGCCACAGAGACAGGTGAACGCCCCCATCCCCATGATATAAAATTGTAGGCCAAACATTATGGAAGAGTCCTGCATCCCTCTCCCAGGGCGAGAGCCTGGTTGAGGGGAAGTTTGGTTTGCTGGGGTTCCCTCTTGCCCCCTGAGTGAGCGGCAGGGGGAGAAGAGTTGGAGTGGATTTATAATCTTCCTTCTGACAGTGTGGGATGTGCATACACCCAGTTTACTATCTGTGGCCCTGATCTCCCAGTCATATACAGTGATAGGAGGTGGCACTCATATTTGCCTGGGTGGGCAGGTGGCAATGAAGATGATGCCTCCATTTTCACCTTCATTGTGTTCTTCTGGTGATTGCTAAAAACATTTCTGTTTGGACAACCCTACCAACATATGCAGAATATTTACATGCATTTTAATCTGTCTTTAGGTTATTGCTGATTTTAATGACAATTTGAAAGCTTTAAACAGCTGCTTTTACCAACATTTTTGTTATTTTATTCTATTTGCAAAGTACTTTTGAGATTTTCTACAATCAAGCTATATACAGATTTTATTAAATATAGAGATACACCAGCGCATGATATCAGAGCACTCTTGAAGCAGGGCTCTAGCATTCATTAGTACATGAACACCTGAGCAGAAGAAGCACCTGCAGGACATGTTTGCTACCCACACAGAGTCCAACCCGTCATGAGTGGGGTCAGATACTCACCTTCACACCAATAGCCTTAAAGAGAGCAGGGTGCCGGAGAGGCAGCTCAACCATTTCCTTGATCTGGGCCAACTGCTTTCGACAGCCTCCAATGTCATCATAGCCCACTTCATTCAGGGACTCCTCTTCATCCTGGCATGTTTTCAAGGGACAGAGAATAAATGCACCGAGGACCTCATGGTCAAAGCAGTATGACAACCATATCAGATAAATTCAGAAATGCTAAGTCCCAAGCATACTATATTTTTATGAGCTAGCTCATAAAAGGACTTAAGGACCAAGATCCAGTCAAGTTGGATGAGTGCTTATTTGTGGCTCAGGACCACAATACCTCAAGGACTGCCTCTCTACATATGAACTCAGGCCCTGCAATATCACTGGAGGCCCTTTCTCACGTGCCTCCTCCATGAGAGGTCCGGAGGGTGGCAGCATGAGAACGGGCCTTTTCTGTGGTGGCTCTCCACTTGTGGAATGCTCTCCCCAGGGAGATTTGCCTAGTGCCTTCATTACATATCTTTAGGCACCAGGCAAAAACCTCTCTCTTCAACAGGCGTTCGGCTGATTAACATTTTATGGCTTTTTTAATGGGTTTGTGCAAGGGAAGGGTCTTATATTTGTTTTATTATGTATTTTTTATTCTCATTTTGTACTTTCCTGTTGTTAACTGCCATGGGATCTTCAGATGAATGGTGGTATACAAATAATAATAATAATAATAATAATAATAATAATAATAATAATAATAATTATAATAATAATAATATTTTCCAACATGGCCCTTAGCCTATGTTATCAAACATTTTCTTTTCCTTCTATCAGACAGTATGTTAAAAACCAGCCGGTCACTATTCCAGATACCCATTTGGGTGGTATAGCACCCAAGGAAGTGATCTCAGTCTACAGCCTTGTCCAGTTCATCCGTCATAGGAACATGTGCCAAAGCTACAATAACCACTTTAGCTGGGAATGGGAAATTCCTGTGACAGGAACATAGCACATGGCTGCTTTGGTATGCAACAGCTCTGCCTTCCTTGCCAGAGGGGGACTTTCCCCCAAGAACCAAATAGCAGACAGTGCTTTTAATCCTCAACTTTGTTTCCCCACCACACCGCTTACGGCCCACTCTAAGTCACAGAATGAGAGCTGTGGGAGAGGCCTGCTCAACTCACCTCTCGTTTGATAGGCTCTCCCTCACAGTGAATCACGGTGTCTGGAGCTACTATGCAGTATGGGCTGGGGTCTGTCTCCACCACTTTGAACTCGACTGCACGCATCCCTCCACGCACAAGGAAGATGTCCCCTGAAATTATCAGCATATTAATGAGGGTCAAGACACCACCCACCTCCAGAACAAGTACTCTCAAGAGTTGTAACGGTTCCCCATCCCTCTACTTAAGAAAGCTCAGAACTGAGCTGAGGGAGCAGCTGGAGGTTTCCAGAGGAGATGCTTCCTTTACTATAGACTCACAGTGGCACTAGTAGCTCTGGGAACGTCCCCAAAGGGAACAGGAATGGCAGATGTTGCTACTAGGAGAAACGGCAAGCCAGCCTGACCACTACTACCGGGGGGGGAGGGGGAGGGGGGCAGAACTGCACGGTCTCGCCTCACTTGACTGAATAGGGCCTACAGAATTGTAAAGTTGGCTACACACCAGAAAAGCTCAACACAAGGCCCCTCTGCTCTTGGCTACTTCTCAATGCTTCACAATCAAAAGACCCTCTAGACTTACGGCTTAGACACTGACAGCTGTTTTGAACAGCAAATAATGGTCTAGAGGCAGTTTCTGCAACACCACTGCTCACTGCACATGGCAGGAAGCCACAGACTTTCATTTGGGGCAAAATAGAACTGGGAAAATTTAGTCAAAGACACCAGCTCACAAGCAACCCAAATAAAAGTTTATAGTCTTGGACTAAAACTGTTCAGGTGTTTTAGACTCCAGCTCTCATCATCCCTGACCACGCTTTACCAACTGAAAAATTCAGTTGAAGGGAGGCATAAAAATACAATTAATAAAACAATAAACATGCATCTGGATGACAGCAGGTTGAAGAAAGCTTGTCTAAAGTATTCTCCACAGCAGCTTCTCTACAGGTTTAGTGCCCTTACCTTTTCTGATGGGTCTGTATGCTTCCAGGAAGTATGGCTTGAGGTACACCTCAAACAGGTTCCCTGTGATCCCTTCCACTGTGTCATCAATGGGCAGCACATGGATGCGCTTGCCATACTTCACATCTGGACAAGGCTGGATGCTGAAAAGAAAGAATGTGCCTTTGTGACCCTCAAGTGGCCCCCAATTTGCGAACTAGAAACATCTACAAGAAACAACTTCCCAGTCTCGATGAAAAGGACAGGCCAGTCAGCTACCTTTTCACTTCCTTCAGACTTCCTATTCATTTCCAACTTTTCGATGGTGGACTTAGGAACATAGGAATCTCTCTCATCCAGTCAGGACAAGGGGACATCTAGCTTGGTATTGTCTACATTGACTAGCAGCAGCTCTCTGGAGTTTCAGGCAAGGAATCTTTCTCAGCCCGACCTGGAGATGCTGGTGACTGAACCTGGGACCTTCTGCATGCAAAGCAGATGCCCAGTCACTCAGGTACAGACCGTCCCTGTCATTCCCCTTCCATCCAGGAAGGGTCTCAGCTCAGGGGTACACCGTCTGCTCTGCATGTAGAAGGTCAAGACTGAGTATCTCCAGGTAGGGCTGGGAGAGGCCCCCACCCAAAACCCTGTAGAACTGCTCACCAGCTCACTTAATAAGGAGTTACACGGTCCAGCGGTCTGTCTCGGAATGAGGCAGCTTCCTAGTCCATTGGTTTTCTGCCCCACCCCACCCTCCAGCTCTTCGGACTTTTCCTTCCAATTTCCTTCTCTCCCCCACCCTCTGCAAAAGGACTGGAACAAAATGCTTCAAACTCTACAGCTCTCTCAAATTCAGCATAATTTATAGAAATAAGTCAATACTGACATAATTTTTTCCAAGTGAAGAACATTTTGATAATAAGAACCCCAGAACTCATGATAAAAAGAATTCCAGAGACTCCACTTTTACATAGGTACACTGGTTTAATGAGGTAAGAATATGGGGCAGCTTCAGCAGGCAATTTGTTTTGGAGTGAGGCAATTTGTCTTGCAATATCAATTTAAAGGGGACACTGTTTACCCCCAAATGGAGTAAGTGTCTCCATAGGTCACAGACTATTCAAAGCATGCCAGTTCATGTGATTCCCTAGCCCTACCACATGCTCCCTTCCTCTTAGCAGGGAGCACACAAGTTAGCTTCTCGGCAGTTTTCCTGTTCAACTCTGTTTATTCTAGGTAACAACTGTGTCAGATTAAGCTATTAATCAAGCTCCCCTTGATCAAGTTACTAATTTGACCCATCAATACCTTCATAAACAAGTCCACACCAATGCCACTAATGTTGACAATTCCCTTTACCAACAGGCAACAATAACCAACACAAGGAAGCATGCTTGGAAGAACTCTTTCCACATATTAGCCACAGGCTTCCTGACCAAATTAACTCTGTGTGTTTAACAGGACATGCAGACCTCACCTGATCACGTCTCCAAGGCGCACCCTCAGATTGTTGCGAACAACCCTGTTCATGCGGATTTTCTCATCAGAGCAGGTGTCATCAGACAGGACGATGCACACTGCCTCTCTCCTCTTCTTCCCTTTCAGCAGGACTGTATCTCCCCTAAACAGCTGCAATTCATCCATTTTGGCCTGAAAACAGTAAGTGTAAGAAAGCAGGTCAACAACTGAATTTTAAAAACAAATCGGTATATTAATTCTGCTGATCTGAAATTGACTACAACTGGTAATGTACTAGTTTGATAAAAGCATCCAGTTAAGAACAAAATATTAATCAGCAGAAGGGATACAAGGCCGAATAAAGACAAATTTAGGAGAAAGGGTGTCCTGTTGGGGAAACCCACAGGTACCCGGTTGTAACTGTGTGGGGGTGTTAGATATGATGTAAAGCCTCTTCCTGAAAACCCACTGAGCCACTAACAGTCAGAATAGGCAATACAAATAGCCTGTTCAGAGACGGCTTCCTCCATTCTGTGTCAGTCGAAGAGTCACCAACAAATTGCACTTATCAGTGATATAGCTCTCTATTGATAATGTTGAACACACCTGTGACAGTGACACAACACTGTTGTCCTCGTTGATTGCTTCATCAACAATTAGCCGATTGGGCCTGTTCTTCTGCTTGAGAATTGCAGTTGACAAGTCATCAGCTTTGGAACTGTAACAAGAGAAGACAAGAGTTGTTAAGAGCATAGGAGACAGAGCCACACCCTTGTTCAACCATTTCCATTCTATGCATCTTTGTTGCATTTTCTCTTAGGCAAACCTTAGTTGAAAGGCAAGTACAACTTTCTATGCAACAAAACTCAAAACAAACATGAGAGCGCAAGGTGTTCTCCCACAGTGCCCTCTACTCTGTTTTCTACTGAGCAGTTATAGATCAGAAACATTCAGAAACCACTTACCATTGAAGAAAGCAAGCAGTGTGGCAAACAACCCACATACAAAGAGCCCCCCCCCCCATTAAGTGATAGTCCCTAGGCAAATCTTGACACTTATTCTGTCAAAATGTTTGTGTAGACTTCCCAGAAGATGCCCAAGCTTAGTTTGCATCCGAACACTAAGAGAGGGGAGAAATTAAAGGGTGTACAATAGCCAGAGTCCTTCTGCAAGCCCTCAACATTTCATTTCCCACATGGAGGTCAAAATTCAACACAGATTAATTGCTCAAACCATTTAAGGTTCTGTGAGCTAAAACCAGCACCTGACTTGCGCCCTGGAAGTGCAGCTGCCGCAGCAATAACACTGCTGCATCAAGCTCCCTAACAACCCCAAAGTACTGTCACAGAAAGGGTCCCACAAGCACTTCAAGGTTGACAGTTGGGGAAGTTGGACCCCATCAATTAAGCCTTGGTGGGTCATAAACCCTGTCAGTCAAAACTGCCACGAGTCCCCCTTTACCATCACCTGCAGGCAATCTCCCTGGCCAGATACAGAGCAAGATCAAAGACTTGATAACCTAGAGTCCTGAAGGATCACACAGCAAAGGTTCTAAGAAGATAAAGAGCAGCCCTACCCCATCACTTGTTGCTCTACAAACACTTCCACTAGGAAGAGGCAGAATCACTGAAGAGTCTCTTACAATATCCAGTTTGCAGTCCAAATTGTCCAAGGGTTTTTTTTTTAAAAAAAAAACTAAGCAAGAACTTCAACACGAGTCTGAGAATGTGTTGAACTGAAAGAGGCCTGGGTAAGTTTCATTAGCTCATCAGTTCCACCCTTAAGTTGGAAACTGACACATCATAGCTTTACGTTGCCAAAAACAAAAGTGAAACTGACCGTTTCTTTTGCAAAGTTCAAGCAGAAAATACATGAATGGTATGAAAATGGGAGTTCTTCAAGTATTTTGTTCCCTGGCAGATATGCTTATAGGCAAAGCCTAAAAGAAGAAAACCCCTAAGAAACTCAGGACAGGATAGTGTGAAATGAGTGAGCCTACTGGAAGTGACTGGTAGATGCTTTGCAGGACGCCAAATAGGACACCAAGCCAACCCTCCTAAATCTGCCTTCAATGATATGCAGCAACTGAGGAAATACAGATGTGTTTACACCAGTTAAGGCTGACAACTAAGATGAAGAACAACTGTTATGGTACCAGCAAACCCAAACTTGGAGGAGGGTGAGAAGCAGCACCTGGGGCCAACTCTCTAGAACTAGAGAAGAGCCAGATATTGTTCAGGCAACTTAATGCGCTCAAGTGTGATGCAGTCAAGTAATGCAATGTGGGGGTTTTCTCCACCATCATATTTTGGCAGGGAACGTGCCATTATTAGACACAAGTTGCTTCATAAAATTGTCAGTCATATGTTGAATAGAAATAATGCAATTCAAACTAAGCAACTGGAATGGATTAAGTATCAGTCAGCCCTAAAAAGGTTGTAATCGATTCCCCATCCCCCATTGCATATGCCTGGAAAGCACAGCTTCTCAGGTATGTTAAACAGTTTTCAGTGCCTTCAAGTTTTCTTACCTCTAAATAATGAAAGGGAATAGCTTAAATGAGTGGGAATATCATTAAATGTAATCAGTCTGCACATCTTTAAAAATTTAATTCCAGTAAAATAATCTTGACGTAAAGTACTGAATATGCTTCGGGGTAACATTTAAGTACTCTAACTGCACTCTTCTAATAATGTTTTTCAGTTCATTTACTTTGGGCTATTGGAAAAAAATTAATATTTATGCAGAACATAAACTTCAGTTGGGTGGCCTTAATGTAAGGCAAACAGACATGCTAAATCAAATCACAAAACATATCTGGAAATGGAACATTGAGAAAGTTCTCTGGAAAAATTTCCAGTGCAAGAAAACCCACATTCCTGGTGGCAGAGGAGCAACTCCAGGTCCCTCTTACCAATCAAGAGAGGTGAAGAGTGTAAGCAGCTACCAGAGAGCTACAGGGAACTGATTTTAACCCTCTTCATGACTTTTGGAATGGGGCACTACCCAGGCAGCAGTCTTCAGAAGAGCAAAGGAAAAGACACTGAGGACAAAAGCCTCAAGATCCACAGCTGGCTGTACCAATCTAGGTCACTTCCAGTGGAAGACGGTCCTCCAACAGAACATGCAAAAATTGAAAACTGAAGAAAACACAAATGTGAATAAGCAAGCATTGTGGCAATGAAGTTTCAAATAACAGCATGGTGGCTACTACTTTCTTAGAACCAGGCCATCAAGATTCCTGACAGATCTTCAGGAAGATACTTGGCTAGAGGAAATACTGGAAAGCCAAGGGACCAGTTAGCTCTACCACAGAAGACACTTCATTTGGAATTGTAACTGGAAGCAGATTATGGAGGAAGAGATCTGTTGTTTCACAGCTAACCGGAAAGTTGGTTCTTCCAAGCTGCTGTAACTGCATTAAAAATAGAAGGAAGGATCTCAGCAATGACACCTGTGAATTTCAAGCAGCTGGTCTTGCCTCACCCATGTCACCTGAGAACAACCAGGTTAAAAGAAAAACAAATCAGCTTCAGCCCACAAAAGGAAGATGAAGCCTAGATTTGCAAATAATAATTTATGAAGGTTCAGGAATTTTTCTAGGCAACAAAGCTAGTAGGAAAGGGTTCAGCTGTCTGTTTACTATTAGTTAAGAAAAAAGCTAAAAACTGTTAGATTCATGTATTCGAGGCCTGTATGTTTAAGTAGAGGAACCAATACTTGTATTTTTGACTGGAAACCAGGGAATTCCACAGGAAGAAAATACTCAAGCATCTACCTACCTGCCAATTATCTTCCTGCTCTCATGCAAAGTCATCCAGACATACTTTACAATGTTTTAAAAAGGAAGTTTCTGGCAAGGCTCCTTTCACCTCACAATGTTTGCCAAGTTGAGAAGCACCCAGTGATGCAAAATTAATTCCAATACTGATTAGTTAAGTTCTTGTGAACTCAGTGCCCCCAAACTTATCTATTCCAGCCATCAAATTTTTTTAATGTAGCAGAATTAGAAGAAGGAACAAGACTTCTATTGTTATTCTATTGTTAAAGAGAGTGCTGTTTTCATACAAGTGTGTTTTTAGGATGTGAAAAGGGACCATAGTTCACAGGAGCACAAAATACCCAGATTCAATCCCCAACATCTCCAGGTAAGGCTGAGAAGACTTCATGCTTGAAAGCCTAAAGAGCTGCTGCCAGTCAGCTCAATACTGAGCTAGATGGGCCAATAGTAAGAAACAACTCTGGCTATTGTTGGACTGTCCCACCACCCCACTTCCCAGCAGATGCTTCAGGATTCCTGTTTTTAAAAGGGCATGAGTTTTTTTGCTGCATAACATCAGAAAGCCAAATCAGAGCGAGGGCATGAAGCAGTTTGCTCAGAGCAGGCTTTGTACCTACTCCACAAAGCCAAATAGTTGTTGTGACATCACGCCAAATAAGAAAACAATGCTTCCAGACCTTACTGTTGATTGGCAATTGCTATTCATATTGCAGGAAATCTCCCCCCACCCCAAGAAATGGACAGTACATTTTTGCAAGGTGACAATGTTTTGTGAAATGCTATGTTTCTCTTGTCACTTAACCATGACTGTTTCTCACCTCTCCCAGCATAGCTGTGGAGAGCCCTTTTAAGACAGAATTTTTTAAAATTATCCTAAGCCTTTAGTTACTCTACCAACAGCATAAGACCAGCTTGAAAACCCTAACATGTTTCCCTCTGATAGCCAGTGGAGCTCAAGCCAAAATGGAAGAGCCTAATCAGCAAGTGATGTGCAAATTGGTTTTATTCCCATTCCTTGTTCACTTGAGAGTTAAGACCAGGAAGTGGTGAACCTAAGGAGTCCTTCTCTAGCTGGTATCACATGACCAATGCTTTGTGGCTTCCATATGACAAGATGGCTGCCACAGCTAAGAATTCCTACTGAAGCACCCCAGCATGCTACCTTGCTTACTAGTGAGAAAATCCCACGAGGCAGTGTGTTTTCCTAAGTGGAGCAGGTGCAAGTTTAGCAGCCACAATTCTCCCTTGGAACAATGGGAGGCGATGACCATCTTGAGCATTGTATACTCTACTGAGCCAGCCACATGAGGGGGAACCTGGCTTCAAAGTACCTAATGGCAGCAAGGCCAGTTACCCTGCTGCTGTGCACTGGGGAGAAAGAGAGCAGCTGCCCAAGAGCCTCGGAGTTCAGCGGGCGGAGCATTCTCGCCAGGGTGGCTTGAGGATCCATCGAGAAGCATAGAAGCATCTGGCCTGCAACTTGACAGCATGTTGGAGAAGGGACCCCCCCCTCCCCATATCTGACAAGTGTGAATCTCAAGGCCCTCGCTTCTTATTAAAGAGGCTTGTTTCTTATGTGAAACGAAAGATCATTGGAGCCCCAGGGGCTCCTTGCAGGTAATATTCTCCTTTCTGGGGAGGCCCCCTTCCTGCCCCTCCTCCGTGATTCAGCAACCCTTCGGGAGCCACGTTCGGAAGCTGCCCGGCGACGCCCCCTGAACCGGCAGATCCAGCCAGGGCCGCAGCCCGGGAGGCGCCTGGCGGGGGGAGGCGGCGCTGGAGGCCCGGGGAAAGGAGCCCCACAGCCCCCGGCCTCTCTCCCCTCCCAGCGCCGGCCCAGGAGGCGGCGGGTGACTCGGCAGAACTGGCGGAGCAGGAAGTGGCCTCGCCGAGAAGGAAGCGCCGCCTCCCTCCGGCTCCGTCCCCCCCCCCGGCGCCCGGGGGCATCGCGCCCCCCCGGACCCCCCCCACAGAAAGACCCCTCAATGAGAGGCTGGGGGGGAGGCCAGAAAGGAGCCGGCGCCCCCTCCCCTCGAGGAAATGATGGCGCGCCCCCTCCCCTCAAGGAAGGCTTTGGGGGGGAGAGGCCATGGCGGGGGGGGGGGGGAGAAATGGCGGCGCCTGAGGGAGGGGGAAACGGGGGGGCTTTTCTGTCTCCTCAGTCCGCCGCCCCCCCCCCGTTCCAGGCCTCGTAGGGCCGGGTGATGGAGCGAAGGAGGCGGCGAGGCCTTCCTCAGGCGGCGGCCCGGAGGGAAAGGGGTCCGGGGGGGTCCTCCTGTCAGGCGGGTCTCCTCTCCTCCCTCCCCCCCCCCCCGTGAGAGACTCACTCGGCTCCCGAGGCCATGGCGGCAAGGCTGGGCTGCAGCGGTCTCGAAGGGTGGCTGGGCCTGGGCGCCGCGCTCGCTCTGCTCGCTCTCTCTGCTC
Source organism: Podarcis liolepis (assembly GCF_965112155.1). Lineage (NCBI taxonomy): Eukaryota > Metazoa > Chordata > Lepidosauria > Squamata > Lacertidae > Podarcis > Podarcis liolepis. Next base: position 64,808,718 of record NC_139565.1, read on the forward strand.
GCTTTCCCCTCACGGATCAGCGCCGACTCATCGGGAGTGACGCTCCGCCCGGCGTGCTAGGCCGCGCTCTGCCTAGCAACAGGTGCCGCGGCGGCCAATCGGAAAAAAGGAAACCGGCCCCGCTCGGCCAATCCGGAGGAGGGGCGGGAAAAAAAGCCGCAAAGCTGCCGGACACGGAGGTTGGAGGGAGGGGGGGTCATCCGGGTAGCGCATGCCGTCGGGGACGGGCGGACCAATCGGAAAAATCCCTCGATGCGAAAGGGAGGGGGGAATAAAGGGGGGGAGCGCCGCCCGGATTCCTTTTCTGCCTGGCAACGCAGCGCGGATTGGGTGGAGCCCCGAGAGCGACGCAGCCAGTGGCAACCTGACAAGTCGATGATTGGCGTGGCGGGGCAGCCAATGGGAGAGCGCGCGCCCCGCGGACTCTGCGCAGGCTCGGTGCGGAGCTGCGTGGCCCCGGAAGGGGATTTCCCGCCCTCGGCTTGCTGGGGCGCGTGACGTCATAAAGGGAAGGCTGGGCTGGGGAGAGAGTGCTTCTGAGAATGTGCAGAGCGCGCCGCAGGGAGAGACGCTGCTGCTGGGCGGGCGGGGCTGCTTGGCGCAGCGAGGCCAGGAGGGGAGGCTCGGAGCTGCGGCAGAGAAGCCGGGAGCAGCTCTCTCTCCTGCTGCAGCCACAGCGACGCCGCGTCTCCCCCACGCCAAGGATCCTAGACCCACAGGGTCGCAGAGGGTTATCTGGCCCAGCCCCCTGCAATGCAGGAATCCCAGCGAAGGCGTCTCTGACAGATGGCTGTCCAACCTGCTTTAAAAATGTCCACCGCCTTCAGAGGCAGCCCGTTCCACCGTTGTTGTGGTTCCCCCCATAAAATTTTATTCAGGCTTCTTCTTAATAGAATATACTAAAAAACTAACCTAAATAAAAACAGAGAAAAGAAAAAACAGAGAAAAGAAAATGCAGAGTCCTTTCTTAAATACAGTGGTATCTCAGGTTAAGAAGTTAATATGTTCAGGAGGTTCATTCTTAACCTGAAACTGTTCTTAACCTGAAGCACCACTTTAGCTAATGGGGCCCCCCACTGCCGCCACACAATTTCGGTTCTTCATCCTGAAGTCTGTAACCTGAAGTGTATGTAACCCGAGGTACCACTGTATAGTTCTTAACGCAGAAAGGGGTGCACCCTTCCAGATCTCACCTAGGAACTTCCATTTCTTCCCCCAGCCTCCCACTCAAGGACTTCTTCCCTTCCCTGCCTCTCAGGGTCTTTCACCAACCATCCATCACCTTCATGTGTGTATAATCCCAATAATGTCCCAGAGGAGAGGACACCATACAAAACAAAAGGGGGAAAAACTGAAGAGGGAATATAAAAAGAAGGGGTGGGGTAAAGCGAAAGGGGATAAAAAGGAATTCTGCTTTTCCGCCTATCAGTTACATAAAAAACATTCACCCTAAGATGACATCCAGCAGTTCTACCTTCTGCTAAGCGATTATTTCCCCAATCTTCAGACCCACATTCCTGCGTTGCAGAACCCTTGAGGTCCCTTCCAACTCTACAGTTCTATGATTCTATGAAATGTCTCAAATTTTCATTTCCACACAAAAAGTCTAAAAGGGGTTGTCTGATTATTATTAACAATAAATGTCCACAATAATTTTTTTTCTAATGACATGTAACAGCTCTGCTTCCAAGCATTCCTCCATATTAAGGCTGCTACATCACTTCTGAAACTTAGCAGAGAGATGTGGGAAGAGTGAGGCCCTTTTCTGCAGTCCCAATGCCAGGGCCAACTGCTCTTTGGTCCCTCCAGTTAGCAGGTAAAAAAGTAAAGGTAAAGAGACCCCGACCATTAGGTTCAGTCGTGGCCAACTCCGGGGTTGCGGCGCTCATCTCGCTTTATTGGCCGAGGGAGCCGGCGTACAGCTTCCGGGTCATGTGGCCAGCATGACTAAGTCACTTCTGGCAAACCAGAGCAGCGCACAGAAATGCCATTTACCTTCCCGCCAGAGCAGGATCAGTTTATCCACTTGCACTTTTGATGTGCTTTCAAACTGCTAGGTTGGCAGGAGCAGGGACCGAGCAACGGGAGCTCACCCCATCGCAGGGATTCGAACCACCAACCTTCTGATTGGCAAGCCCAAGGCTGAGTGGTTTAACCCACAGCACCACCCGTGTTACCAGGTAGATAGTCACTATTCATGAGAGGGAGAGTTGATACTTTCAGTTCGACTGACCCAACAGCTATCTTTCCAGGACTCCTAGGGCCACTAGGAGTTTTCATTAGATGAAAAACACAGGATAGTATTCAACTAAATTTTACTCAAAAATAGACTCATTGAGATTAATGAAAAAGACTTAAATTGGGTCCATTTACTCAGAGTACTACTTTGCTGAATACCACTCACAGCAGGCATTGCTTCAGACTTCATCCCCTCCACGGCTCTCTTCAAATAATTTAGAACTAAAGATTTCACAAGAGACATTTTGATAATAAAGAGATGAGTCATTAAAAAGAAATACAGGCTTTATAAATTCTTAAGTGCCCTGTATGATGATCAGGCAAATGGAAGAAAATAGCTTATACAACACATCTTTCAAAAGGGGAGCTGGGGGGGGGGAAGCAAGCCTCTGTGTCACCCAACATCTTTTGTGCCGCCCCAGTACAGCTTGGAAAGAGAAGCTACCCAGAATCAGATGAACAGGAAAGCCGACAATTGTGCCCACAGACCAAAATGGAGACACCACAAACCCATCTGTGTGCCGTTGCCACATGGTGCTGTTTGCAATTCTCTCTCTCGTAAATGCCAAGCAACATGACTGATGGAGCCCTGGGCATAAAGGATAAGCACAAAGGAAGAGGTAGCAAGAGGACAGAGCTAGGCTTGCTTCTACCTCAGGAATGGATTCTTTTGTTGCCAGTTAAGAAAGCGCCCCCTCCCCACCCTTCCTCCCAAATCTGCAGCAAAGAGCACCTGAAGATTTTCACAATACTGTGGGGCTTCGTTTTACAAATACCTGGACCAGAGTCACCCCTTTTTGCTTGCTTCCTCCTTCCACTAAGGACATAATCTCAAAAATAATGGACTCATACAGGAGCAAAGACATGTGGAGCTTCTGCAAAAACCCCACATCCTTTCCACTAGGACGAGGGTCACTGTCATCACTTGTCTTTGGTGACTGCAACTGAAACACTCCCCTTCCCAAAGGCAAAGCGGAGCCCTGGAAAATCCGCTGAGGAAGCTGTCTGGAAGAAGGGCCTGGCAAGGACAAAGGAGAGGAGAGGCAGCGGCAACAGCAGCAGCAGCTCCTCTAGGGTCCCTGGCTGCTCGCCGCAAGGAAGCTTCCCACATTCTTGGCAAGGGATTCTGTGTGAGGAAACTTTGTCTGCCTCATACATGGCTGCAGGTATATCGGGAAGGATCTGAAACATAAGGAGGGAGTGGAGAAGTTGGTGTCAGTGGTTGCTAAATGACCGAGGGTAGGAGGAGAGCATGTTCTATGGTGACCAGTGCCAAGGGCAAGAGGAAAGAGATGCCCAAAGTGTTGCAAGCAGCCAAGAGACCAAGGCCCTCCCTGCAGCCTGAGCATCGTTGGTCAGGTGTATGTAGGGGTGGAAAGTCGCAGGAGCAGAGAGGGAACCTGGATGGCCTCCTCCTACATCCCACATCCTCTGTTCAGGGGGCAGGGACAGGATTCACCAGCATGCACACACCTTTCCGCCTCTTTCTCCAAGCCTCCAGCGTTCACATGGAGCTTCTGCCAGTGGGCAGCTGCCTCCTGCCTTCGGTCCAGCTTCCAGAGGGTGTGCGTAAGGTACAAATTAGCAGAGGGCCTGTCTGTAAAGCACAAAGGAAGCGGCATGACCAGAGCTGGCCTCAGGGCCGCTGGGGACCCCAGGAGAAATCCCAACATGTCCCTGCCCTCCCCACACTGGATCTTGCTGAGTGGCCCCATCTCGCCCACCGCCTTGCTCCACGCCCTCCCTGCATTTAGTCTGCCCCAAAGAGCTCCAAATTCTGTCTCCTACTTTACAGAAGTTACCTAAGCATATATCTAAATACTTACTCTGCATAATTTATTTTGCATGCTATGAAAATTACTCGAGCCTCCCCACCCACTCCTTTAACCACTAGACTGACTGGAGGCCAGGCCCCTCCCATAGGATTCCTGGCTATGGGTACCTGGACAGACAAGCAAGCTGTGTTGGAAATCCGCCAAAGCCTCTTTATTCCGCCCCAGATGCAGGAACTGGATCCCTCGTCCAGTCAGGGCCAGCTGCCTGATTTGGGGAAGCACCTTTGCTTCTGGCAGCCCCATCTGCTCTGCCTCCTTCCCAGTGCTGCTATTGCTGCCTGGTAGAGAAAGAAGACAGTTGCCCTTGGGTTTCGCTCTCCCAGCCATGAGCCAGAGAGGTCAACAGAAACAAAGCCAATTCTCTGGCCCTGTTCTCTCCCTGCCTGCTGCCCTTTCTGCAGAGTCTACTCTTGCTCCCACATGCAGGGGGGGGGGGGGAGGCGGTCAAGAGAAAGAAAATGGAAGCAGGAACCTCTCGTGCCAAGTGGCTGGACTTCAACTTGTGATGTCACAAAAGGACCAGTCTGGACTCATGGCATGATTAAACGAGAGGTGAGGACTCTCCTAAACCATTCCCACCTTGGGCAGCAGTAGGTTAGCTCTAGCCCTACAAAAGGGCTTTCCCAAGCATGGACCAATGGTACCAAATAGTATGGGAAACAGCCCTACTAGAAAAACTAACTAATAAACTGAAACTGACACGGGGACAAACAGAAGAAGACGCCTTCACCCCGGTATGGCTCCCCTTTATCACATACACAGCCCAACAGGACAGTGACAAGAATCCACCAACAGCATACAAATCAATATGGCTAACCTGATCCAAAACACCCACCCACCTCACCCACACACGAAAACAAAGATCACCACAGCCAATCACAAGCAAACAATCACACCCTAGGCCAACCCCAACCTCTCTCACCACCAAAGGAACACAAGTGAACAACACAAGCAACGCTGACACCAAACTTTACATACATTAAACATAATAGAAACACCGCCACCCGACCCCACCCCTATCCATCTTCCCTCTCTCCACCCCCCTTTCTTTTTTCTTTTCTTCTCCCCCTAATGCCTCAACAAATGAAACGGATTTGTAAAAATGTTACATGAAAAAAAAATACGAGGCACTACACTTCTGTAAAACAAGAAAATCCTGAATAAAATATATATTTAAAAAAGGGGGGGGCTTTCCCCAGCTCCAGAAATCACTCCAGCCAAGAGGAAGGCAGACAGAAACTGGCGGTAAGCATCCCGATCCATACCTGTGGTCACAAAATGGACTCTCAGAAGATCATTAAGACACCTGTTGGGGAAGGAGCAAAGCACAATCACCTTAGGGCTCTCAGATGAAAGCCAGAGTCAAGAGAATTTGAGGGGCTATTCAGGTTATCTACTCAGTTTTCCTGACAGAAGGGGGAACAAGCACTTATGGGCATGCTGGCGGGTTTCGGCCTGAATGCAACCAGGCCACACAAGCACAGAAACCTGACCCTGGGGCCGGCTTCTCATTTCAAGGCTGCAAAGAGAAGCTCAGGGGTGGAAGCAGGACTTTCAACACTCTCTGCAGCTCCTCAGCAGACTCCATGGCAAGCAGAACCAAACCAGGAGGCATGCAGTTGTTCCTTTGAGCTGCGGGATCAGGGGTCCTGGGGCAGAACACGGATGTTTTAAGTACCAAGGTAGACACAGCCTTCCTTAATGGGACACATCCATGAATATCCAGGGAAAGTCCCTGGACAAGCAGGATGAGGGCTGCATCTAATGCGCCATCCTGTCTCACAAGGCCAGTTCTCTTCAAACGGCTGCAAGAGAATGCTCTCCTAGCATCCAATTAAGGGACGGACATCTTCCCTGCATCACAAACCGGGAGCCCGATTACCTGCTCAAGTGGCTTATGGCTTCCTTGGCTTCTCCTAGCCCAGCCCATGCCAAGCCCTGGATCAAACAGGCAGCTGCTCGCCAAAGGACGCAGAGCAGGCTCTCCCTCTTCCGCTTCAGGAGGTTGCCAGCAGAATTTGTCAGTGAGGACCCAGCAGGCCCCGGGAGGTCCTCTGCAGCCCCCAAGTCCAGCTCAATTGGCAGCCTCTCGGGGATCAGTCCATTCATCCGGGTTGCCACCTCTTCGCACACTGCAATGGCATCTCGATGCCTGGCGAGCTCTTCCAGGGCAGAGGCAGCCTCTAAGAAGACCTCGGGGATCCTGGGCAAGGCCAGCTCACCACACAGAGACACCTGCAGAGGAGGAGGGCCCCACCCAAAGATCAGAAGCTGCTGGGTCCACAACAAGGAACACAGCACAGGCACTAGAGGAAACAATGCTTGAGAGCCAAGAGTGCTCAAGAAATTGGGCAGGCTCGGGTGCAAATGTCTCAGGCCACCATCGGCTGCTGAAGCCAACATGGAAGCCAGGATAGCAACTGATACATGAGAAATACTGGGGGGGGGGCTGAATCCCTCACTTCTTTATCGTTGCTGACAAGGGTCCTCCTTGGCTATGGCTGCCCCAGAAAGATGCTGGGGTGACTGGGTGTATTGGGGCAAGTCAGCACTGACTTACCCAGAGGGTTACTGTGAAAGGACACAAGTCTTCAAAGTCATTTGCACACAAGGAGAAGCATCACCTCAAGGCTGAATGGCCACCATGACCTCTGTGTGCCCTTGAAAACTGCAAAACATTGCATTCCTCTCCCTGGGACGCCTCTGGCACTGGCTTCTTGTTATCTTCGAGAGACTGTTCAAGATGCTGCTGCTGACCTTCAGAAGGCAGAATACCACCGCCGCCACCCTCTGCCCCAGTAACTGAAATCTTTCTCTCGACAAGTGCACACATGCAACACATTGGAAGAGCAAGGAGCGTTACCAAGCCCTTGCAGATTAGGAAGCACAATTCACAAAGCAAATGTAAAACAGTCTGTCAAGCTCCAGTTGGAGAACTATTTAAACTGGTAGCTGCATAAACCCCATACATTTATGCCAGAATTCGGGGGATGATTGCATTTATCTTGTTTCTTTATGGAGCTGTTTAAGTGGACTTTCAAGCTACTAGCTACATTTGTTATTTGATTTATTGTTAGCCCATTCTCTGCTATTGTTGAGAGTGGGAGGCTTGCACATTCCTTCAAACAAAAACCAGCAGATGGCAAGAAGATTAAATAGCTGCAAGGTGCCAACCTGGTGAAGAGGCCCTTCCTGGAACAGAGCCAAGAGGTCCAGGTAGTGCTCCACTGCCTCACTCACCCTGCAGGAGGAAAGAAAACAGTTTGCTTCCACGCCTAATCCAAGGTGCTCATATTAGTATTTAAAGCCTCAAATGACATAGCCCCACCCCAATATCTGAAATACCCTCTCCCCCTCTTTAGCTTGTTCTTCTTTTTCTTTGGGGTTGATGTTTTTGCCGTATTTATACTGCTCTGGAATGGTTTTACTTGTTTTTATCATTGTGATTGTTTCATCTGTTTTTATAATTGAATACTGTATGGTTGTAACCTTCCCTGGGCCCTAATGGTGGATAAGGAATCTGATAAATAAATGAAAATAAACAACAGGAGCTGCAAGGACCTACAAGGACATCCCATGGGCCTCCTAAAGACAGCTCCCTGCCCTCATTCAATGTGAGCTCATGAGCTGATGAACAATTTCCTTCCAGCAGGAGTCTCCTGTTAGTCATTTGAGATGCCTCAGGAAAGTTCTCCCTAGAGAAAACTGAAGCCAACAATTCCCTCCCCACCTCAAGTGAGCAACCAGGGAGACTTACGTAACAGGAGGGGGGGCACTCACCTCCCTGCCTGGAGGTTCCTTTGTGCCAGCAAATATTTCACATCTGACGGACAGTTCTTGACAAAGATGCTGCTCAGTTGTGAAGCGCAGATGAGCAGCTCCATTTGGGTCAGGAAACATGGACTGGCAAGCTCTGCCGTTACCTGTGCAGGACCATCCAGAGCCTGAGGCAGGGAGAGGGGGGGGGGAACGGGAACATTGGTGATTTCAGAGGCAGAGCTAGCTGCTCCGGCACCTGTGCACCCAGGGGTGGGGCCATGGGGACGGGGCAAGCATCCTGGGGGGCACCGCGGGGAGCATCTCAGGGCAAGACACCCATGGGGGGTGGAGCGAGCCGCCCATGACGACCTGCTTCTTGGGGGGGGGAGCCTGGGAGTGGGGGGCAACAGTGCAACGCCCACCCACGACTCCTAAGCCTCCCCCGAGCTGTCAAAACAAAGGGGAAAGGCCGCAGGCAAGGGGGCACAGCTCTGCCCCTTCGCCCGACGGCTCGGAGTAGGCTTGGGAGTCACAAGCGGGCAGTGTGCCAAATGTCACCCCCTTCAGTGATGACACCCAGGGCGAAGCGCCCCCACTGCCCCCCTTCCTCCACCCCTGGGTGATTCAACACTGTTGGGCATCAGACAGAGTGGAACAGTGCATCCAAGGAGAGATCTGCATTGGCTAACTCCTCCTGCCCTTCTTCATGAGGGGATATTGGACCCTGAGAAGGAAGGAAGGAAGGAAGGAAGGAAGGAAGGAAGGAAGGAAGGAAGGAAGGAAGGGAGTCCAAGGAAAATGGCTGGTCTGCCTGGACCAAGGGCAGGCAGGTATCTATAGCCACCTCCTGGCCAGTCGGCTCCCTCAGGGGACCAAGCCAGACGCGTAGCCAGTTCTTCCCAGGCAGAGCAGTTGCAGTGCCAGTGCAGCCTCTTGGCATCATCATGCCAAGGAAACCCTTAGACACACCTGATACAGCAGCACCAGGACCTCCAGCTCAGCCTCCAGAAGCCCCAGTTGGTGGTACAAGAGGGATGCTTGGTACAGGGCAGGGAGGAACGTGAAATCCACCTGCAGGGCTCGTTTCAGGTACTGAATTGCCACCTGTGGCTTGTCCTGGAACACAGAGGAGCAGATGCAATACGAAGCGCCAAGATCCAAAGGTGCTTTGCTTTAACCTGGGGCATAAAACTACCTTCCAATAAACAAAGGTGCGTAGCAGAACTCCCATAATTCTCTGCTTGTGCATTTGTTGTTCTAGAGATCTGTGAAAAGCTGGTTTCTGATCACAGGCTGAGGGTTAAGGCCCCCCCCCCAACTGTATAATCGTAGAAATGCTTTTATTGCTTTTAGTGTTTGTACCTACAGTATTTCATCATGTTTTATCTCATTGCACACCACTTCAAGAGTGGTATTAGTAACCCTAATTTACTAAATACGGTGTTTAACATTATTTATTAAAGGATATTTCTCTAAAATATTTCTCAATATTTTAACATTATTACTGCTTGGCAAGAAAACATTTGCAATGCGTATATTTTATCGCGAGAATACTGCAGTATGAGAAATTCTACCCACCTGGTTCTTTTGAAGCATTGCCTTTTAGTTTAGAATTTTTAATTCTTATTTTTAACACACAGAATTTTAAATGTTCTACCATGTATGCTTTTTATCACTATGAGTTGCTCTGAGATGTTTTTGTAGTAAATGACAAATGCATGTAATAAATACATAATTTTAGGCCTTTCCTGCTTAATAAGCCAAATTCCTGGCTCTCTGGCATTAGCAGTGCTCCCAACAGGGGAGTGGCAAGGCAGAGCACCGCCTGGCAAGGGGAAAAGAGAACTTAGACCAACATGGCACTTTCTGCTGCAGCTCTCAGAACCGCTAGAGGCCCCACACTTCAGGGGCATATTGACACAGTTTTGCCCTAATAGCAACACTTTCCCCCTTTCCTTCCCTGTGCTGCGTTCACAAGCTGTGCCACCCTGCCACCCTGTTACCCTCTCCCCCCTCAATGCACCCATACCATTTTCAGGTTGCAGCATCCCATTAAGGTGAAGATCTGGGCAAGGCGTCGCCTAGAACAGAGTCCCGTAGCAGCTGTTTGGAGAAGGGCAACAGCGGCAGGGAGATCACCGGCTTCCAGTTCCTGAACTCCTGGAACAGAGAGGAAAACCTCAAGCTAGCCCTGTTCCCACCTACTGAGTAGAATTTGACACAGAACTCCAGGAGCTGCATGACCAAAGCAGAACAGAGCGTGGTCCCCCATCTTTTGTTTGGACTAGGGTTTACACAGAGAAGTATTTTGTGCTATAGGGTTTTTAAAAATAGGTCTTAAAAGCTGCTATTACAGTTACTGAACATTAGCAGAAGCTAAACAACAGAATCAATTATCTTGGTGGGTGCTGGGCTCTCCCTCACAGGAGGTTGAAAAGCCATCTGTTGGTGGGGAGGGGGGTGCTCTAAATCTCTGGTTTTCCCCCTCTGAGAAAGGGGTTGGTCTAGACTGCCTACAAGACCCCCCCCCATTATACAATTCTATTATCCAGACTTTGCTCCTGAGACAGAGTGGAAAGCAATTAAAACAAGTCTATCTAACATCCGAGCCAGAAGAGCAACTGGGAGTGCTATAGCTTTGTTATAATCCAAAACCACATCCCCCTCCTCCTCTTTCTCAGAGGAAAGCATTTAATCTGCCTTGGCACACTCAATCCCTGACTTAAGTACCCTGCAGACGGACTGATTTTGCCTCCCTAGCAAGTGGCTTCCTAGCAGAAGCAACAGTAGCTGCCAAGGTGCGGGTCAAAAGAGAGAAGGCGTACAGAAGCAGCAGGCATGCGGAGAGTGGGAAATCCCAGCCCCACCTTGCAGAAAGGCAGCCGAAGTCCACAGGATACCTTTCAACTCTTGGACACTCTGCACAAGGAGGGGGTCAGACTCTGCCATGCCAGGTGGCTGCCACACCTGGAGCAGGGAAAGGAACTTGTTCTGATGGCCATGGCAAGGAGGAGGCCTCAGGCTCTGAAAAAGGAATGGCGGTTCATGGGCAAGAGTCCTGCGGCACTTTAAACACTAGCAAATTTCTTGGAAGAACAGAAGAGCAACTCTGCTGGATCAGACCCAAAGGGGGCACACCTAGTCCAGCATCCTGTGACTGTCATGGCCAACCGGATGACTCTTCCGCAAAGCCCAAAAGCAGGACTCTCCCCATCTGGGCTCCCCTGTAACTGGTCCTCAGAGGCATCCTGCCTTCAGGACTGGATGTGGTGCCATTCTCTACATGCCAGCCAGGCTGGCAGCAGGGAGAATCAGAGGAGAGGCTGGAGACAGAGGGGAATGCCTGCTTCAGACAACAGGCAGGCAACTGGGCTTACCAGGCGGAACTGCAGAAGCCCTCCTGTTCTTTTGCTGTTCCTTTTCCTAGCCCATGGCCTCTCAGGCTGGTTACTGTTGTGTGATTCAACCAGGGCCAATGAACAGTCAGTGCATGCCAGGTCTTTCATCAGAGCTCCTTGCAGAAATTGCAGTCCCACAATTTAAGCTGAATGGTCATGTAGAGGCAGCACCACAAGCTGCCATCCCATTTGCAAAGGGTGGGGAAAGCTTTCACTTAGGAGGTAAGGGCGAGCAATGCCTCAATACAGACGCTATGCAGCTCCAGGCTGCTGTTAGCTACCTTGGCGCCGTTCAGAAGCTGAAAGAGGCCTTCCGCGGTTGCGAGGCGGTTTGCTGCAAGCCACAGCACCCCCTGCAGGGCAGCCAGTCGATGCAGAGGGGCCTGCAGTTCTTCAAGGGTATCCTCCTGGAGCACCCTCTGCCAGCGGCCCTCTGAGCCAAGTCCTCGGCCAGACACTGCACAGACCTCTAGAACTAGCAGAGACAGACAGAGGAAAACCTGCATGGATATAACTTTCAGTCAAAGGTGGGGTTGGGGAGAGAAGTGCTGCATCACAGGATTCTTTGCACATAGAGAAAGACCAGGCTCCCTCTAGAGTTACAGGGGGATTTGGAACCTGGGGGGAGAGGAAGAATCCCCTCCAACTCCGGCATCCCACTTCCTCAAAAAAACAGGGCCAGCAGCAAAAACATCCAGGTATGTATTTAATCATGACTTTGATTCTACCACCCATCATTCGGAGAGCACGTGGAGACATTTCTCTTACCCCTGCTCAGCCCATGATCTATCGCTCCCAATAGTTTCTCGCCAGAGTTGCTGGAGAGGCAGATATCAAACACCAGGGAATTGTAGAGGATAGCCAGCTCCAGCGGCAGAGCTGGGAGTGCAGCTGGAAGCCCTGCAAAACAAGAGGGAGAGAGAATTCAAAGGTGAACCCTTCCATCCACCTGAAGAACTCACCAGGTAGCCCCATGTCAATGGTCATTGGGGGTCAGCACCCAAGGCGTTTGCAGGATCTGAGCACCCAAAGTCAGGAAGGGCAGGCAGGCGCTTTCAAGTTCCAGACTTGGCAGCAGTGAAGTTAAGGAAGGATGGCCAGCCAGAGTTCAGGAGTGAGAGTCTAGCTGTTCACACAAGACAAGAAGCCCATCTCAAGGTGGAGAAAAGCAAGAGATAAAAGGGCTAAATAAGCAAATCATACTTTTCCTGTTGCCATCACCTGGACAGTCCTCTCTTGAGAACTAAGAATGTGGGGAACCAATCCAGCCGGGCTGAAACAAAAGCAGTTTCTACTACTCCAGCCATTTTTCAGCTTAACTTGTAGAGGAGGAGATTGTTCACCACCCTCTCCAGGGCAAAAAAACCCAGCGTGAAGAGAGCAAAGCAGCAAGGAAATCCAGATTCCTTACAATCAGCTGGGGTGGCCCTGTTGGTGGTGCTGCCACTGGGGTTTCCTGTGACAGGGCCTTCTGGGTGGTGGTCCCCTATTTGTGGGATGCCCTCCCTCGTGAGGGTCTTCTGTCTCCTTCACTATTAACTTCTAAGAGAAAGGGACTTTTTTTAAAAAAAAAGAACAAAAAACATCACTGTTTACCTGGCATTTGATGGCTTAAAGTTCTATCTCTGGCTACTCTGAAATTATTGGTTTGGGAGTAGGTGGTTGCTTTTTAAATTGTTTTATAGAACACTGCTATTCATTGGGTTGTATTTATTAGAAGTTTTAATTGTATTGTTTTAGAATTGCCTGGGGGTTCTTTAGAGGAAGGTGCAGGATACAAATTGAATATTCACCCCAGTGCTTTACCAGCTGCACTGGCTCCCGGTGGCGTATCGGGTCAGGTTTAAGGTGCTGGTTTTGACCTTTAAAGCCCTTTGTGGCTTAGGGCCCTCATACTTACGGGACCGCCTCTCCTGGTATGCCCTGCAGAGGACCCTAAGGTCCATTAATAATCATAGTTTAGAGGTCCCGGGCCCTAAGGAAGTTAGATTAACAAGGGCCAGGGCCTTCTCAGTGATGGCTCCAACCTGGTGGAATGCTCTGTCCCATGAGACCAGGGCCCTGCAGGATTTAACTTCCTTCCGCAGGGCCTGTAAGACAGAACTATTCCGCCTGGCTTTCAATTTGAACCTGGCCTGATCTTTTGTTCCCCTTCCTTCCCTCCCCCTCCCCTTTTTGTGAAGATTGCACGCTCTGGGATTCCACAGCTGGTTCTCCCCTGGTCTCCTCGCTGGCCCAAGCAGGATTTTGATTTTTTATTTTATTGTTATTTACGCTTTATACCGTATTTTATGCTTTTTTTTGTATCATCAATTAAGTGTTTTAAATTTGTTGTTAGCCACCCTGAGCCCGGTTTCCTGAACCGGGAAAGGCGGGGTATAAAATAAAAATTTATTATTATTATTATTATTATTATTATTATTATTATTAATTAAAACATGCAGAAGGAAACCAGGCTTAACCCCATAGGGCCCCAAAGCCCTGCTGGCTTCAGTTTCATCAGGGAGAAGTCAGCCCAGAACTTCACCATGAGCTGCCCCACACTTGTGCCACAGAGGGGGCCTGGCTACTGCCCATTTTCCGGCCTACCAATAAAGGTTTTTTTTTTTCCTGAACTGCTACCTTGGATCTTCTGAAGCAGCTTAGTGAAGGCGAGCTGGCACTCGTGAGCCGTTTGCGTCACTGAACTGTCAGGACCTGGAGAACTTGTCACCTGCCGAGAAAAGAGGAGGAGGGAGCTTGAAGGTCTAGAGGAGGTCAGAAACAACGGCCATGAACAGATTCTAGGACAGGAGCAAAGACACTTTACAGTAAGATGGGGCTCTCACAACAATCAAAAGTACAGTAGTACAGTCGTACCTCGGAAGTCTAACAGAATCCGTTCTGGAAATTCATTCAACTTCTGAAACATTTGGAAACCAAGGCGCAGTTTCCGATTGGTTTCCGATTGCGCAGGCACGCTGGAAACAATAGCAGAAGCCACGCCGGACGTTCAGCTTCCAAAAAAAGTTTGAAAACCGGAACACTCACTTAGGGTTTTCGATCGTTTGGGAGCCGGAACGTTTGATTCCCAAGGCATTTGGGAGCCAAGGTACGACTGTACTTGTTAGATCTCACACAGAACTAGCTGGACCACTATAGAGACACTGGACCAGACTCCTTTTCTTCTGTAAGCCCAAGGGCTGTCTATTATTACTGATACTACTCCACCCTGAGAGTCATTTTGGCACAACCGTGGGGTAAAAATGCTTTAATTAATAAATGTATCTCCAGAGCTTGTATGCGAGGGCCTAACTGCAGGCAAGGCAGCCTAACATCACCGCCACAAACCTCATTATCCACCGTATGTTCTCACGCCTGTGAGAGACTTCCATAGGAATGTCATTGCTGATGGAATGCTCCAACTGGGTAACATAAAATAATGTAGTTTAAAATGGGGGTGGGAGTAATAGGGTGGACTTTGCATGCAGGCTGGCATGAATCTACAAAAGCCACTTTCCTAAATGGCCATTGGGCCTGCTCTTCATACATTTTAACTGTATGATTACAAACCACCTTGAGGCTTATTATTATTATTATCATTTAGTTATATATAACCACCCTTTTTCCTGACGTGGACTTGATGCAGCTTACAGACAAAATATTCAGTTTTATCAACTAATGCTATATTTCTCAATTTCTCTTCCATGGTGTTTGTTTCATTGTTTTCCAAACTATATGCAAAATTAATAGAATCGTAGAGTTGGGAGGGGCCCGAGGGTCATCTAGTCCAACCCCTGCAATGCAGCAATTTAATAAGAGTATTAAAAATGAAAATAATAATACAATAAATTAAATGTAAACATTTCTTTAAAAAAAGGGGTTTCAGTAATAAAAACAATCAACTTATTTTGTGTTTGTGGCGTTTCAGTAACAGCCAATATTATGATCAAAACACGGAGAAGGGATTGAAGCGCCGGGCTTGAGGGGGGCCCTGCCGCCGCCCCCCCCAAATGGCTTGTGGTCCCAGGTCCTGGAGGGGCCCCCGCTCGTGCCCAGCAGCTGAGAGCGGCTCGCTCCCTCGGCTCCGCTTCCAGGTGTTCTTGGACTACAACTCCCATCAGCCCCGGCCAGGAAGTCCATGGCGCGGGCTGAGGCTGCGCTCGCGAGGCCTGATGGGAATTGTAGTCCCAGGCTCCTGAAGGGCCCCCGGCTGCCGTAGCTGAGCAGCCGCTTTTCCTTCGCCCTCGGTCGGGCGTCGCTCAAGGGAGGCCGCGGGGAAGAGGTACCGTCCGCCAGCGCCGCGCCAGCCCGTCGTTCTCGCCCCGCCAGAGGTCCAGGCAGCTCCCGCCGCCAGCCATGGAGCAAGGCCTCGCCGCCGTCGCCGCCATGGAAACAGGCCCCACCCCGCTGTCTCTATTGGCCGCGCTCAGCGCGCTGGCGGCTCCCATTGGGCGAGCGGACCGGTTGCCGTGACGCTCAAGCGCGGGCGGCAAAATTGAACAGGGACGGCTACGGCGCCCGAGACGGCCCATAAAGCTCTCGAAGAGCAGGACGATCCGAAGTCTCTAAGGCCGCCTGCTGTCTCGTTGCGCGGCTGCCCAGGCGTCGCCGGTTCGATCCCCAGCAGCTCCAGTTCCGGGGCCCTCGTGTCATTTTCATTATATTCCCCCCTTTTCTCCCAAAGAGCTCAGAGTGGTGCGCATGATTCTCCAACCTCCCCCTTTAACCCCCAAAACTGCCCTGTGGGGTATGTGCGGCTGAGAGGCAGTGGCTGGCCCAAGTTCACCCGGTGAGCTCCATGGCCAAGTGGCAGGATTTGAACCCTGGCCTCCCGGGTCCCAGGAGTCCGACCCTCGCACCTCAGCTTGCAGGAATGGAAGAAATGTCCCCCAGAGAGCTGCTGCCAGTCCAGGTGCTGAAGGAACAGCAGGGAAATGCAGATTTTTGGGTGGAGGTTCTAAGCCAGAAACTCAGGCGCAGGGTGATGAGAGATCTGCATTAAGCAAAACTCCCTCACCTTTCTAAGAAATATCCTGTTGACAAGTCCCAGCTCAAATTAATCCTCACATAGAAGCTGGGCCACTCAGAAGAGGATTCTGGGCTAAGCAGGCTCTCTTTGGCCTGATGCAGCTTCAGGACTTTTCCAATGTTCTCAGTCCTATACCTGCTGTGAGAACACCGGAAGAACCCTGAAGCAGAATCAGGCCAAAGGGAACCTGCTTAGCCCAGAATCCTCTTCTCCCAGCAGCAAACCAGATGCCCATTATGGGAATCCCACAAACAGGATCTGCAAGCAGCAGTGGAGCTCTCCCCACGTGTTGCTTTGTTCTGAGGCAGCAGGGCTTTCCATTTTATTATCTTTTATAATAAGAATTTATTATTTATACCCCACACATCTGGTTTCCCCAGCCCCTACAGTTTTACACACATACCAAGGACATAATGTCTTACCCACCTTCACCATGAAGTCCCAGGGCTGGTTGCAGCAATATAGAAACAAATTAAATCAGATCAAACCAATTACAGTCAAGAGAAGAGGGTGAGACATCTCTATGTACAGGTGTCATGGCCAGACTAAAGTGGTACATCTTCCTCAGGCGACAGAAACCATACAATGAAGGTGCAAGATGGACCTCTGTGGGGATCCTGCAGCTTAGAAGCTGCCACTCCCTGAACTCCTCAGGATGGTGGAACTGCCAAGGTTGCCCTCTTGGCTTATCTGAATGCTCATGAGGGTGTCTGCAGAGAAGGAGGTGATCTTTCAGATATTTCAGGCCTAAGTTTGGGAGGGATCTACCCCACTCTTGATGTGGTCAGCACCTGCAGCACCACACACCGCCCACAGCAGGAGTGGGAAGCGTGGCATTCCCTTTTTGGGGCATCCAGCATTGGCAACAATTAGAAGATGGTAGGAGCTGGAGTCCAGCTACTGACTGGTCAGGCAACCCACCCTAAAGTAAAGACTGCAGGAGCAACAAGGTTCAGAGCTGGTTGCAAAAAGGGAACGCTGGCAGAAGATGGCACTGCCCACTTTGAGAGGGGCCTTGACTTACAAGGAATAAGACAGTTGTTGCAGACTCCGGGGGGCAAATAAAGCTTACTGCCTTTTCCCACCCCAGCATGTTCCTTCCTTTGGCCCCTGCACATCCCACCCTCCAACACAGTTTAGTCTCAGGCTCACTTGCAGCCCCCCCCCCCAATTCATCGGCCCCTCTTTCATCACTAGAATGTGCACGCAACCTTCCTTCCTTCCTCCCCACCCAGGAACAGATCTTTGTTTACGTCAACAAAGAGGCAAATTTTCCATCGTTTGGGATCAGACATTTTATTTACAGCAGTTTTAGAGCCAGCCCTGGCACACGTCTCCCCTTTCAACCTTGTGCACCGAAAACCCTTTTCTTAAAAAAAAGCACTTCCAACACCTACTTTTGACCCTCCCCAAAGGAAGTTAACAGGATGACTATTCAGCATAAAAGGACCAACTCAGAACTACTTGCTCGTGGGTTTTGGTTTCATATTGCAGAAACAAAAAAGAAGCTGCAGAGTTATTCTATGCAAAGCCACTCCTTTTCTTGGTCTTCCCATAAAACATACCCTAAGAGGTAGGCCAGGGTATACCCAGTTTTGCACGTCAGGATAGAGAGGCACATAAGGTGAAAACACTTGCCCAAGGCAATAATGGTTCCAGCGGAGAGAGACTACGGACCATGGTCTGGGCTCCCTCAGAGGCAGGAGCAGGCCAAATAAAGGCACTGGAGGGTTTGTAACTACTCTCAGTCTTCTGCTACCCTTCCAGATCTGAGAATTCTAGTATGGATGGCTCCTGCTAGGAATCTATAAGTAAAGTGACCATGTGCAGGATGGGCAGGAATAAGCCCACCTCCAGCTCAGAACTAGCAATGTCCCTGGTCTGAGCCACAGAAGCTCCTGGCAACCTGCTAAGTGTGATTTGTACATATCTGTAGGGAGAGCAAAACCCACAGGGCTGGCTATTTGTGGGTGCTTCCTTAACACTAAAATACACCAGAGCATTTTACAGAGAAGGAACAAGTATTGTGGCATGTAGCAGCAGAACTGCAGGTAGAAAGTCCCCAGGTCCTCTAAGGGAGAATTATCTATATACTATGAAAGAAACATCAGAAAATCCAGGCTATAAAAACACAGAAGTATTTCTCTTTTGCTTTTATAGCCCAAGAAAGAACACAGGCCCTGACGGATGGTTTCCAATGTTTGAACGTAATTCCTTCCCATTTGAAAAGCGGCACTTCTGATTTTGAAGCCCAGATTTTCTGACATAATACTTCATAGTAAAATCAACTGCCCCTTAGGAGACTGGGTGTCAAGATCTCATCAGCTGGTTCCTCCAACTTGCAGCTCACAGTTCCCTCTAACAGTAGATGAAGCAAGCCGTCACCTGTAGAAATTCTGGCTCTTTCAGGGCGGTGTAAGGAAAACCTGGCTGCCAGATCAGGCCAAAGGGAGCCCATCCAGAGCCCTTGCCTATTGTGATGCCCCAGCAAGTGGTATCCAGAGGCATTTACTGCCCCAATCCTGGAGGTAGTGTGTCGTAACGAGTAACCACTGAAACTCTTAGTACGACTTCTGTTCTTTTTAAGCTAAAGCCAGCAGTGCTAACCTTGAGTAATTTCAAACCAAACAGCTGTGAAATCACGGATGGAGAAGGATGCTGACGAGAGCAACAAATCATGTTTAATGAGCCTGGATCTGCCCCTGCATGGAAATGGTGGGTACTAAACTTCAGAGCAAGTGCTCAGAACTGACAAACTGGGGCTACTTAGGGGACACTTAAGAATACTGACTGATCAGGGATTGCAAGGAAGCAGGCATGTGAAATTTGAAGCAAAGCCCCAAACATCTGCAAAACGGCAAGAGATGCCAGGAAGAAACCTCTTGGATTGTGCCGAGTTTGGGGCAGAAAAATGTACTGGCTTGGCCTCTCAGGTTCTCAGAACCAGATCCCAGGTCTCAGGGAAGCTTCAGCTAATGAGGATTTTTAAGGCACCAATTCTGTGTAGAGAGGGAGAAGCAGCCAACACACCTGGGCTGGCAGGCAAGGCTGAAAGTCTCGCTAGCACTGCTTTACTGGGCAAGAAAAGCCAGAGAGAATGCATAGAGTTTGAGGGGGCTGGAGAAGGTCAGGCCCCCCACCAGCCCCACCTGTTTGCCTGCAGCAGCCCCAACATAAAGCATGTCAACCACAAGCCTTTGCAACCACCTCATGGAAGTCGTTCCCTGTGCACTGTGTAAGCTGGCCATAAAAATGCATGTATCTTCCATGACACAAGAACACAGAAGCAGAGCAGCATCAGGGTCACTCCCGTGGCTCAAATACCCTGAAGCAGCCGAGAAAACAGACAATGATAACAGACATCAGAGGAAGGTGTTGACCATCGGGAGTTGCGTCCTCCGTTTTCCGAGGTATGGTAAGGCAGAGCAAAACAACGATCAGGGATGTCTTAGCACGGCCAAATCTTGCAGCGTTCAGTGGTGCAACTGCTCAGCTGCTTCCAGGCGCCTGTCCATTCCACATCCACTGTGAGGAGTTCCCTGGGCTGAGGCTGCTGCTACACCATCCATCCATCACAAGGAAGCAGCATCCAGCAGGCCAAGGGGTCCCCGCCTGAGCAGCCTCACATGCTCAGTGCAAAGCTGACTCCTTGAAGGCATTGAAGAAAACTCAAGATGGGACTCCGGACGCAACTCCCCTCTTCCCGTGCAGATCCTCTGAAAGCAGCCCCACCAACCCACGTCTTTGAAAGGCAACCCATCTCTGTTTTAGCCAAAGCAAGACCCAACAACCTTCTCAAGGGAGACCAAGCAGCAGAGCAGGAATCCAGCCTGCCAAGTCCTTGACAGAACATGGATTCTGAAGCAACAAACAGAAAGTCAGAGCAGAGTCATTTGATGACTCCTTTGCTAGCAAGCCCAAAGGGAGGAAGAGATGTAGCCAAGGATAAAGAGGGCCTCTCTTGCGTCCTCCTCCTGAGCACAGAGCAGGTTCAGGCTAATCGTGGCTGGAAATGGCTCTCCCCCGACCTTTCCTTCAAGGAAGGGACCTTTGGGCTCGATGATCCAGAGCAGCCAGTGAGGCCCAGAACAAGGGGTCTGTCCCCAAAGGAGGAGGAGAAGCAGGGAGGTGGGTTCTGGCACCATGCGGAAGTGGCGCTGAGTTACACAGAACACTACTGCAGGCATAAAAGCAGGGGCGGGGAGGCAGGCCGTGGCTCAGTGGGACAGGCACATGCTTCGCATGCACTATGTGTGGGATCTTCAGGGAGCAGACTCGGGCAGAAGCGATGAGGAAGGATGATCTACCTGAGGCCGGGAAAGCGTGTATGTCTGAGCAGACGACACTGCCTGGGATGGACTGAGCAGCTTCCTTTGTTGCAAAGCCAGCGCAGGAAACTACCAGAACACCCAGCCAGAGGCTGCCAAGCGGCCATGCCAAATTTCACCTTGTGGAGAACTGGAACTCCAATTTTTTCTTCTTCAAAAGGCCAGATTCAGAAATCTGGAACTCAAAACAGAACCAAGTCTCAGCGACGAAATGAGACTTAGGCTTCAGCACCAAAAAGTTGAGGTTCTTCAAAATGTTGGGCCCCGAAAGAACTTCTGGCCAGTGCTGGGGGCCGTCCAGGTGCCTGCAACCAAGGAGGATGTTCTGTTCCTGCTGCAGCCTTGGTTCTTGAAGGAGAATGAGCCTTTTCTGCACCGACAGGGCTTTGAGCAAAAACCACAGACCAATCAAGCCTTTCTGAAGGTGCCACCAGCCACCAGCAGCATTTGGTCCTCAAAGAGCAGTCCAAGCAAGACCTTCCTCGGGTTGGCAAAGAATCCGTTGGCAGTCAGCTCGGAGGGTGCTTTTTCCTGGTCCAGAATCTGGCCTCTCCAGCTCGGGGCATGGATTTCCCTTTCTGCCATTCCCAAGAGGTGCCCACAGCCTTTCCCCACCCCCCACCCCCGCGTGCAGCTGCTCAGACTCCAGACTCATGAAGGAGCCAAGGAGAAGCAAGCAAGTCACCCGCAAGAGCGATGCCCACAGATCTGGATCTCAGCCGCATACGCCCGGAAGGGTTCTCTTTGGAAACAAGGGGCAGCTCCCTCCGCATTTCTCTCCCCCCACTCACAGACCAAAAGGGCCACTCCCCAGTGATTCACTGGCGACCCACAAGCTGTGAGTGGCAAGTGAGATCAGGGCGTGTCTCTTTGGAGCTTGGGAAGGCTCTTTCTGCAAAACGAAAGACCCGGCAACCGCCACCAAGCTGAAGACTCATCTTTCGCCCCCCCGCCCCCCGCTCTGTCACTGACAAGTGGAGCTCCAAGCCCTACAGGAAAACCCAGGTGGGGGAGACCAGAGAGAACGATGGCTCAGCCCACTGAGTTGTGGGCAGCTCGAGAATCTCCCCAAGGCTCTCTCTGCGGTTGTGCGGGCACTTTGCCAGAAGGCCCCTCTTCCTCCTCTCGTGCTACCTGGACTGAGCAAGGATGAGCCGCTTGAACCACAGGCTGACGGCGCAGTCCACCCGCATGACCAGGCCGATGCCCAGCAGGAGGAAGAGGCTGCTCACCATGAAGCCCAGCACTTCAAAGAGGAACCTGGAAGTGGAAGAGAAGCCCCAGGTGAGGAAAGTACCGCAAAGGCCCCACGGGAGGCGCTCTGCATGCGAGAGGCCCCAATTTTAAGCCCTGAGGGAAGAGGGGCACACTGGGGGGGGGGGAGGCAGCTGGTGAAGACACTACAGGGGCAACTGGCCTAACTCAGGGGCAAGTCAACTACTCATTTCTGTGCTGGGTGGTAGGGCTAGGCGATATATCGTCCAAAACCGCTTTGAAGTCCTTATCATGATACTGGTTTCATAATTTTTGACCTGGCAATATATTGCGAATCATGATGTGTGCATGTGCTATGCCAAAATCACAATGTGGGGAAAACCCTGAAGCCGGCCAATGCCTCTCTCGATTCCTGCAGCCCCCGTTAACTGCCAGGTCAGCGCTTTCTCTTTCTGAATAGTATTGAATGGAAGAATCTTATGTTGTTTCTGTCACTGTCTTTGTTTTGTCTTTTTCCTTTTCTTCTGTTTGTTTCATTTTATATATATATGTAGAGATGTACGGTTATTAAGTCTGATATTATTTGCTTTCTGTAGTGGTTATTAATGCATGTGTCTGTTAACTATGTATTTATTTGTATATTTGAAATAAAAAAATAATACAAAAGAGAGAGAGTGAGAGCAGCCTACAGCTGACAGAACTCTAACTCAGACCACCCTTTCCCCATCCAGCCTTGCAACTCTGCCCAGCAGCCCTGGGCTCTGAAACACCCCACCATTTCCCTGCTAGGCACACGGAGGGGACTGAGCTCCAGAGCCACAGGACACTTGCCCAACTTACTTGGGGGCAAACACCTTCCAGACCATAAGGTGCCTTCTGAGGATGATCGCTGCCAAGACACAAGCCAGAATCTATGGGGGAAAGAAAAGGAGTTCAGGCTGCAGGTAAACCTCTTGGCGTTCATTCACTGTATCCTCACATGCACAGCCCACCAGTCCCCATCACCGCCTCTCCCTCCCTCTCTCTGGCTTGCAGAAAAAGGCCTCCCCCGGTGTTTCAGGCACATACCTGAACCCCCAGAACAAGCAGGTACTTGAGCCCCAGCTGCAGAAGCGCTGCTGAAAACTTCTCTGGGGCTTCCCGGAGCCTCATCTCCATCATCTGCTCCTCCCTGTCTGGAGGTTCTGCCTTCGACTTCTTGCCCTTGGAGGCAGGGGGCATTTCACAGACAAATGGCCAAAGCAGAAGCAAAGGGCAGCCGGCTACCTCGAGGAAAGGAGGAGGAAGAGAGAGGGGTCACTGGAGAGAATGCCGGGGACCACCAGCTGATGGAACCCAGAGGAAAAAAGAAAGGGGCGAGAAGATAAATCCCTCTAAATCAGTGCTTCCCAAACTCTTTCGGGGCTTGGTTCCATCAACGAAGCCCCAGCACCTGCTACCCTGCCTATAAAAAGCATTATTCAGAATAGTGTTTTGCACAGTCCACTCAGGAAGAAAATAACACAATACCAACTCAAAACAGTAACAATTAATTGCAAATTTATTCAGATGCTTTAAGTTATGGATTTGTGTAATGAAAATGTAATGAAATATGGAAAACTCAATGAAAATTACTGTAGATTCCGGCATATTAGGCGACTGGGTGTATTAGACAACCCACGAAATTGGCAGCTGCAATTTGGGGGTTCGTCTTATAAGCCCAGTCGCTTAATACGCTGGGCAGCTCCACGCCGGGAGAAAGCCACCCGGCGCAGAGCAGAGCCCACCGCCCGCTGCAGCTGCTGCTCTCTCCCGGCGCGGAGCCCGCCGCCTGCCGCCCATATCCCGCGTATAAGACAGCCCCCGACTTTTTAACCTCTTTTCCGGGGTTAAAATGTCGTCTTATACATGGGAATCTACGGTATGCAAAAAAATAAAAATTGCAAATTTATTCAGAATCCAAGTAAAACTATTCAGTTTAATTAATTCAACGAAACTGATGAGCTTGATCCAAGGATATCAGCTTTTTGAAGTCAGGTAGCCATTTACACCTCTTTGCCTCCCCCCTTAGGAAACCCCAGTGGCCCCGCCAGTACCGCCCACTTTGGAAAACACTGTGCTAAGCAATGCCTGGGGGGGATTATGCCCCCTCCCCTTCAGCCAAAAAGGCGATCAGGATCCAGGTCCCACCAGACTCCACTCTCTGATTCCCTCAGGACAATGCAGAGGAAGTTGGAGGCCCTCCTTATTTCGATATATTTAGGAAGAAAAAAACAGACCACTTAATCAGAAAATTCTCCATGTGCTGTACTGAGGACTGCAAAGTGATCAATAAAATGCAGATGAAATCAGCAAACATGCAAAACAAGCACAATTCTAGGTAGGCTTTCTGAAAAAAGAACTGCCCCATAGCAGTTCCCATCACTGGCAAAGCTGCGGAGAAAAGCAAAAACCAAGCTATGGTATAACAGATGCTGGGTGGGGGGCACCCCAGTCTTCTCTTCCCAGGTAAGGCCCCATAAACAGACCCCCCCCACACACACACACTCCTATTGCTGATGCCAAGATGCTGGTGATATTTCGGGAGCTGCTGTGGGCCTGTAGATCAGGAGTGGGGAGGCCGTGTCTCTCCAGGTGCAGCTGTACCTCGACTCCCAACACCCCTGACAAGTGGCCACGCTGAATGCTGGGAATTGGAGTCCAGCAATGCGGGGGGGGGGGTCCACATGCTCCCTGCCCCTGCTGTGGATGCCAAGAGTCTTCATTTGCTACCCAAACCCAACTCTTAGTGCTGAGCAGGCAGCCTCAGCCAAGCCACCCTCCGCAATCACATACCTAGGACATACGTAGGACCAAAGCAAGCACCATTCACGCTCTGCCTGTTGCAAGCTCAGAGAAAGAGCCGTGGGGCCTTTCCAGGAGGCAGCGGACTCACCTGCAAAGAGGATGTGGGAGGCGAAGGTGTTGGCCCCAACCAGGAGCGCCGGCAGCAGGTTGGTTTCATGCCCCTGCTGGAAGCCGACAAAGGCTGCGTTCCAGTGGATGGCTGGGAAGACTGGCTGGTGGCCTGTGGCATAGAAGAACTGGGCGGCAGCGAGAGCCCAGGCGATGAGGGCGTACCAGGGCACCACAAAGGGATCTGGGGTGGGAGGACGAGAACCGTCAGGGCCAGCAAGGAACCCCTGGAGACACAACGCGGCAGAGCTTCCACGGCAGGAACCAGAATTATGTTCAACTAACCCACCCAGATTAGAGAACTGGGCAAAAGCAAACAAGATGAATTTTAACAGGGAGAAATGTAAAGTATTGCACTTGGGCAAAAAAAATGAGAGGCACAAATACAAGATGGGTGACACCTGGCTTGAGAGCAGTACATGTGAAAAGGATCTAGGAGTCTTGGTTGACCACAAACTTGACATGAGCCAACAGTGTGACGCGGCAGCTAAAAAAGCCAATGCAATTCTGGGCTGCATCAATAGGAGTATAGCATCTAGATCAAGGGAAGTAATAGTGCCACTGTATTCTGCTCTGGTCAGACCTCACCTGGAGTACTGTGTCCAGTTCTGGGCACCACAATTCAAGAAGGACACTGACAAACTGGAACGTGTCCAGAGGAGGGCAACCAAAATGGTCAAAGGCCTGGAAACGATGCCTTATGAGGAACGGCTAAGGGAGCTGGGCATGTTTAGCCTGGAGAAGAGGAGGTTAAGGGGTGATATGATAGCCATGTTCAAATATATAAAAGGATGTCATATAGAGGAAGGAGAAAGGTTGTTTTCTGCTGCTCCAGAGAAGCGGACACGGAGCAATGGATCCAAACTACAAGAAAGAAGATTCCACCTAAACATTAGGAAGAACTTCCTGACAGTAAGAGCTGTTTGACAGTGGAATTTGCTGCCAAGGAGTGTGGTGGAGTCTCCTACTTTGGAGGTCTTTAAGCAGAGGCTTGACAACCATATGTCAGGAGTGCTCTGATGGTGTTTCCTGCTTGGCAGGGGGTTGGACTCGATGGCCCTTGTGGTCTCTTCCAACTCTATGATTCTATGATTCACCCCATCAGTGCAAGGATTTCCACTTGCCTGGCGAGACTCCCCCCTCCCCTGCCAGAGGTTCCCAAGTGTTTTGGGGCAACCGCCCTCCCCTCAGTTCCATAAACTCGTCCCCACCTTTTAAAAAGAGCTATTCAGAATAGCTGTTTGTATGCCCCACTGAAGGAGATAACAACAAGACAAAATTCAAAATTCTGATAGTAAATTGCACATTTATGCAAAATCCAATGGAAAGGTGGGGAACATCCCATTGCGCAAGCAGAAATCCCTGGTCTCCCAGGTCCTAGTCTGCCTTGCTTTGCAGTTTCTGTGGCCTCCTCCTGCTCCCCTCTTCCCGGGGACCCCCCTGCAGATTCCTAGGGCACCATTATGCCTTAACAGCGGGGCCCTGTTTAGCTTCTGCCATTTCCCTGAGAGCGAAGCCCTTCCTGCAAGAGGACGCTGCCCACAGCCCTGACTGAGGAGGAGCGGAGGCCCAGGGCCGTGCCCTTACTCACCAGCCTGCGAGGAGGAGGAGAGCGCCATGGCGCAGGCGTGCATCCAGAGCAGCGCGAAGGCCTCGAGGAAGAGCAGCAGGAAGGCCAGGCTGAGCCGCTCGCTGTGCAGCGTCATG
This sequence comes from Podarcis liolepis, assembly GCF_965112155.1. Classification (NCBI taxonomy): domain Eukaryota; kingdom Metazoa; phylum Chordata; class Lepidosauria; order Squamata; family Lacertidae; genus Podarcis; species Podarcis liolepis. The sequence goes on from NC_139565.1 coordinate 64,835,143, forward strand.
AAGAGGAAGCCCAGCAGGGCCAGGCAGATGAGGAGCGCGGCCGAGTAGACGCTGCCCAGCCCGTAGGCGGCCACCGTGGCCCTGCCGCCCGACTTGGCCTCGTCCAGGCGGCTCTTCAGGGACTGCTGCATGCGCCGGTAGAGCTGGGGGATGACGTGCTGGAGCTCGGCCTGGGAGCTGGGCGAGACGATGGGGGCCTCCGCCGGCTCCCGGCTGTCGCGCACAAAGACGGTCACGGGGTCCCAGAGGACCAGCAGGAGCCCCACCAGCACCAGGCCGAAGATCCCCTGGGGGAAGGCCACCAGGGCCAGCTGCACCCAGGCGTGCAGCTTGACCAGGGCCTCCTCGGCCCCGGAGGTGATGGCCCAGTAGCCCCCCACGCAGACGGCCAGCAGCGGGAAGCCCCAGCGCACAAAGAGCACCGGGGCGCTGGGGCTGTTGAGGTTGCCGTAGTGGCGCAGCCAGCGACGCACGCCCCAGGCCAGGAGGGCCAGCACAGCCAGGCAGAGGAGGTAGAAGGAGTTCTTGGCCCCCGGGTCCTGCAGGCTGGAGAGCGGGGCCAGGAGCGTCGAGGAGCGGCAGCAGGGGGTCTCCTCGCGGCACTGCCGGAAGAGCGCCGAGAGGCGGGCGCAGGCGAGGACCACGCCCAGCAGGCCCAGCAGCCGCAGGGCTGGGGGGGAGCCGCCCTCCAGCCGCCCCTCCCAGTGCAGGCGCAGCACCAGCAGCACCACCAGCGAGGCCAGCAGGAAGGGCGCCACCTGCGCCTCAGCCACCACGAAGCTGTCTGAGAGCATGGCGCCGCAGCGAGCCAGCAGGATGCCTCCGGGCAGGCCCAGCCCCGATGCCCGCAGCCTCTGCCTCAGGCTGGTGCCCGCAGAGGGAGAACAAGCGCTGGCCGCATGGCTCCTCCACGGCCGCTTGGCCCAGCAGTGCCAGAAGAAGCCGCACTGGGAGGCTGCTGCTCCCCAGGAGGAGAGCAGGACAAGGTCCGCAGCGGCCCAGCCAAGGAGGTGAGCCAGACTGGGCAGGGCCACCCCCACCACACCCCAGAGAACGGGGTAGAGGAGGAGGCGGCGGTAGGAGAAGCTCAGGCCCGAGGCCACCCTGGAGGCAACGTAGCACAGCACACAGGAAGACGTCAGCAGGGCGCAGCCAGCCAGCATGCGGGCCGGGTGGAACCGGGCCCAGGACTCCGCGCAGACGGCCCTCGCCTCCTGCAGATAGCGCCGGAAGCGTCCCCGGAGGTGCTCCAGGTGAGGCAGAGCAGGGGCCCCCGGCTGGGCGGAGAGCTGCTCGTGCTCCTCCACGGCAGCAGAGAAGAGGTCCTGGAGCCGCCGCAGCTTCTCCACCGAGAGGTCCTGGGCTGCCCGCGAGTAGGAGCGCAGGAAGCGGTCGACCTGCAACGCCAAGTGTCTCCGTCACTGAGCGCAGGAACACTCCAGGGGTGGGGTAGGCTGGACTCTAAGGAGCCTTTCTCCTCAAAATCCGGCCGCCGAGCTCCTCTTACCTGCCGGGCGTTGATGCTGTATGCCTCCAGCTGGGCGAGGAGCGAGGAGGCAGCGCCGCCCTCTGCGGCAAACAGCTCAGCCATCACTTCCCCGATGTTGCTGTAGGGCACTGGCACCCCCAGCAGCAGGGCCAGCGTGGGGACCAGGTTCACCTGCGGGACGGTCTCTGGCTCCTGGAGAGAGGGAGGAAGCGAGGGGTCCGGCTGCTGAAGGGCAGGGAGAACAGCACACCGTGGGGACCCCAGGACCCACCCACAGCAGGCAAGCAGCACCAGGAGCACAGGAAGCCGCCCGGTACACAATCAGACCCTTGGGTCCCTCTGGCTCAGTTATGTCTTCACTGTCAGGCAGCAGTGACTCTCCAGGGTTGCAGGCAGGAGCCTCTCCCATCCCGCCCTAGGGGTGCCATTGGGGATTGATCCTGGGGCTCCTGCACCCACGACGGAAGCCAAGCCACTGAGGCACAAGTCTTTTGCCTTCTCAAAAGCCTCCCACCTTCTCCCCCAGCCAGCCAGCCAGAAGGAAGCTGGCAGGCAGCCATGACCGAACTCTTCAGCTCTAAAAGGTAAGAAGCCTGAAAAAGAGGACCAATCTCCTTTCCAAAGCGCAACTGGCCAAGGGGTTATTTGCACCAGTTGCAACAAGCTCTCAGCCACATAAGAATGTAATTTAGAGCCTGCTGGGTCCGGCTGATGGTCCATCTATTCCAGCCTCCTTTCTCACAGTGGCTGACCAGATGCAAAAGCAGGGAAGGGAAAGATCCCTTTGGAAGTGCAACAGAGAGAGAAAGCGCCCCTGCCTGCACCTGGCTTACCTGAGGCGGGTGGCTCTGGAACAGCTGGGCTTTGCTGTACACAAAGAGGGCTGCGTTGACCTCCTCTTCGCTGTCTCCTCCGTGGTCCCCAGTCCCCGTCATGCCGTGGTCCCCTGCTACCAGGAGCAGCGTGTCATTCGCCAGGTGGTCAACCAGTGACCTGTCCATCAACAATACGGGACTTCAGCCGCCTCCCTGTGCCAGCGGGTGCCCCCCCACAGCAAAGTGGGGGGTGGGCGCCAGCCACGTTGTTTAGGCAGGACCTTCAGGGGCACCTGAGCCCAAATGCAGGCTTGACGGGGGACTTTCTGACTCACAGCCTGAGACGCTCTCCTGCACCAAACCAACTCTGGGGCTTAACTTCCAGGGTGCAGGTCCTGGGGCCCACGGCCAGCTGCTTCCCTTCCAGGCAGGGCCAGGGCTCAAATCCTGGTTGGGGCAGCCTTGGCCAAGTGGCTCCAGTTCAAACTGCCTCCAGGGGGTCCTTCCGAGTCTGAATCAGAGGCTCATCCCAGAGCACTCTCGAAACAGCTTCTCTACAAGGAGCTCAAAAGCTAATGTTTAGAGGGACAGTGACACAGCTGTCACCAACCTGGTGCCCTCCAGGTGCTCTGAACTACAACTCCAAGCAGAATCATGCTAGCAGGACCCAATGCACTCCAAAACGTCTAGTGGGCACCAGGTTGGGAAAGGGGCCCCTAACATAATGAAAACGTCCAAAGACCTTTGAGGTCCCCAAGCAGCTGGAGCCCAAAGCAGAGGAAGGAAAATAAAACAAGCAAGAGAACTCCCACTTCTGCCCCTCCCAGCGCTGGCCAGGACAATCCACGTTCCTCTGGAAGGCCCAGCTGCTGCTCATCCTGCTTCAGTCCTTGGCACACAATGGGCTGGTGCTGAGAAGCCAGGGGCACCCACATGACCCGAGAAACCAGCTCACCTGAGCATTTCATTCATCTGCGAGAGCTTCTTGGCCATTTCGGGATGGTCTGGTCCATGCTTATGGCCACAGTGATCCACGCCCAAGAAGTGGGCAATCAGCAACTCCCACTCGCCACCATCGACTGCGCCACCACAGAGAGAGAAAGGGAGAGAGAGGAGGAGAAGCATGAAGACTTGCCCCTTCCGCTCTGAGAGGCAGCCAATGTTTCTTTCTTCTCTGGTGCACTTTACTGAGGGCTGAGAGGAAGAGCAGGAGCAGATTTCTCCCCCTCCCCCTTCAGTGCACACCTTCAGATGTGCTCAGGGCATTGAAGACACAGGGAGGAGACAATGAGGCAGGCAAAAAGCCAGCAGACTTTTCAGACTTTGCTGCCAGCAGAGGGCAGGGGGTGACAAGGGCTGGCGGAGGATGAGTGGCTTCTCATTGGGAAAACATCCACATGGAAAGGATTCCATTGTGGGTGAAGAAATTCCATTCATGCAATTTGCAGAGCTCTGCTTAGTCCAAAACAAGTGGTTTCAAAAACAAAATTCGAGGAGGCAGCCTACTTCCTTTTTAAAGCTACATAAATTCAAGGCAAGGCAATCCATTTTGAGACAAGAGTTTTCCCATTCAAAACAGACTTTTAATTGTTCAGTGTTCCCCCTTTTGCAAAAACCAATTTTGAAGAACTCTTTAACAATTTAGAATGTCTCTCCCTCAGGGAATCTGGCTGGCACAAGGGGCCTCGAGCCACACCAGAGCCTGGAGCCTGCAAGGTCACATCACCCTTCAAGGTTATGGACGGAGAACGTGTAGGGCGGACAGAGGGCAAGCCACTCCCAGCAGGCCTCTCACCCGGCTGCAAAGCGCCTCTGCCTGCCCCGCCTGTTTCCTCCAGCAACCTGGCATGAAAAGGGAGCCAAGAACTCCGGCCCGGGACAGCGGCTCACCTGTCTCATACAAATGCTGCAGGATTCCATCATCTACAGTGTGAAGATCCTTCACGTTGAACGAAGGGAAGAAGTACGAGCGGTGGAAGGCCTGGGGGAAGAGCCCGTCCCAGGTGTCGTCCCCCATGAACACCACTCTTTTCCCTGCAAGGGAGGGGGGAATGAGAGAGGGGTGTTTAGAGCACAGCAATGAGCAAGTCACCAAGTTAGGGAGCCGAAACCTAGTCAGCGGAGCCCAGGAGCTCCACGTTCCGTTTCTCTTGGTTCCTTTCTAGAGAGCTCAGGAAATTCATCCTCAGATCCACCCAACCAGAACCTTCAAGGCCAAGGAGGGATATGCTCACAGCTCTCCTCCAATTCAGGGAAACAGCATCACACAGTCACTACAGATCAGCCCCTTTGAGTCGATAACACAGTGGTGCAGTTTCTTTCTTTCTTTCTTTTTTGTTAGAGCATTTATTAATTTTCCAATAAAAAACATCCAATTAACATGTCAAATCATAATCCAATAAAAATAAAAAAATAAAATAAAAAAGATCAAATTGTCTTCTGAATTGTAATTTTGATTTTACAGCTGAAACACGATGCATATCCAAATCTCAGTCCTGCCTCTCATCGACACAGTGGTGCAGTTTCCACCTGACAAAAGTTCGGGTTTTCTACAAAAATATACATGGGAAGAACTGAAAGCCACAGTCTGCTTTCCTTGAGGTGTTGAGGCAGCTTCAGCAAGGATATTGTTTATAGTTTCTACATTGTACCTCACTTAAGAAATTTCTTTAAAAAATATTAAGCCATTTATAAATGTGTTAAACAAACAATCAACAATGACCCATACTATTCCACACATTTCATGCCCACATTCTGCCTTGGTAGCAAACGCAGCACAGTCAGACCCCCGCAACCTCTTGAGTTCTCCCTGCTGATTTGAGCTGCTGCTCAGTGTATGTAGCCACAAAAGAGGTCCCTGTCTGAACTTTTCCTCCAACCTGTATCATCAAGCCACAAAGACAAAAGTCCCCAGAATATATAAGACCACATCAAGAATTAGTTCACTGTCAGTTTTGTACTAATTTATTTCCCCACGTATTTCTGCAGTAGCCTTTTCAGAGTAACCTGTCAGTCTGAAACATAACAGGGAACAAGTTGCCTTTGTACAACATCCCCGCCTAGTCGCTTTGGAGGCCATTTCCCCTCACCACAAGCAGCCAGGCAAGTGGCAATTGAGAAGCCTGGATGACATGCCATGAAGTCATATGCCCAGCCTAGAAGGATGGCTGGCCTACACCCAGATCCAGCCACTGCCTCCAAACCACAATATACACCACAGAGACCAGGGCCCTGGCTCTCATGTTCGGCAGGCCAAAGCAACCCCATCCCAAGTGGAGCAAAACTGAACTTGCCAGATGCTTCTTCCCAACCTCAAACATAAATCTGCCCGCTCTCAACTCCCGAGGCATAACCTACGAGGAAGTAGCACGTGATGCAATTCTACACCAGAAATATAAAAGGAACCATTTTGTCACTAGCACTTACAGGCTAAGTCCCAAGAGAAAAATAAAAGAATAGGGAGAAGAGTGCATCTGAGGAAAAGGAAGGAAGAAATGAAGATGAAGAAAGCCCTTCCCTTACTCCACAGCAGCTAGAATAAGAGAGGCAAGACATTCTGCAAAGAGCCTGCCCTCCCTGCCCGCTTCTGGAGGCACCCACCGTTCTGCGCCAGCTGCCAGACCAAGTTGTCCTCCTGGATGGCGTAGGAGGCGAAGTTGCTGCCTGCGTCAATGAAGGTGGGCAGGGAGCCGGTGGTGATGCCCTTGATGCGCTGCATGGTGGTGGTGGGAGGGTCGGCCCGGAAGCGGAAGAGGCGGGCATGCAGGGGCTGCAGACTGGCCAGCTGGTGCAGGAACCCCAGCTTGTTCTCGTAAGGCCGCGGCTCCCGCCTGGAGGGGTCGTACTGGGCAAACTCAAACTTGAGGGCGTCGATAATGACGAGCACGGCTTTGGAGAAGCGCCTTGGCAGCCAGCAGGAGCCGAGGGGGGCCTTGGCCCCTGGCAGGGAGGCGGCCAGGGGGTCCGAGCAGCTGCTGCGGTTGGCCAGCTCCACACGCATGAGCAGGAAGCCGCTGGTGAAGAGCCCGATGGCCGAGAAGAAGAGGAAGCAGGTCCAGGCAAGGAAGAGCAGCACTGGTACTCTCTGCATCCTGCCGGGGGGGGGGGAGAGAAAGGACCAGTGAGCAGTGGGTGCCCCTCACACCCCTTGGGTGCTCAAAGTCTACCGGTCTCACCGGTGTTTTTGTAGCAACAAGCAGTATGACCTGCATAAGACGTAATATAACAAAAATCATCGCCTGGGTGAAACATGAGATAAACGATGCATTGCTCCATGCCAGCAATGTCCAACTGGTCAACAGCGATTGAGATGTAGATCACTGGGGTGTTCCAGGTCAATCGCTGGAGTTAAGAAAGTGATTGGCTGGTTGCTCACGCCACGCCCTGCACCTGGTGCTATGCCCCATTCTCTCTGCTGGTGCTGCTGGGAAAGCTTATTATCCCTGTATTGGTGCCGAAAAAGCCCAATTACTCCGTTCAATCCTTCCCCCCAAAAGCTGAAGAAGTGAGGTCACTCCCCCCCTAAAAGAAGCTCAACACCTCTTGGCAATTGTTCCTAAAAATTGTTCCTTTCCCCTTAAGAAAAGTTCAACCACTCTGGTCTCTCCCCCCTAAAAAAAAGCTTAGCAAATATGGGCAATGCCAATGGGTAGATCACTGACAGTTTTATTATACCGGGAGATCGCAGTCTCTATAGAGTTGGACGTCCCTGCTCTATGTCAATGACCAAAGGCAGCCCCCCCCAAACTCGGCCCTCGGCTGTTTTGGGACTACAACTCCCATCATCCCTCGCTAACAGGACCAGGAGTCAGGGCTGATGGGAATTGTAGTCCCAAGTTGTAGGGCCGAGTTTGGGGGTGTCTGGCTTAAGGGCTTCGTGGGGCTCCCTCCCTCCCCGGGCGGGCGGGGTGACCTTGGGCTGCCCCTCCCAGCTGCCTCCGCCGGGCTGCGGGTGTCGCTGCCGGAGCAAAGCCCTCCAGGGCGAGAAGACGCCCCCCCCGGAGGAAGGCCAGGGCGGGAGAAACAGGCGAAAGCCCCCCCCCCCGGGAATCCTGAGGGCCAGGTGCCTTTGGCCAAGGGACCCCGGCAGGCAGCCCTGGGCCCGAGGGGGGTCACCCCTCTCCCCTCCCCCAGAAGCGGGACCCACGGGAGGAGGGAGGGAGGGAATGAGGGGACCCCCACCTGCCTGCTGAGGGGGGCAGACTCCGCCGCCGCCGCCGCGCCCTTCCTGGGCCTGGGCCCTCCTCTTCCTCCTCCTCCTCGTCCGCCTGGCCCCCCGGAGGCCCGTTCGGGGCTGCGGCGGCCCCACCTGGCGGCCAGGTGCGCGTGGGAGGGGGGAGGGAGATCCAGGGCGGCCCTTCCGGGAAAGGGCGGAAGCGGAGGCCAGCGAGAGGCGGGCCAGAGCGGCAGGAGGGCGCCCCCGCGCGGCCGGGAAGAGCCAGGCTGGGCTCCTGCGCCGGGAGGTGGCCCCTGCCATGTGGCCCCTGACTCCCCCTGTGGGGGGGGAGTTAAAAAACAGGCACACCTTTCTAAGCTCTCCCATAGGAGGACACTCCAGCCTCTGCAGTATTTCCCTCGCCCTTTTCTGCACCTTTTGCAACTCTGCAGCATCTTCCCCCAGGTTGTTGCTATTAGGAGAAAAGGGGGAGAAATCTGTGGGCCACCTTGAGCAACCTGGGGGGGGGGGGGAGGTGGGATATAGCTGCGGCAAACAAAGAACCCAACAGCAGCAGGTTTGTGTCATGTTGGTCCTCCTTGTTCATATCCTGGAAGCTGCTCTTTACCCAGGACCTGGGATCCCTCTGAGTGACCAGAGATCTTCTTCCTGCCACTTCTCCTTCCGCAGTGGGCAGTTTTGGACAAGCACAAATGCAGCAGGGATGATTTGCTCATCAAAAAAGGTAAAGAGACCCCTGACCATTAGGTCCAGTCGTGGCCGACTCTGGGGTTGTGGCGCTCATCTCGCTTTACTGGCTGAGGGAGCTGGCATACAGCTTCCAGGTCATGTGGCCAGCATGACCAAGCCGCTTCTGGCGAACCAGAGCAGCGCACGGAAACGCCGTTTACCTTCCCGCCGGAGTGGTACCTGTTTATCTACTTGCACTTGATGTGCTTTCGAACTGCTAGTTTGGCAGGAGCAGGGACCGAGCAACAGGAGCTCACCCCGTCAGGGGGATTCGAACCACCAACCTTCTGATCGGCAAGTCCTAGGCTCTGTGGTTTAACCCACAGCACCAACCGCGTCCCTTTTGCTTATCGAAGGTCCCCCTTATTCTACCCATGTACTGGAACTGGGTTCAGCGATAGAGCTTGCATTTAACTTTGTGGCCCAATTGCTTTAGTGGTTGTTTGTGGTGCGGCATTTTTAAATTTCCTAGTAGGATGGAAAGGTAGTGCAGGAGAGGGGCTCAGAGATACCGAAGTCAAGAAGACGTCCTAAGAACAGCGACAACAGGCAGCTCATCACTCTGCACAGTTCTTGTGTCCCTGAACCTCTCCCTTCGCCGCCGGCTGAGCCAACAGGGACTGAAGCCCGTTTCCCTTTTGTGATGGTGCATCAAGAGCCCCCAACACTTTCACTGGGCACTTCTTGTCCACTCCAACCTCGAGCTTAAGGCTAGCTTACACCAATAGATACAGTGGTGCCTCGCAAGACGAAAAGAATCCGTTCTGTGATTCTCTTCGTCTAGCGGTTTTTCCGTCTTGCGAAGCAAGCCCATTGACGGATTAGTGGATTAGTGCTATTAGCGGCTCTTAGCGGCTTATCTGCTGATCGGATCAGCTGATAAGCGGCTTAGCGGCTTAGAAAAAAGGGGGGGAGGGGAAAAAAACCAGCAGGAACTCGCAAGACATTGTCGTCTTGCGAAGCAAGCCCATAGGAAATTCGTTTTACAAAGCACCTCCAAAACGGAAAACTCTTTCGTCTAGCGAGTTTTCCGTCTTGCAAGGCATTCGTCTTGCGGGGCACCACTGTATTCCCCACCATGGCTAGAAAACCTGGGTGGGAACAGATGGCAGGTCCTATAGCAGAGAACACTCAGGATGGGGCCCACTGGATGGCACCAAGGAGAAAGGCACAGCAGGGTTGCCACTGAGCAACAGGCCTCTTCCCCAAGCAGACTGCGCTCTGCCAGGATCTGGTCATGGTGTGATGAGGAGCTCCAGCTGCCATCCAGAGCTCGCCACCGATGCTGCGCAGGAGAGGGCAGAATGAGGGGAAGAGGTGGGGGGTGTAGGAATGATTGTTGGGTTGGGTAGCTCACTCACAGATAAGGCCACAGCTGTCTGAACATCTTTTGTCTAACCTTTTGCGGTCTCAGCAGTCCGCAGTGTCCTGTCTGTGACCGTTGTCTCTGAGACCTTTGTCTCCTTCGTCATACACTGCGCAAGGGGAAAATGACACGGTGGAAACAGGTGCCAAAATAACTTTGCACCACCCCACGATCTTGGGACTGGAAGATGTGTAAAGGTCACAGCCCAAAATGTATCTGTCTGAGGACTTCCGGGTTAGCGCCATCGGCAATGGTGGAGTTCCTCTGACCGAGAGGAACCTGCTCCGTGAGAATTGGGTCTTGCCGCCGCGGCGAAGGCGGGGACCCCTTAAAAATCCCAGGCAGAGGAAGCCTGGGAAGGTGGGATTCGGCGGGCACCAAGAGCGCCTCCCCTACTCGCGGGGAAACCCATTTTGGGGCTCCGGAGCGAAGTGGGGTGAGCGGCGCAGTGCTTTGAACTGATTGCTACTTTCACGGAGTGAAGCCGCACAGCTGTTGCCGGAGAGCACTGACTTTTTCCTGTGGACAATTGGATTTAAAAGTAACTACCCGTGAGTAAAGTGAAGAATTGGAGTTTTAAAAGTTGAATTACATTGGTGCCTCGCAAGACGACATTAATCCGTTCCACGAGTCTCTTCGTCTAGTGGTTTTTTCGTCTTGCGAAGCAACCCTATTAGCGGCTTAGCGCTATTAAAGGCTTAGCGGCTTAGCGGCTAAAAGGCTATTAGCGGCTTAGCGGCTTAGTAAAAGGGGGGGGGAAGCGGGGAAAAAATCGGAACACTTGCAAGACGTTTTCGTCTTGCAAAGCAAGCCCATAGGGAAAATCGTCTTGCGAAGCAGCTAAAAAACGGAAAACCCTTTCGTCTAGCGGGTTTTCCGTCTTGCGAGGCATTACTGTAATTTGGCACTGAAGCGGGAAGGTCTAAACAGGAAGTCCGCCTTCCGCTTTTGTAAATAGATTGAAGCAAAGACATTGCAAGCTAAAGTCTGGAAAGTCGTTTGTAAAGGACTAAATTTTCATCAGCTAAAAACACCAAACCCTCCTTGGAAGCAGGAGAAGAGGGGGGAAATCTTAGATTGTTTAAACCTGCAGGAGAGAGAGTAAAGAAAGATAAATTTCCACCGTCTTGAACCTGGGAACGGGGTGTCAGAGACAGACGCTTTGGGGAAGTTCATTGACTGAATAAAATGTTTTTTGACAGTTTAAAAAGAGAAGCATATTGATTCCAATGTTTCCTTCTGCATATAAAAAGGAATAAAATATCTGGAAAACGAAAGTAATTTTGTTGCTGGAGCTGCTTTCAAAAAGATGGATACAAACAGAAATTGTTTCCTCTAGAGGGAGCTTGTGATACTGTTGCTGGAGTCGATCTGGGGAATTTTACAGCTGCAGAGATTAAAGATCGTGGGAACCAGACATTGACCTTGAGCAAGAATGTGTCTAGAAGAAGTTTTAGTGCTTGCTCTTTGCAAGACAAGCGCTTTACTGGAACAGCTACATGAAAAGATGGATTTGATGACTGTTGCAGTTAGCAATTTTGGACAAACGGTGAATACCTACATAGAAACTACTCAGGAACCATCTCAGGAATTTGCTTTGACAGGGCAAGTTGTGCAGATGGCAAAGGAGGAGGTTGTTGCTGAACCTCAAGTAATAGAAATGGAGAGAGCCGCAGCCTTGCAGGAAAATAAGTTGTTGTTTCTGACGACTGAACCTGGAGAAAGTCAGATTGGGAGAGATGGAGTACTGTTTGGTTTGGAGATGGGAAGTTGGGTAGATCCCCCTATGCAGGGATGTTTTGTCATTTGGGATCTGGTTTTGGGCCAGGGGGAGCTTGGAGTTGTGGGGGCCCTTAACTTTGGAGGGACTTTGAAACATGCCTTCAAATATCTTTTGGATTTCAGTGCTGACTGTGGAGAGTGGGCTGACCTGTCGAGAAGGGATAAAGACATTGTCAAGTTGGAGTCTCCCTGAGATCTACCCCTCAGTGAGAAAGGAAGGAAATTAAGAATAAAATCAGCAGAAGATAAAGTAAAGTGCAGGTATAAACACGAAGAAGACCTGCAGAAGGGACATGGAAAAGACTTAAGAGCCTCGGATAGAAGGTCACCAGGTTGATGGACTAGATGGAAGGGATGGAAACGACTGACAAAACCCGAGACCAGGAAGAAGAGACGATGGATGAAGATTGGAAGAAAGTTTAAAAAATTCATTTAGAGAATTATTGTAAAATTAACGAGTGTTAGAAAAATGCTGGAATGAAACTATTTGGCTTTAGTAGAAATACTATAAGGAATTATGTATAAATAAGTTTTAAGTTTTAAGCTCTAGGGCTTTTTATGGTAAGATAAGGTTAAAATAAATTAAGATAATTTAATGATAGAATATAGTGAAAGATGGAAAGGATTTGCTGAGATAATTAATAATTAGAATACAAAAAAGGGAGGTGTGAGGACGTCGATGAAACAAGTTAATGAAAGATAAAGATTTGGGAATATTGGATTTGTTTTTCCTTTTTGTTGTTGGTTTTGATGTATTGCGTGTTTTGTATTTTTCTTTTTTTTCTTTTTATTGACTTGTATTGCTTAATTCCTTGTTTTTCTGATTATATATATATATATATATATATATATATATATATTCTTTTTTCTTTTCTTTTCCTTCTTTTTCTTCTTCTTCTTCTTCTCTCTTTTTTATTCTCTGTAATTTTAAACTTTCAATAAATATCATTTAAAAAACAAACAAAAAATGTATCTGTCTGGGTTTGCATATTGTGACAATAAAAGGAGCCGGCAGCTTGCTTGCAGCTCACCTGGGCGCAGCTCACCTGCATTACCAACTTCACTTCAGGGGGACACATTCTGCTCCAGACCACAGGGGCAGGCTGGCAAACAGTAACCAAGACCCTCTGTCCCGAAACCGCTAGGGTGGAGAGCGGACCTGCCCTCCGCCTCACGGCACCCCCAACCCTTCCTGGGTGCCAATGGGGCACGGACAGTTTCCTGCCAAATTCCTCTGCAGATTATTTGCACCCTCCACAGGATTTGGGGCCGATGAGCCCAGGGCCTTCATCCTCGTGTGGTTGAAAATCCCAGTCCAAGACAAGCGAGGTTCCCCCCAGAACAAGGGGAGACGCTGGTTCCTGGCCATCTCCTTTTATTACATGATTAAATCCAAATTAGAAAATAATCCAAAGAAGGGAAGGACAAGAGTCCAAGGGCGGGGGGCAGGGGGGGCTTCTCCGTTAGCTGCTGCTCGGCTGCTGCTCCTGCTCAGTGTACTCTATGCTTGGGGGCGAAGGTGAAGGAGGGGCCTGGAGGGCGGGAGGAGCTGTGGCTTCCGCAGAGGCCGCCTTGGTGGGCTGGGGTTTGCTCAGGGAGCCATAGATTCCCATTGCCTGGAGAGAGAAAAGAGGGCGGGAGGGAGAGGTCAGAGCCCCTCAAAACAGCACATGGCATGGATCACACAAGACAGAAGTAGCTGGAATGATCTGCCCTCACTCTACCCAGCAACCCAGACGGCAGGCTGTTTTGCATTCTGCAAGAGGACCTCACCATACTAGCCCACCCCCCAAGGGGAAATGGAGCCTTGGAGTGGATGACAACACACCGGTTATGCCGGGGGTCAGACCAGAAGCAGGTTCAACTTGCAGGTCCAAAGTCAATCGTTGCTTTCCAGCACTGCAAGGCCCCTGCTCCACTAACCAGCCGGATCATAGGCAGAGTTTGAGCTCCTGAAGGGCACCAGCTTCAATAATAATAATAATAATAATAATAATAATAATAATAATAATAATAATAATAATAATAATTTATTTATACCCCGACCATCTGGCTGGGTTTCCCCTATAACCTATTAAACATTAAAAACTTCCCTAAACAGGGCTGCTTTCAGATGTCTTTTGAAGATAAGATAGCTGCTTATTTCCTTCACATCTGAAGGGAGGGTGTTCCACAGGGCGGGCGCCACCACCGAGAAGGCCCTCTGCCTGGTTCCCTGTAACTTGGCTTCTCGCAGTGAGGGAACCGCCAGAAGGCCCTCGGAGCTGGACCTCAGTGTCCGGGTAGAACGATGGGGGTGGAGACGCTGCTTCAGGGATACTGGACAGAGGCAGTTTAGGGCTTTAAAGGTCAGCACCAACACTTTGAATTGTGCTCGGAAACGTACTGAGAGTCAATGTAGGTCTTTCAAGAGCGGTGTTATATGGTGTGAGAAGTGCCCAGCTCTGATGGGATGAGGCTGCAAGATGCCTAATGGAGCCTCCTGACCCGAGGTGAGGCATTCCTTCCACCAGATACTTCCTCTGTTCCTACCTCCCCAATCCCTGACCAACAAGGAATCTGCTGAATTCTTGCAACCTTAGAAGCCTTAAGCGGCTATTGTTTCATCTGCACGCAAGGATCTTTTGCTCTTGCGATGTTTGACCCAATCTCCTTCCTTATTAGACTGCAAGCTCCTGCCCTCCACTGGTGTCAGCGGATCCCAATCTGTCCGCCTGCCTCCTGGCACACCAAACTCACCTGGGCAACCATGCTGGACATGTCTCCCGTGCTGGATGGCAGAAGAATGGTGTTGGACTCTTTTGCCAGCTTGGAGAAGGCAGCCACGTACTGCTCAGCCACAGACAGAGAAGCTGCACTGTTGCCGTTCTGGGAGGGAGAGAGGAGAGGAAGTGAGATGGTACAAAGACGCAGGAAAGAAAGACCAGGAGGAGGAAGAGAGGGAGAGAAATGTCCCAGAATGGGGCTCTCCTCCTCTAGCTTGCTTGGTGTCAAATAGAATAGAATTTATTATTCATACCCCGCCCATCTGGCTGGGTTTCCCCAGCCACTCTGGGCGGCTTCCAACAAAGTATTAAAATACAGAAGTCTGTTAAACATTAAAAGCTTCCCGGAACAGGGCTGCCTCCTGATGTCTTCTAAAAATCTGGTAGTTGCTCTTCTCTTTGATATCTGCTGGGAGGGCGTTCCACAGGGTGGGCGCCACCACCGATAAGACCCTCTGCCTGGTTCCCTTGTAACTTGACTTCTCGCAGTGAGGGAACTGCCAGAAGGCCCTTGGCACTGGACCTCAGTGTCCGGGCAGAACAATGGGGGTGGAGACGCTCCTTCAGGTACACTGGACCGAGGCCGTTTAGGGCCTTAAAAGTCAGCACCAACACTTTGAATTGTGCTCAGAAATGTACTGGGAGCCGATATAGGTCTTTCAAGACTGTTGTTACGTGGTCCCAGTGGCTGCTCCCAGTCACCAGTCTAGATGCTGCATTCTGGATTAGTTGTAGTTTCCGGGTCACCTTCAAAGGTAGCCCCACGTAGAGCGCATTGCAGTAGTCCAAGCGAGAGATAACTAGAGCATGCACCACTCTAGTGAGACAGTCCGCAGGCAATGAGGGTTTCAGCCTGCGTTCCAGATGGAGCTGGTAAACAGCTGCCCTGGAGGCAAAATTGACCTCCATGGACAGCTGAGAGTCCAAAATGACTCCCAGGCTGCACACCTGGTCTTTCAGGGGCACAGTGACCCCATTCAGGACCAGGGAGTCCTCCACACCCGCCCGCCCCTGTCCCCCCAAAACAGTGCTTCTGGTGTAACAGAGGACACCATTTTTGAGGGATGAGGAAGGACCAAATCAAGTCCCTATCCGTCTGCTTTGCAACCCAAGCACTTCCACCTCCTCTTGCCCAGACGAAAGACAAAAAGGGAGGCCGTTCTTAGGCTCCGGAGGGGCCTGGCACATCTCCTTCCTCCAAAGGAGCCCAGGGTGGCCACTTAGCCAGAAGTTGGCTGCAAGGCCTTAGGAGAGCTGCTCCAAACTGACACCAAGCAGAAAGGCCCTCCCAAGGGGTCTCCCCAGGCAGGTGCTTCCCTTGAGACACCCCCCCCCCAAATCACCTGCTGTGCCAGAGCAGCTGCCACGACTCGGATCGCTTCTGCTTTGGCCTGAGCCTTCACCAGAATGGCACTGGCTTCCCCTGGGAAAGGAAGACAAGGGCTGTCAGGCAGGTTCAGGGGAGCCCCAAAGAACACGAAACCCCCGACTCAGTTCACAGCACAAGCAGTGCAGTGACCTCCTTTCACCAGGACCCCTTCCCCAATTACGCCAGACACTTCCCCGGGTGTAGGAGCTAGGAAGGAAATGAGGCAACCTCCCCAAACCGTCTGGAAAGAAGCCCCGGTTCCCAAGGAGTGGGTGATATCCAAGCAGAAATAGGAGAAAGGGGCACCTCCTATGGGTCAGAGTTCTGCTGGACCATGGGGAACAATGTCGTCTTTGGTGGGTCGGGATCTGGCATCCTTTGCACAAGCAGCATCCCCCCAAATCCCACCTCTGTATTTCACAGCAGGTTTCTAGATCTCAAGGCAGATATCCTCCTTCAGGGATGAAGTGTCATGCCTGCCCCACAGGACGGCTCTCTATTCCTTGGCTGAGACTCCTGGCTGTTTCCTGCTGCACATTTATCCTTTGCTCACATTTCACCTCCTGCCCCTCATCCATTCCTCCCACAAGCAGCAGCACCAGAGGCTCCGGGTTATGGGGCAGAGGAGGAGGGAGGCAGCCTCCGAGGTCTCCCTGCCCTTCTCTGCCTTTAACCGGGAGAGGCCTCCCGAGGTTACCGGAAGCCTGGTTGATCTGCTCCGCCTTCTCCGCCTCCGAGGCCAGGATCTGAGCTTGCTTCTTTCCCTCCGCCACGTTGATGGCTGACTCCCGGGTCCCTTCTGACTCCAGCACGGTTGCCCGCTTGCGTCTCTCGGCCTCCACCTGGAAGGGAAAGCGCTGCTTGGTGAGAGACCCGCCAACCTCCTGGCAGAAAAGCCGTGCGACCCTAAAGAGGAGCCCCAAGGCACACAGAGATCATCGCTCCCAGGATTGACGGCTCCCACATCACAGGCAAAAAAGTCCTGCGTTCCAGAGCCTGCGAGGACGGTACCCACGCCAGGGAGAGGGAAATGCAGCTGAGAAGCATCGCCAGGACAGACTGCGGAGTCCCGTTCCCAGTCCTCAGCCAGATCAGAGAAAGCAAGCTGGACCTCGGGCGGAGGAGGCAGAGGGAATGGCAGTCTGCCCCCAGCCTCAATACAAAGAAAACAGAAAGAAAAGAAGAAGCAAGAAGTGGTAGAAGACATCAGAAAAAATGAAACAGAATTATATAAGAGACCAGATGATGCGGAAATAAAGAGAAATATTAAAATACTACAGTCACAATATTCTATGATAATGAATGAAGAAATGGAATGGAAATTAAGATTAATGAAACAGAGAAATTTTGAGTTTGCTAACAAGCCAGGCAAATTACTGGCTTGGCAGCTAAAGAAAAAAGAATGTGAAAGGACAATTAATCAAATCATTATTGGGGACAAAATAATAAGTAACCCTAAGGAAACTGAAAAAAGATTTGCGGAATTTTATAAAGAACTCCCTAAAGAAGTGCCCCCCAGAGAGGCTTCCAGGGGCCGCTGACCTGCATCTGCATGGACTCCTTGACGCGAGGGGGAACGTGGATGTCCTTGATCTCATAGCGCAGGCACCGGATGCCCCAGTAGTCTGAAGCCTGGTTGATGGCGTCCACGATGCTGGCGTTGAGGTTTTCACGCTCCTGAGTGGGGAAATGTGGGGTCAGCGAGGGCGACAGCAAAGGAAGCTGCCTGCTTTGCCCCAGGCCAGCCACCGCCTGCTCTGACCGGCAGCAACGCCTCTCCGGAGTCCTGGGCAGGGAAGGACCTTCCTCTCCACCCCTGACCCTTTGCAACTGGAGGTGCTGGTGGCTGAACCCAGGACCTCCTGCAGGCAAAGTATGAGCTTAGCCACTGAGCTGTGGATTCTTTCCCAGGCCTGGCTGTTCTCCAGCCCTCTCTGCCTGGGTGCTCTCACCAGCCAGAGGACCTGGCGAAGCAAAGCCTGTGCCCCAGATTCCTCAAAGCAGGCGACCACCCCCACTTCACCCAAGCCGTGCCACACGGGGCACCTGCAGCACACCTGAACCTCCTTGTATCATGCCGTATCCACACCCTGCAAGCTTTCTCTGCAGCTCCCCCAGAAACCCAGTCTGCCGCCCCTCCTGTTCTACAGCCCTGGTCTGCCGCAGAGCTCTGGCCCGCCCACTTCTACCCCCCAGTGCCAGATACACAACCCAGACCTCCCCCCACTTCCCGTGGCTCACCCGAAAGACTTTATCAAGGGTGAGCTTGCCCAGCTCAGACCTCATGGTGGTCTGGGCAAGCTGGGTGACGGCGTATTCAGGGTCCTCCACTCCGTAACTGGCCTAGAGGGAAAAAGGAGGAGACAGAGGGATGGAACAGGAAGGCAGCACTGGCTGCCTGACACTCCCAGGGCCAAGGACAAAGGGAAAGGCCTCGCCGCCTCCTGGCCCCAGAAGACGACAGAAAGCTCAGCAGCCACCCCCCTTCTTGCCCTCTCAGCTGCGCACCCCCAAACATGCACAAGAGCTGCCGAGACGGGGGGGGGTAGAATCCTTTGCTGTGTCCCAGAGGGGCTCCTGGCTTGATTAGGCTACAGTCAGTTTCCATGAAGATAGTACCTTGTAGGGGTCCATGACTCGCAAGTAGAGGACGCCGTCAATCTGGAGGGTGACATTGTCTGGAAGGAAACAAGGAACAATTTCATGAGAACAAGGCAGAGGGCCCACCGCCCACGATGAAGATACAGATAAGGCCCAGCAGCAGGGGAAGGAGGCAGCAAAGACCTACACTCAAGCAAGTGCAGGTACAAGCAAGAGTTTTCCCAACCAAATAGCGAAAGTTCTTCCAACACAGAGAACAGAAAGTCTAGGCCTCCCTTTGTTTGGAGAAGGATTAAGAACCAGGCAATTGCTCTACAGACATCTGGTCAATACTTTCTGAGGTAGACCGATTCAATTTGCAAAGGCCTTGGATGAACACAGACAGACAAAGCTCTGTCTTCACACATGTAACTATGCAAAGGAAAACTAAAGAACCCGGGTTTCCCAGCACTGGCAAGGAGGTTTTGCTGGCCTGGACAGAGATGGACCACCCCACAAATTACCCACTCCAGGGCGGCCCCCAACTCAGCCCTGCCCGGCCCTTCCTCTCCTTGCCTCCCCAGCCAAATCTTCTCACCAAGGGTAACAGCCGACTGCTCTGGCACATTGATGACGATTTCCTTGAGGCTTTGCACGTAGCGGATGCGGTCGAGAAGCGGGATGAGGAAGTTCAGCCCCTGGCAAAAAGGGTTAGCAGAGGGGAAAGTATTTCTCCAGAACAGTCACCTCTTTCTCCATGCAACTAGTTGCTCCAGATTGCTGAATTACCTGAAAGCTGAGCTTACGTTTTACACTGCTGTAAACCAGGGGAGTGCAGACCCTGCGGCCCTCCAGTTCTTGCATGACTCAAGCTCCCCCCAGTCCCTGGGGCCAGGCTCCTATGCCTCCTGTCTTAAAACAGCCTCACTGTTTGCCAGTTTGGTTCCCAGGATTAATTTAAGGTGCTCACACTAGAGTTTAAAGCCCTGAATGACTTAGGTGCCAAATATCTGAAAGGTGGCCTCCATCCCTACGAACCTTCTCAGGTGTTAAGTGCAGCAAAGGGAGTCTCTTGGTAGTTCCATCACCCTCAAAAGTGCAACGAATGGTGACCTGGGAACAGGCTTTCTCTGTAGCAGCCCCTCAGTTGTGAACTCCCTCCTCACAGTAGTGCATCTAGAATCTGTCGTACAGCTTTTTCCATATGCCAAAGAAACCTCTTTATGCTACCTTTTGACACATATAATTTTTTTGTGGGACTCACCTCTTCAGTTTTGTTTAGTTGATACTGTGCTGCTTTTGCTTGGAATTGTTTTAATTGCTTACTTTCCCAAAAGATATCCAGTTATTCACATGGCTGCAACTGATCAATCCCACGCAAGTTTCCTGTTAAAAACCGCCCCTTTGAAGATGCTATTTCCAGGCTGAACTTCAGGGGGGTATTTGAGAGGAAATAACACTGAAGAGTGAACTTCTGTGCAAGACACTGTCCCTGGAACCTGCACTTGCTGCTATTTCTTTCTTTTTTTTAATGTCTGGGTAAAGGTAAAGGGACCCCTGACCATTAGGTCCAGTCGTGGCCGACTCTGGGGTTGCGGTGCTCATCTCACTTGTCATGTGGCCAGCAGGACTAAGCCGCTTCTGGCGAACCAGAGCAGTGCACGGAAACGCCGTTTACCTTCCTGCCGGAGCAGTACCTATTTATCTACTTGCACTTTGAGGTGCTTTCGAAATGCTAGGTTGGCAGGAGCAGGGACGAGCAACGGGAGCTCACCCTGTCGCGGGGATTCAAACCGACGACCTTCTGATCGGCAAGTCCTAGGCTCTGTGGTTTAACCCACAGCCCCACCCGCGTCCCTTTAATGTCTGGGAGAAACCATCAAATGGTAAATATGTTAACTGCGTTGTCTAATCTAATTTCAGCATTTGTTTGTCTTTAAAGGGGCTACAGGACCCTTTACTTTAGTTAGCAATGACCTCAATCTCCACTACCAGCCCAACCTGCACTTTCTACTTTAATCCAATGCCAGGAAACACACTCTGCTTCCCTCTTTTCCTTCCTTTCCCTCCTTCAGAAGAGGGGCCTCCATTTTGGCAGTCTTGTGAGGTTTTTTGTCCATTTCTCTACATAGGAAAGCCAAGGACACCCTAACTCTTAAAACTTGTAAGCCGGACTGCTGTTAAAACCCAGCTGGCACCCCACTGGTTCCTTAAAAGTCTCCCTTTGCAGATCCACCCCACACCCCAATTGCTGAAAGCAGGACTGTTCCTTACTGGCTCCAGGATGCGATGGAACTTGCCCATCCGCTCCACCACCCAGGCTTCCTGCTGGGGCACAAAGAGGACCACCGTGTTCATAGGGAGGCTGGAGGACCGTCTCTGAGGCACTCTGGTCAGCCACACTGCGGGCACCGGCCGCCTGCTGCTCTGCAAAGACATTGGGGGGGAAAGTCTGAGAGTGTGCAGAGAGAAGACTCCACCAGCTGTTGGGTGAAAACACCAGGGAGAGCACAGAGGTATGTGAATGTGCCACCCCAAAGCTTCAGGCAAGTTTTGGCACGAGTTGCCCCATTTAGGACCCACCTTATATTTTTAGGGTTGCTTCAAATTGCTTTTAATACTGTGCTTTAATGCTGCAACCCACCCTGGGACCTTAGGGTGAAGGGCGGGTAATATTCCTGCCTTTCTAGCCCACCTTTTTCTCCAGGGGGTCAAGGTGGCATATACTTCGCTTCCCGTTTAATAACCACTTCAACCCCGTGTGGTAGGCTAGGCTGGGAGGAAGAGGCCGAGCCCCAAGGTCACCCCCAGAGGTCTTAATGGCTGAGTGAAGGCGATGTGAACCTTTGCCAGGCCACAGTCCAACACTACCCGCTACATCCCTAAACAAACAATAAAAAGCGGGTTTAGAAAAGCAACATCGGCCGGGACCCTTCCCCTAAGACCTACCACCTTCTTAGCCCCCCTGGCCACTGCTCTATGCCTCCCTCAAGGAGAGCAAGGGGGCACCGAGTGGTGGGAAGGATAAGGAATCTCCACCTCTGCCCCCTCTGGCTGCCCCACTCCCACCGGCTCCAGAGAAGGAGTCCCACAGCTCTGCCTCCCCCAGCCCACCCCCCCCCACCTGCAGCCTTTCCTAAGCCTCTCCTCCAATGCCTCTCCTGTGTGCTTTTATTGGAGACCCTGAGGATCCTCCAGCCCAACTCCAGCAAATAGATCAGGCTTCCTCAACCTCGGCCCTCCAGATGTTTTGGGACTACAACGCCCATCATTCCTAGCTAACAGGCTCAGTGGTCAGGGATGATGGGAGTTGTAGTCCCAAAACATCTGGAGGGCCGAGTTTGCCTGTTTGAAAAGGACCCAGGATTAATTCAGCAAGCGATTTGCGCAGAAGCAAGGCGGCGTTAGTTATGCCATATACAAAACAGACCCCACCATCCAGCCCCCGCCCGCCAACTCCCATCATCGCCAGTGGTCAGGGATGATGGGAGTTGTAGTCCCAAAACACCTGGAGGGCTGAGGTTGAGGAAGCCTGGAATAGATCCACGGAGATCTCGGAGGCGAGGAATATGTTTTCGAAACAGAGGCATAAAATGAAGGGAATGGAGCTCCGCCCCGACCCCCCCACCCCGGCCAGGGTTGCAGGGCAGGGTCTCTGCCCCGAGGAAGCAGCAGAAAGAGCAGCAGCAGCGAGGCCCCCCTTTCCCCCCCTTCCTGCCCCCTCGCCCACCTCCCGGAGGAGCAGCCCCCGCGCGACCCCCCGCGCCGCCAGCATCTCGCTCGCTCGCCCTCGCCGCCGCGCCGCCTCGCTCTGCGCACGCGCCAACCCCGCCGCCGCCGGAAGCCGGTCCGGTCCCGAAAGCCTTCCGCCCGGCGCGAGGAAGAGGGGCGGCCAAGGCGCAGCGCCGGCTCCCGTGCGACTCCGGAGGCACCACGCGCGCGGGCCCGGGGGGGGGCGACCTCGGCGCGGCCTCCTCTGGCTCGGCCCGCCGGGAGAGGCGTCTTGGCCGGGGAGGGAGAAACGGGGCCTGCGCCGCCTCCGCCCCCAGCTCCTCGCTCTCGCCCCGCAAATGGCGGCGGAGGCGCCGCGCCTGCTGCGAACGGGAACCGGACGTTGAGGAGAAAGGGCCGCCCGCCCTCGCGGGAGCGAAGCAGGTCACCTGCGGAACTCCCTGCCACGGGAGGCCGGGCACCTTCAGGGAGGAGGCGGGCGGGCGGGGGCTGGATGGTGGGGCCTCAGATCTGTTTCTTTCTTCTGTTTTGTATATGGCATAACTAACGCCGCCTTGCTTCTGTACAAATCGCTTGCTGAATTAATCCTGTGTTCTTTTCAAACAGGCACAGGCAAACTCGGCCCGCCAGATGTTTTGGGACTACAACTCCCATCATCCCTGGCCACTGGTCCTGTTAGCTAGGGATGATGGGAGTTGTAGTCTGAAAAACATCTGGAGGGCTGAGTTTGCCTGTGCCTGTTTGAAAAGAAGGCTGGTTTCTGTCTTGGCTCTTGCAAATGAGTCTGTCAAGAGCTTATGGTCCCAAACACTGCTGTCCGCTCTTTGAAGTAGCTTAGATCGGGGTAGGCAACCTAAGGCCCAGGGGCCAGATCCGCCCCAATCACCTTCTAAATCCAGCCCTTGGACAGTCTGGGAATCAGCGTGTTTTTACATGAGTAGAATGTGTCCTTTTATTTAAAATGCATCTCTGGGTTATTTGTGGGGCAGAGGAATTCGTTCATTATTTTTTCCCAATAGTCCGGCCCCCCACAAGGTCTGAGGGACAGTGGACCGGCCCCCTGCTGAAAAAGTTTGCTGACCCCTGGCCTAGACTATTCTTTGTTTCCTGTGAAAGCCCATTAATCAGCCCAACTGTCCTTACCAGCTTTGTTCTAGCCAAGGAATGTAAAAGAGAAAGGGCCTCGGTTAGAATAGGCGTGAAGGAGTTTGTCTCCTGTGTCTCGAAGTCAGGCTGGTCTAATTACAGTCATATCTTGGGTTGCAAACGCTGCGGGTTTTCGGGTTACGGACTGTGCCAAACCCAGAAGTGCCAGAACGGGTTACTGCCGGGTTCCACGCTTTGCGCATGCGCAGAAACACTGAATTGCATCACGCACATGCGCAGACGCAGGGCTGCGGTTTGTGAACGTGCCTCCCACACGGATCACGTTCGCAACCGGAGGTTCCACTGTACAGCCAGGGAGGGGGGGGGGATTATAAAGAAAGGAAAACTTTTTCTCAGTGGGAAATTTCCAATCCTTTGTTTGATGTGCTTGTCCTCTCTGCTCAGCTGAATAAAGGTGTGTTCATTGGATCTCCCTGTCTCTGTCTATTATTGGTTCTCTGTCCAAGACAGCTCAGGTCCAAATAGGGGACCCAACAAGACCCCCAGGCCCCCTTGACCACCTCCCTCCTGCCTCGGCCCCCCTGCAGTGGGAGAAGACGACCTCTGGCCGACAAGCCCGACCCACTTGGCTCGACAGGCTCTGGAGGAACCGGCCCTTTCCATTCGGGTTCTGCAGATCCCTTTTTAAGTGGTCCCCCCTTGATGTTGTCCCCTGGTGTTTTACAAGGGGACATTATGCAATTATTTTTATCTACTTATAAACGAACCTATTGCTGCATCCTGTCACGGCTTAAAATTGGCCGCTGTTTCTTTAATGCTTAAAAAGCTGGGTCAGCATGAATCAGCGGCCTGCACCGGTTGTATATACAGTGGTGCCTCGCAAGACGAAATTAATTCGTTCCGCAAGTTTTTTCTTCTTGCGAGTTTTTCGTCTTGCGAAGCACGGTTTCCCATAGGAATGCATTGAAAATCAATTAATGCGTTCCTAGGGAAACCGCTTGCCAGGCTGGCGGTGCGGAGAAGGGCTTTTCTCCGCACCGCAAGCCTTCAGGGCAGGTACGGGAACAGAGGGGAAGGGGCGCAGCGCTTCTCTGTTCCCGGGGCTTGCGATGGGAGGAGGGTTTTTCCTCCCCACCGCCAACATTCAGAACAGCATTCTGAATGTTGGCGGTGGGAAGGAAAACCCTCCTCCCACCCCAAGTCTTCAGGAAAGCCATCCGAAGGCTGGCGGCGGGAGGAGGTCTTTCCCCCCCACCGCCAGCCTTCGGAGGAGGTCCAAGGACAGTGGGGAAGACGCGCTGCGCTTCCCCGCTGTCCCGGAGATTTCCCTATGGGCTTTCGTCTTGCGAAGGAAGCCCATAGGGAAATTCGTTTTGTGAAGCGCCTCCAAAACGGAAAACCCTTTCGTCTAGCGGGTTTTCTGCTTTTATTCAATGTGCAATGGCAAAAGGTCCCCAAAGAGGAGTCCTTAGGTAGTTTGAAAGCCAGGCCAAAGTGACAAAGACGACCTTCTCCTGCATTTCAAAGGCGATTCTACTCACTCTAATGTGTGGGATGCCATTGAAAAGTATCTGGAGATTGCAACTGGCCCAGAATGCAGTAGTCAGGCAAGAGTTCTAAAATGCAATAGGCTGAAGTTCTGTTTTTTACATTTAAAGCTCTAATGGTCTGGCACCAGGATATTTGAAGGACCGCCATCTCCTGTTCAACACCGTATATGCACTGAAGCGATCTTTGGAGACCCTGCTCTGGGTCTTCCATGCAGTAGGCTGCTGTGTGGGACGCAGCCTTCTCAGCAGTGGCACCTACATTGGACAGGACCAGCGAGGGCAGAGCCGAGCTTGTGGCGAGTGTAAAAGCCCTTCTTGCAAAGCTGTTCCTTTCTACATGATTTTGTGGCTTCGTGATCTTTTGAAGACGAGGAGGGCAAATGAGGAGAGAGCTAGCCATGGCTAATAGCTAGGCTAGCTAGATGGGCCTCCTTGGACAGAGGCAGTCTACCTCTGAATACCAGTTACAAGCAAGCAGGGGAGGGTCCTTGGCTGCTTGTGGGGCTTCTCGGAAGCAGCAGTTGGTGGTTGATGATGAAGACTGACCAGTGCAGGAAACGGGAAGCTGAGATCCATCAGGGCTGCGCTAAGGCTCCAACAGAAAACGAGTGAAAGAGACCCTTTCTCCTGGCACAGATGGGAAGAACTGCCCTACAAGACTCATCTTGGGCAAGTTCCATTCAGGGGCAACTGCTGGGATTACTCTGAAGACAACAGGCCAGTACCTGACTGACGCCCAGGCTTCGGGCCGCTCTTTGGGGTCTTGTGAGAGGGGTCCTCTGGACGTTAAACTGAGGCAGGAGAGGATTGCAAGCACAAAATGAAGACGCACTCCCATTTCCAAACACACATTTATAGAATTTTCTTTTTTTTAAAAAAAAAAAAGACAGAGAAAGTATCTGGTACAGTCCTTTCTATCTTTTTTCTTCTTCAATATAAATATTTTCAAGTGTCTACAATGGTTGCCCCTCTCCTCTCCTTCTTTCTGCTTCGTCTCGGGAGCAGGACGTGGGAGGAGACGCGACGCGGGGGCAGCTTGGAGGGCGAGGCGAAGTCGCCCTCTCCACCTCCTGCTCCTCAAAGACCAAAATCCTTCGCAGAAGCAAGGCTTCCTTTCTCCTTTGTGAAATGGTGCAAATTGCCCCTGCGCCACCCCCCTCCCACCCCACCAGCAGGGGCCTCAAGGTGATTGCAAAGGCAGCATTTTTGACCCCCCACCCCCAAGAACCCCCTAACAAAAAACCCCAATACAGGGAAACCGCCATGCAGGAGTCCCAAAACAACTTCAACTCGGCTCCTCTACGCCCCACCCACCCATGGCAACGTCGTCAAGTTTGGCACTGTGTACGTCTTCAACCTGAGGTGGGCATGGAATGGGCAGGGAGGTGGTCTCGGCTCAAGACATGGAGACACAGCAGCGAGCGACACTCACTGTCTCCCCACCCTTCAAAACACAGCTTCTCCCAAGACGCCCCTCCTGCGTTCTGCCTTTTGGAAACCCCCCAGGCGGACCAGGCGTCGTGATGCCAGGGGCCGGGCCCTTTCGGGGTCTCCTGCCTGCACCAAGCCCTCGGCCAGCTGGGCAAGATCCGGGGGCTGCCGAGTCTCGTGCTTCTGGCAAAAGGCAGGGGAGAGCAGGGGTGGGCTGATGCCATAGAGAAAGGGCAGGGAGCCCGGCACCCAGAAGGAAGGAGTCCCGGAACGCGAAGGAAGCCCTGTGGGGTGCAAAGGGCGGCTTGCTCTCTCCCCCCACCACGCACAGCTGCTCTTCGCAGGTTCAAATGCAAAGCTGGGAGCTCCCACCGTCCCCAGCGCATGCGCGACTCGATCCTCTGCTTGCCAACGTGAGACATTTCCACTCAGGTGGCGGCCCGTGAAGCAGCTGGAGGCCTCTACCTGGATGGTCAAGGCTGCATCTTCAGTCTTCCTTCCCTCCCGCCCCCTCATGACCCTTTCAGTGCTTCGTACTTCCAACACACAAACACACACACATATATATGTCTCACCCTGCCCTCCACTCCGATGGCCCCAAATCTTAATCTCAGAGCCCCAGCCCCTCTTTGTCTCTCCCCCCCCACCCCTGTTTCAACGCCACCCTGCCCCTCCTTCGACCGGGCCCCTTCCTTTGGTTCCTCCTGCCCCCCCACCCCCTGCCAAACCGCACAGGGCACCACAACTAGAGCTTGAGAAGCACTGCATTTGAGATCCAGGCTGGGCGCAGGCCTCTCTCTCGAGGCAGACAAAAAATACTATGGGCCCAGTTCATCTTTCGCACTCAGGACCCTTCCTCTTCCTTCTTCATCTGCCAAAGCCCCGTTGGCTCCGGGTGGGGTTCTCCCCACGTCCATCCGTCCTCCCTCAGGCTCGGGGGGAGTAGCAGGGGTTGCGCGGGAGTTCGGTGAAGGACTTCAGTTCGTAGGGGATCCCCGAATCAATCTCAATCGACTTGCGGGAAAAGAGGAGGCGGATGTTGTCGTGCAGGTAGATCTTCCCCGACTTGGAGCTGTGGAACCTGGGAAGCGGAGGAGGCACGTTTCAGAGGTTAGGAACCTGGAGCACCATAAGGAGAGCCTGCAGCTGGATCAGGCCAGGGGCCCATCTAGTCCGGCATCACCAGATTCCTCAAGGAGAAACCCATAAGCAGAATCTGAGCACAAGAGCAACTCTGTCCGCCTGAGATTTCCAGCAACTGGGATTCAGGAGCACGGCTGTCTCCAGCTGTGGAGGCAGAGCAGAGCCATCCTGGCTTGTAGGCATCCAAAGCCCTCTCCCCTATGAATCTGAAGGGGGGGGGCAGTCTGCTTAGCTTGAGGAACAAAGGCACTATAGCCCAAGTGGGGTAAGATGTTGGCAGGGAGGGGAGGAGAACCTACAGAGCTGATTTAGCAAGATGGCATTCGATCCACTCGAGTGGACCGGTTTTGAAGGGGCGGCGGGGGAAGGCGGTCTGCAGGAGAAGGGCCAGATCCAGCACTTAAAAGGTGCTTGGGCCCAGCCTGGATGGTGTGCTAAGCTTTGACCTGCTGGGGCAAACCATCTACTCCTGAAGGGGGGGGCAGAGGTCACTTGGCTCCCACATTAAGTATCCCTACACAAAAGACATGACAGAATGAGGATCTCCAGTGAGGCGACATGTGGGAAGATTCAGGCCAGAAACAAGAAAGAATTTCTTCATGCAGTGCAGAGTTAAACTGTGGAACTCCCTCCCACAGGAAGCAGCAATGGATAGCCTTAAAAGAGGATTGGAATGGCTACTTGCCACAATGGCTACACTTCATCTTGATGGCTGCAGGCAGTGATGCTTCCAAATTCCATTTTCTGGAAACTGCAGGAATGGTGGGATCTCTCATACTCAAATCCTGCTTGCCGTTTCCCCATCAGGGCATCTGGCTGGCCACTGTGAGAACAGCAGCCTGGGCGAGAGGAGCCCTGTCACTCTTCTTAAAGTGGCCATACATATGTGAAATACATTTCCTTGTGATCTTTTGAGGAAAATGGGGCACAAAAATGTCACTGCCCAAGACAGCTTTTCCCCTAGAGCAGGGGTCAGCAAACTAAGGCCCACAGGCCAGATCAGGCCCACCTGGGTTTAAATCCGGCCCGTGCCCCAAAGCCGGAACCTGCCGCGACGCTGAGACTCCTGGCGATGGTGAGTGGCGGCAGCGGCTCTGCCACTCAATTGCCGCACCTGATTTACCTCGGCGCAGCGCGGGGACGTCTCTGCCAATCAAACGCCGCGCCTGGTTTACTCCAGCGTCGTTTGATTGGCAGAGATTGGCTTCTCACGCCTCGCCACCTCCGGAGGTCTGCTTTCCCTTCCCTGCCAGCTTCCACCTGCGCCGCCAGGAGACGCTGCGTATTGCAGCATAGCCACACCCTGCCCTTGCCCTGCCGCTGGATGCAAGGACACGAAGAGCCCTAAAGACGCACTTATTCGCAAGTAAGCCGCAATCATTTCAAGGCCGCTTGTTCACTGCCTGAAGAAGCACTCAAGCCCACAGAGATGAAATATGCTATGGATCGCGCCCCTGGGAAGGTAAGCGCAACGGCTGGCCCCCCTTGCCACTCCTCTGGCCCACCACAAGGTCTGAGGGACAGTGGACTGGCCTGCAGCTAGAAAAAATTGCCAACCCCTGCTCTAGAGACTGCCAGGATCAGGCACCGTTTGACTGCCATGCCTGGGGTGGGGAGGGTGAGAAGCAGCCTCCCCACCTCCAAGGCAACTGGGGGGAACAGCCCCATGCAAATATGGAGGTGGCAGCAGCCCCAGATAAAGACAGCACTCCCAAAACACTCACACTGCATTTGTATTATATTTTGCGCAGGACTTTCAGAAATCACCTTAAACCTTCCAGTTGGGATTCCTGCACTGCTGGGGGTGGACTGGATGACCCTCGGGGTCCCTCCCAAAGCTATGCTTCTAGGATTCTAGGCTTGGGCCCAGAAGCAAAAGCCCTGAGCGGGTCTTGTGTTTGGGCGTGTAAATAGATAGTCCTGCCAGGACAGGACTAGGGTGGCCCAGGAAGGGCCCAGGACCCCAGGCGGCCAGCCCCACGGCCAGCTCTTCCTCACCTCAGGTGCATCAGGTAGCAGAGGACCCTTCTGGGCACCTCGCTCTGGGCTGGGCTGGGGCCCTGCTCCACCTCCTCGCCAACGGGAACCAGGAAGATGCGATGGCGCAGGAAGGTGACGTGGTTGGCGGGCATGTCGTGGAAGTCGTAGGTCACCAGGAACATCTTCACCACCGTCTTGTTGGGGTTGAATAAGGTCTGCAAGAGGGGAGGCCGTCACGGAGGCAGGGGAGAGCGGCTGCCCCACGGAGGGGGGCATTGCAAGGGGTCTCCGGGTTCCCCACCCCCAAACCTCAGGCCAGCGCGGCCCCCACACCTCCCTGCTCCCCTCTCTCTCTGCATGCGCAGCTCAGGAGCCAAGCTGCCTGCCCACCTGCCCGCCTCTGCAACTCACCACTTGGATGGTGCCCGTTTTGGGGATGCTGTAGCCCTTCTTCCCCAAGGATTCCAAATCAATGACTCCCTGGAGCAGAGAGAGAAGGTCAGGGGCTCAGGGGGGCTCAGAGGACGGTGGGAGGGGCAGTGGAATAACGCTCACTTTGCAGACTGGGAAGCCACAAGCCCTGGGAGGGGAGCTGTGGGCGATGGAAAGGGCAGCTCCACTGGGCAGCGGCCAGGGCAGAGCATTTCGTGGCCACTTGAGCCACAGGAGAAACGCTGGATTAGCTAAGACCTTTCCATAGATAGATTAAGGATATCTTTGTTTGCAAAAATATGTGTGTTGTCTCTTTCTTCAAGCTGTGTTTTCTACAGGTCAGTTTCGTTTGCTGTGAGACATTAGTGCTGCATGTAGTATTAGGTTAGGAAGAAAAGGAGAGTGGGGAATGGTATTTGGGGTGGGGTCAGGTGGCAATGCTTTTCCATTCTTCTACTTAGTGTATGTGGGGGGGGGGGGTTGTGTCAGCATCACTTGTGTGGGTCCCCTTACTATTCACTTGTTGTATTTCCTTGGTGGTGAGAGAGGTTGGGGGTGGGCCTATGGTGTGGTTGTTTGTTTGTGATTGGCTGTGGTGGTCTTCGTTTTCATGTGTGAGTGGGGTGGGTGGGTGTTTTGGATCAGGTTAGCCATATTGATTTGTATGCTGTTGGTGGATTCTTGTCATTGTCTTGTTGGGCTGTGTATGTGATAAAGGGGAGCCATACCAGGGTGAAAGCGTCTTCTTCTGTTTGTCCCCATGTCAGTTTCAGTTTATTAGTTAATTTTTCTAGTAGGGCTGTTTCCCATACTATTTGGTACCATTGGTCCATGCTTACTTCTGACAGGTCTCTCCAGTGTCTGGTTATGATGTTTCTGGTTGCTGAGAGTAGGTGGGTTATGAGCTCTTTGTCGTGTGAGTGGCCATTATTGTCTTGGATGATGTTTAGTGGGGCCAGTTCTGGGGTGATTTCTAATACTTGCTTAGTTATTTTGCATATTTCTTGTTTGATTGATGGTCCGGAAGAGTTGGATTTTGGGACATTCCCACCACATGTGGAGGTATGTGCCTGTGGAGGTGCACCCTCTCCAGCATTTTGGTGAGGTTCCTGGGCGTATTAGCGCTAGTTTCCATGGCGTTAGGTACCACCTGTAGGTGAGTTTCAGTGGGAGTTCTTTTCTTTTAGCTGAGATGGATTCAAAGGGAGGTTTAGACCACATTGTAGTCCCTTGGGTGAGGTTAATCTCATAGCCTGTGTCATCCTCCCACTGTTTTTTGATAGAGTCATGGGGGGGTTGTGGGATTTTGGAGTGGTATTTTGAATATTGCGGATACCATCCCTTTGCCATGTCCCTTTGTTGTTAGGAGGAGGTTTTCAAAGGTTGTCAGGGGCCTAGTTGATGCTGATTTTACTACCAGATTGTTTAAGAGGGCATGTAATTGGTGGTGTGTTAGCCCCTAGTTTGTCTTGTATTTCTTATGTCAAAGTGGGCTTGTTATTTTTGTAGAAGTCTGCCAGACGGTATAAGCCTTTGCCTTGCCAGGTTTTTACCTGGAGGTTTTGTGCTGCATGGAGGAATAATGGGTGGTAAGCCAGGGGAATTAGTGGGGATGGGGTTGGGGACAGTTTGCCTGCTTCTTCCTTCCATGCTTTAAGCGTGGTCTGTGTGAACCTGTTTAGTGTTGTGGGGATTTTCCTCAGTTTGTGTGGGAGGAGTGGGAATGCCGTGATGGGGGTATTTTCAATTGTGTCTCTCTCCAGGTGTACCCATTGTTTTCTCTTGTCTTCTAGAATGTACGGGATTTAATACACAATTTATAAAGACGATGTTAAAATGATAAGAGATAATAATTAATGTAAAGAACTTATATGAAGATATAACAAAACAAGGAGAAGTCAATATGTATAAAACCAGAAGAGGAAGTTGAGGGAAGTCGGGGGGGTTGGGGTTTGGGAAATGTGTTTTGTTTTTTCTATTTCGATGATTTGAAATGCTAACATGATAGAAATAAAAAATCTAATAACAATTTAAACAAAAAATAAATAAATAGAATATATGGGATTTCCCAGCCAGGTTCATCCATGACCAACCAGGGGCGGCCAATGCCACCCCACTGCCCCAGTGGGTCTGTCCACAGAAGTCAGCCCCTGCCGTGCCCCCCTTCCCAAAGCTCCCCACCACCCACCACCCCCAGGGCACCTACCAGGAAGGGCGAAGGGGCGCTGTGCTCTGCTATGTCGAAATAGGTGACTTCCACGGGGAGGGTGGCATGCTGCGGGCAGTAGGAGCCGCTGGCCCCGATCTCTGCCGTGAAGCCCTCGATCCGGCCGGCCGGCGGGAAGCGCCCCTTCAGGATGGACTCCTGCGCAGGGAGGAAAGAGGGTGGGTGGGTGGGCCGGCCAGTACAGGGCTCCCTCCCAACACACAATGGGGCCTCCCATCTCGTCTCCAACCCCCCCTTTATCATGCAACTCAGCCATGCGGGCAAAGGGCTCTTTAACCCTTCCCTCCCCAGTGCAAACAGCAAGAGCAGCTCAGGCACTTGCATAATAATAATAATAATAATAATAATAATAATAATAATAACAACAACAACAACAACAACAACAACAACAATAGTACCCCAACCATCTGACTGGATTGCACAGCCGCTCTTGACAGCATCGACACTGGAGACCAGAAAAGGGTGTCTAGGAGCCCTTTGCCTGGCCATCACAGAGGCCAAAAGGGGCCACGTCATGCTGAAACCGCTTTACACGGGCGGGGGCGGGGGGGGGAGAGACATGTCCTGGATGCTTCAGTTGAGATTCATGGATTGAAAGGGGTTGGACTAGATGACCCTTGGGTCCCTCCCAACTCTATGATTCTCTGTTTCCATGTCCAAGGTGCCCTTTGCCCAGGAATCAGCTATCCCAGGGCCACTTAAAGGGCAGAGGCACCATCCGCTGCCCCTCCAGCCCCACCCCCCAGGGCAGACGGAGCCAGTCTCCCCATGGAAGAGGCGCCTCTCCGCCCTCCTCGTCCCGGGCGCCCGAGAGGAAGCTCTCCCTCGCACCCAGAGCCTCCCAGCCGCTGTTACCTCAAAGTTCCCCAGCAGGGCGCGGCTGGTGGAGGTGGTGGCCCAGGGGGTGGCGCTGGGGGGCCTGCAGCCCGCTGGGCTCCTGGGCAGGCTGCTGCGGAGATGTCTCCTGTTGGGGCAGAAGGTTGGGGGGTCAGTTTGAGCAGAGGCCCCCCACGCCCTGCCCACCCCGGAGACCTGCCAGAGCAAAGCACCCAGGCAGCATCTCCAGAG
Organism: Podarcis liolepis; assembly: GCF_965112155.1. Taxonomy (NCBI): domain Eukaryota; kingdom Metazoa; phylum Chordata; class Lepidosauria; order Squamata; family Lacertidae; genus Podarcis; species Podarcis liolepis. The sequence goes on from NC_139565.1 coordinate 64,867,884, forward strand.
AGCCGGGGGGGCAACCCCTCCCTCTGCCAGGGAGACAGCCAAGGGCAAGGCTGCCAGCCAGGGCACCCAAGCAGGGAAGGCCCAAGAGCCCCCCTCCCAGTCCAGCAACTCTGGGCAGCCACCTGGGGGGTCACTGACTGTGGGGGGAGCCAAAAGGGAACGCAGGGAGAAGCACTTACTGTTTGAGGCGCAGCCCGGCCTTCAGCTGGCAGCCGGCAGAACCACTGGTGGCCGAGCCCTGGGGGGGTTAGGGTGGGGGGTGAGGAGACACAAAGGGGGGAGAGGGAGGTTAGAGGCTGGACCCCCAAACGCAGCGAAGGAGCCTCGCGGTCTGAACTGCAAAGCAACGGCATCTTACGCACATTGGACTTGTGCAATAACAGCTCCGCCTTTGCAGGCCAACAGGTTGGAATTCCGCAGGGCAGAGAGCTTGAAGGCTCTTTTTGTGCCAGGAAACCCCTACTGTGCTGGGGGCAGGGGGTGCAATGCTGGTTCCAGAAGGCTAGAGATGCTCACGCTGGGGCAACTGGAGAAGACGCGTCTTTGCATCTCCCCAGGAGCCTTGGGGCTGAACCCCCATGTAAGATGCGGTCGCACCGAACTCTCAAAAAGCGGTTCCCACAAAGTGACCGTCATCTGGGCCCCACAAGCCCCACTGTGCAGGCAGCCAGCCCAGGAACTGCATGCGCATGTGAATTCCCCCACACGGACAGGCCCCAGAGGCGAGGGGTCCGAGCTACCTGTGCCCTCTATTCCAGATGCCTGCCTGGGACCCCCACACCTGCCCACCAAGCCCCAAAGGACCCCCGTCAGTGGGGTCCCATTCCCCCAACCTCACAGCAACAGCTCAGCCTTCCTGCCTGCTCTTCTCTCAGGGGGAGAAGCCCCCGCAGTGACTTACTAGAAGTGTCCCCTGAGAGGGTCCTCTGGAGCCAGTGTGCCTGGAGGAGGTGGGCACCCATGGGCAGGAGAGGGGAGCCAAGCCTGGGGATGGGCAGATGCCAGGGAGAGCACCCAGGTGGGAGGCAGGATGCCCACTGGCTCCTGCAGAGCCGGCCGGCGGCTGGGCTCTTCCAGAGAGAGGCCGGCGGGTCACATGCTCAGTGACCAGGCAGTGACCTCCCTGGCACAGAGAGGGGGAAAGGGACAGGGCAGGGGCCAGCAGCTCTCCTCCGGGGCCGAGGCATCACAAGGCACCCCTCGTGCCAAAGGGCTTCACGCCCATGGCACAACCCTTGGCTCAGAGCTCAGCCTTGATGTGGAGGGAGATGGAGGAGAGCCTTCGTCTGAGCATCTGCAGACGGCCCTTTCCTCCCTCTGCACATCTGGATGTGGGGGGGGTCTCTTCTCTTGCAGAGCTTGGCCACCGCAGCCCCCCACCCCCATCACCCTGCCCTCCTTGGCACGGGCCCCACAACCACAACAATGGCCTCCCCAACCCCCAGAGCAAGGAAGGAGCCCCCAAGACAGGCTGGCAGGTTAAAGGAAGCCTCTCTTAGTCCAGGCCAGCCTTTCTCCACCTGTGGGTCCCCAGATGTTGTGGAAGTACAACTCCCATCACCCCTAGCTAGCAAGGCCAGAGCTCAGGGATGATGGGAGTTGTAGTCCCACAACATCTGGGGACCCACAGGTGGAGAGCCGCTGGTCTAGGCTTTTGGGGTGAAACAGGGTTCTCTCTCCCTTCCCTCTGGCCTCACCTGGGCAGACACTGAATTGACCTGGCTGGCAAGGCCAAACTCACTTATAGCAAAGGCTGCAAATACAAGACGCCTGAGGACCAGCATTCATATTTCTGGGTACCCACCGACGGCTCCAGTCTTCTCAACTCAGGAATAGCAGGCAAGGGCCAGAGAAAATCCTTTGCAGAGACTGAGAGGCGACCAAACGAGGCTCTCCTCCTCACTGGGAGACAAACTATTGTCTGCAACATTTCCTTGGTGACATTTTGTATGTTTCTATATTTTTACTCTATTCTATCCTGGATTTAACTTTCCGCATGCTTCAAATCATGGTTGCGAATCTCCCAAGCGATCCTTTCATTGTTCTACCTTTTCCGTAAACCGCTTTGAGGTTTCTTCCTACGACCGAGTGGCGTATAAAGTAAATACAGTCGTACCTTGGTTCACGAAGGCCTTGCGACTCAAACGTTTTGGGTCCCGAACGCTGCAAACCCAGAAGTGAGTGTTCCAGTTTGCGAACGTTCTTTGGAACCCGAACGTCTGACGCGAATTCCACGGCTTCCGATTGGCTGCAGGAAGCTCCTGCAGCCAATCAGAAGCCGTGCCTTGGTTTTCAAACATTTTCGGAAGTCAGACAGACTTCCGGAACAGATACCGTCTGAGAACCAAGGTACAACTGTATATGAAATATATGAAATAAAGAATAAATAATATCACAGAAGCCCAGTCCTTTTCCAAAATGCTGCAACCTTCCTCCCCCGACCCCCACATAGGGGGGAGCTCACACACCCCCAGCCCCCCCCCAGCAAAGCAAAGCAAAATCTCACCTTGGCCACCGGCAACAGGTGGTTCCAGAAAGGGGCGCCCTTGGCGTCGGTGCTGCGGCAGGAGGCTGGCACGGGGGGGCAGGGCGGGGCCCTCTTCTTCTTCTTCCGGGCAGGGGGGCGCCCCTCATCCTCAGAGCCCCCCACCTCAGCCGCCCCCTCCGCCGAAGAGGGCAGCAACTTCCGCTTCGCCGGGCAGCAGCCGGTCCCTCCGCCAAGGAGCCCGCCGCTGGGGTGTGGAGTCTTTTCGGCAGAGCCCAGCCCGTTGGCATCCGAGCCTCGAGCCGGCGGCGGAGTGCCAGGCTCTAGGTGCCCTCCGGGTGCCCCCAGGGGCGCGTCCCCCAGCTGGGGCTGATGTGCAAGGTTGTGCAAGCCAGGGCCCAGGAGGCGGTTGGGGCCAGGGGCCCCCTGGTCCCTGGGGCCCCCGTTCTTCTCCTGCCCCCCGGCAGGGCCAGGGTCCGGCGAGGCGGGGGCGCAGCCTCTCTTCGCCGTGTGCAAAGTGTCGCAAGGGGTGTGCGGGGCCTGCGCTGGGGTGGCCCCTCGTGCCCCGGGGGGGCTGCTCTCGGGGCGGTGCTCCACCACCCGCAGGCCGCTGTGGGAGAAGTGCTGGGCGGCGCCCCCCAGGGAGAGCTCGTCCACCAGCAGCCCATCCTCAATGTCATCGTCCCCCTCCTCCCAGCGGCCCCTCTTGGCGTCCCACTCGGCCCCCTCCGGCCCCCGCTGGGGCTCCGGGCAGGGGCGCTTGATGGGCTGCCTCCCGGGAGCCCTCTGTTCCGGAGGCGGGGAGCAGCCGGCTGGCGGGGAGAAGATAGAGACCTGGTAGACCTTCTGGCAGGCGAGCTCCGGGGGGCCGCAGCCCATCAGGACCCCGCGGTGGCGGCGCCAGGGGAGGGGCCCTTCCTCCTCCGCCTCCTCCTCTTCCTCCTGCTCCTCCTCCCGGCTGGTGCCTGCACTGCGCTCCTGGGGGAGGGCCGACTCTGCATTGATGTGCCGCATGGGGTGCGATGGGGCAGGGAAGGGTGCTAAAGTGCCGCGGGGCGTTTGGGAGCCTGGAGAAAGCCCCTGCTATGAAGTGTGCTTCATGGCCGCATCTGGAACGAGAAGAGAAGGCGGGTGAGGGGCAGCGCAAAAATAAAAGGCTCATGAACTCCTGCGCAGACTCAAGAAAGTGGAGAGATACTGCCAGGATACTTATAGCAAAAAATGGGAAAGGGAGGGAAATCCCATCCATCAAAGAATGGCTGCCTCAAAGCAGCCGGGCACTCACCCCTCTGCAAAGGGTCCCTCGTCCTCCACCTGGGCGCCCTGGGCTCCCCCTCCAGCAGCAGGCGGTGGCTGGCGTAGCCGGCAGGCGAGATCTTCCACCCTGGCACTCCCCAGAAGCGGCGTGGCTGCCTGGGAATGGCTCCCACCATCACGGGCTGTGGCGCAAGTTCTGCCTCCCGGCCTCCTCAAAGTCCTCGCGGGCAAACAGGGCAACTCGGAAGCAGCAGCAGCAGCAGTGGGGCTGCGGGGAAACAAACACAGAATCATCATCATCGTTAATCATTTCATTTCTATACTGCTTTATATTTTGAAGGTGGGGGGAACCAAAGTGGTTTACAACACATTAAAACACCCAGTAAAACGGAAAAAGAAGGAACTTTTTATCACGTGTGGTGGGAATGTAAGAAAGTGAAAAACTTCTGGGAAATGATATATAATGAAATGAAAAAGATGTTGAAATATACATTTATTAAAAAACCAGAAGCATTTTTTACTTGGCATTGTAGGGGAGGATGTTAACAGTCATGTCTGTAAGTTGCTCTTATACGCAGTAACGGCAGCAAGAATACTATTGGCACAAAAATGGAAGCAAGAAGAATTACCGACGAAAGAGGAATGGCAAATTAAATTAATGGACTACGCAGAATTAGATAAATTAACAGGAAGGATTCAAAACCTGCGGGACCAGAGATTCTAAGAAGATTGGAGTAAATATCTGAACTATTTGAAAAGCAATTGTAATAAAACAGATTACGCTAGTAGAACTGCAAGAAGTTCTGTAAGGAGGATTATATGAAATATTGCAAGGAAGACTATGAAGAGAATTATTAATGATAATTAAAAGTAATAGAGAAATTAAGAAATGCAGAATAAGTGATAAAGAATGGAAAATCTCCAGAGGTTGCTGACAGAAGTCTAAAATATTGTATAAGATAAGAAGTTATAGAATCATAGAATAGAATAGAATCATAGAATCCTAGAGTTGGAAGAGACCAGAAGGGCCATCGAGTCCAACCCCCTGCCAAGCAGGAAACACCATCAGAGCACTTTATATTTATATTAAATGACTGTTGGAAATAATATGTTAAAAAATTAATAAAAATGTGTATGTGTGTGTGTGTGTGTGTGTGTGTGTGTGTGTAACATCCAGTAAAATGATCCAGAAGGAAACAAATTCAAACGTCAAGGAAATTATTTCAGATGCTTCTCTAAGGGACATTTTGCTTCCTCCCTATTTATTTATTTACCTACTTAATTGACAGAGCTGCCCCACAGCAGAAGGACTCCAGGAAGCCAGAGGGTCAGACTAAGACCGCTCCTTCGTGAAGTTCACGGGGTGACCTTGGAGTCGGTCGCAGCCTCTTCGCCCACCTTCCAGGGACGTTGTAGAGATTAACTGAGGAGGGGGTGAACCATGGACCCCTTGTAGAAAAAGGTGGGTCATATATGCAACAAATAAGCTCTTTTGCTGACCTGCCTAAGAAAGCTGGAGAGGCCAGCCAGGTGGAGATGTCAGTCACAAGCCTGGCATCCAGAGATCTCCACATGGTTGCAACTGGACCTGCACCAGGTGCGAAACACGCCTGATGCCTGGGGAATTTCTAGCTTAGGACCGTAAGCTCGTCTCTTCTAGGGGGCCAGGGTGGCTACCCCTGTTGCTCCCCAGGCACTGTTGAATGACACTTCCCATCCCCACCCCCTGCCACTGGCTGGTTGCCGCAGTGCGTGGAAGGGCCACAGGTCCCCAGTCCCTGCTCAGTGGGAAGCTCAGCAGAGACTCCCCCTGCAAGGAGGAATCATGCTGCAACCGCAGGCTGTTCTCTTGCGCACTCACCAAACTCTCGCTCACATGGCCCTTAACTGTAGGATGATCTCCGCCAACAATTTCTAGACCATCTATGTATTCCAACATGGAAACCAGAGAGGGAGGTTATGCGCTTCTTATTACAGGGGAGAGACCAGGAACTCACCAAGACAATAGCTAAGGTCCTCTATTTGATTTTTTGTCGCCGAAGTACGCTACAGGATCCTGCCCTTGCTGGAAACCCTCAGAGATGAGGCAGACTGCTCGCCTCTTCTGCCCTTTGGCGGGTGACTGTGCCGTTGGGTGGCAACGAGATCGCACTGGCCTATCTATTCTGAATGTATTCTGAATGTTCTTATGTGATGCCCAGAAAGGTTACTTGACTTGCTAACTCACCAGTTCCACAGGACCTTTCAAACAGAGAGTGGCAATGGCAGCAGGGGTCTTCTCCCACGGCACTCCGCCAGCAGCAGAGACCCCAGAAGCACTCGATTCTGGCAGAGCCCCTTCTTCAAGACCTGAGAGAAGCACACAGAGGACCAGGTGAGAGATGCACTCGTTGCTACGTGGCCCCTCAAAGGGCACAAAAATAATGCTTAATTATGCAATCATCAAATTCTCTCAAGTACCAAATAATATGTATTAGTTAAGGTGGGAGACACTTGGCTTGCCAGTACATTGATCCTTGGTTCTCAAACTTAATCCGTTCCGGAAGTCCGTTCCAAAACCAAATCGTTCCAAAACCAAGGCGCTCTTTCCCATAGAAAGTGAAAATGAAAATGAATTAATCCGTTCCAGAGTTTTAAAAACAACCGCTAAAACAGCAATTGAACATGAATTTTACGATCTAACCAGACCATTGATCCATAAAATGAAAGCAATAAACAATGTACTGCAGTCACACAATCAATCCATCAGTAGCTGAACTGAGTTCCACACAGTCACAAAAACAAAACAAAAAAGAACAACAAAAACGCAAAATAGTAAAAACAGACCTCAAAACGGAAGTGTGCAACTCAAATTGGAAGCGTAACATTCAAAACGGACCATGTTTGGCTTCCGAAAAAAGTTTGCAAACTTACTTCCGGGTTTGCAGTGTTTGGGTTCCAAGTTGTTTGAGTACCAAGGCATTTGAGAAGCAAGGGACCACTGTAGTGCATGTGAGAAGGATCTTGGGGTCTTAGTGGAACATGAGTCCACAGTGTGATGCAGCAGCAGAAAGAGCTAATTCTATTCTAGGCTGCATCAACAGAAGTCTAGTGTTTTGACCAAGGGAAGTTATAGGGCCGTTGTTCTATTCTGCCTTGATCAGACCACACCTGGAACACCGTGTCCGCTTCTGGGCACCACAATTTAGGAAGGATATTGCGAAGCTGGGAGGCGTGCAGGGGAGGGAGGGCAACCAAGATGACCAAGGGTCTGGAAGCCAAGCCTGATGAGGAACAGTTGAAAGGGCCGGGGATGTTTATCCTGGAAAAGAGGAGACTGAGAGGAGCCAGCCAACAGGCCCAGGTGCATCCCAAGCAAGAGATAGAGGGAGAAAGAGGGGACGGGGCGTGGGAGCCACGAGCCCCACCACCGACCACAGAGGGAAGGCAGGAGGCCTAGCGCCCCAAGGAGGAGCGAGTGGAAAAAGAATCTGTGCAATTCCGGGGGCTTGTGCAACACTTCGCAAGAAGAGGGTGAGAGATGCTGAGGCCACTTTCCCGGGCTCTGCTTTCCTTGTACGGCAGGTTCAGGTGCTGCCCTGTCCCTCCTGTGGCATCTGTCTTCCCAGGAGCCCTTTCTCCACCCCCATCGTTCTGCCCAGACACTGAGGTCCAGCTCCGAGGGCCTTCGGGCAGTTCCCTCCCTGCGAGAAGCCAAGTTACAGGGAACCAGGTAGAGGGCCTTCTCAGTGGTGGCACCTGCCCTGTGGAATGCCCTCCCAGCAGATGTCAAGGCAATAAACAACTAAGACACCTGAAGGCAGCCCTGTTTAGGGAAGTTTTTAATGTCTGACAATGCATTGTTTTTAATATTCGGTTGGAAGCTGCCCAGAGCAGCTGGGGAAACCCAGCCAGATGGGCGGGGTATAAATTATAAACTATTATTATTATTCTGAGCAAAATGAAGCAGCAGGCTGAGGCGGCATCCAGTATCTGAACTGGAAGAGCCATGCCAGCCTCATGAGAGAAAGGAAGGAGGAACTGGTGGGACTCATCGCCTCATCATGAAGCAGCCAGACCTGAAAAGGAGAGAACTAGACGCCCCCAGGTTCCTCTGGCTGAGCAGGGATGGGTCAAAGTCCCGTGGGCAAGAGGCAGCGGTGGGGCCCTGCCACCCACAATTCCTATTCCCCCCCCCCACTGCATATGCGTGGGGGGAGAGGGGGCAGAAGAGGCCCAGGGCCTCTGGGCTTGGCAGATCTCTCCTGGAGCCTTTTACAAGCTCCAAATAGGGGCAGCGAGGCTGCAAAGAGGCTGCCGCCAGCTCAGCGAGACCTGAATCCTTTCACAGGAGTTGAGGAGGATACTGGAATCCCAAGGAAGAATGTAAGGCAGGGAGCAGAAAGAAGCCCAGGGCCCCGAACCAAGCAAGGGGACAGCGCTTTGGTTTCCGAACGTTTTGGAAGTCAAACGGACTTCCAGAACGGGTTCCGTTCGATTTCCAAGAATGACTGTATTTAACAGGGGGTTGGAATTACAAGCAGGAAACCAAAGACAGGGAGGAAGCAGGTGCAAGGCAGGAAATGCCCCCAAAGGCCAGCGCTGGAGCCACCCAGGGCCAAATGGAAGCAAAAGGAAGCATCACAAGGGCACAGCCCACGAGGGTGGTCCAGAAGCGCCCCCACCCCTTCCTCATGCCTCTCTGGGCTGTAAGTCCCTAGGCAGAGTCCAGGAGACCCCAGCCCTGCTCCCCCACATGTGGGAGAGGCCATGCCATTCATCTCCAGGGACCGCAGGCCGGACGGTCCAATTCCGCCTTTGCCAACCAGTTGTTCGCCAGACGGGTTGGACTAGATGATCCTCAGGGTCCTTTCCGGCTCTAGAAAAAACTATGATTCTATGTTTTGGATCATGGGAGTGGTAGTCCAGACCAACGGCAGGGCGCCAAGTTGGCAAAGGCTGAATCCAACAGACCCCTGCCTCCGGGGTGGGGCTGCCCCCCGTCCTGATCATCCCCCAGCTCCCTCCACAGATCCACCCGCACATCTCGTCAGTGCTAGAGGGCTCGGGCAAGCGAGCCAAGCCATATTCCGAGGGGTAGGCAGTCCTCAGCCACTTTTAGGCAGGAAGCTCCTTCCGAAGCAAGTCTTTACCTTTCTCTTCCTGCAGAGGCACCCAGAGACTCCCCAGGAGCCGGAGAGGGAGGCCTCTGCCCAGGTTGGCACAAGTGCCAGGCGGGTAAAGACCCAAACTGGTGAGTTATGCAAAGGGAGTTCCCAGGGTCCTGGGTCTAGCTCTACTTGCTGCCCCCCTCCCAATTCACCTCCCCTGGACAGACACCCCCTCCCCATTCAGTCAGCTGTCACCATGGTGGTGGCTGAGCCAGCCAATGGGAGGACAGTATGTAAATCAGCCAAGAAAGCCAAACAACAAAAGGGGGGCAGGGGGCATTGGAGGGGGGGTCTCCTGCCAGTGCCTTCCTCCAGCCCTGCTGCCCCCGGAGACGCCACCAAGCCCAAACAGCCAATGCCAGGGTGCCAACAGGGAACCACTGCTTGCTCTACCCCACCTTCCTCTCCATGGAGCTCAAGCTGGCATTCCTGGTCGTCATTTAATCCCCACCACAACCCTGTGAGGGACGCCAGGCTGAGAGGCAGGGCGACTGGTGCCCAAGCTCACCCCGGGAGCTACAGGGCCGGGGGGGGGGATTCGAGCCCTGGACTCCGTGGCCAACGCTCTAACCACTAGACTGCAGGGTCTCTCTCCCCTCTCCCTGCTTCTTGGATCAACAAGACAGGTCTTTCCCCTTCCCCAGCTACAGCTGGGGGGCAGGGGGAATACAGAATGGTAGAGTTGGAAGGGACCCCTAAGGGCCATCCAGTCCAACCCCCCGAAATGCAGGAGCCACAGCTAAAGCGTCCCTGGCGGTTGCCGTTCCATTTCCCTGAGCTGCAGCACCCATTTCAGTCACACCTAAGCAAAGCTTGTTCGCTGCCCCTTTCTCTCTCTGTCACACACAGGGCAGAGACGCAGCTCCCCTGGCTGCTTCTGACAGATAAGACCCGAGGGGCAGCCCCAGGAACAGCTGTGGGTCGCTTCTCCGCCCCACAGCCATGCCCTTCTCTGCCACGCATGTTGGCACACAGAGAGATGCCCATACAGCCTCCCATAATATGGAAGGTGTCTTATTACTTGCCAGTCGATGCTGCATTTTATGGGCAAAGGGCTTGACAGACTCAGCCCTGTGAGCTTCCACAAGAGCCCTGCAAGGCAGGCCACCGCTGCTGCTGCTGCTGCTATTCCCACGTTGCAGGTGAGGAAGAGAAATGGAGAGAGGAGAATCTGAACTCGCTCCAAGCCCATCCCTCCAGCCCTTGATCCAGTACACCCACACCCCCGGGCGAGCTCCAGGAAAGGGCAGCGCCAGGCTAAGAACCGGCTGGTGTCAAGCCTGGGCAAACCAACCCCAGGAAATGGAGGTGAGGGAGTTGGCGAGGGGGGAGCAGGAGGCGGCAGGGAGGGGCCCAGGATGGCTCTGCAAGGCCTGGAGGAGCCTCGCTGACACAGGGAAGCCAGAGTTTCCCTAACAACTTTAGAAACACGCAATGTGTAATGCACAACTCAGTGTGCAATTGGAAGGCAAAGAGCGTTGCTCAGGGCGTTTCTGCAAAGTGAAAGGAAGGTTGCGGACATTTTTCTTGGTTTTTACTCAATCTATACTGACAAGGAGACCAGCCAGGGTGAGAGGCGAAGGCGGCCACAGGCCCCAACCCACAGGACACGCTGCATTTTCATTTTTACCCTTTGGCAGCTGCCAAATTGGGGTGGGGGACCACAAACACCGAGAATAAAACTTTGGCAAACAAAGAATCAGTTTATATTATTTTAAATTCCCACTTCGAAATTACCACTCAGCCGCAAAACTCACTTGGCGGCTACTGTGTTGTATTTTGGATGAATTTACTTCACAGTAAATTTACTTCTGCTGCAAAGATAGGATGGGTGGGGACAATATAGGTCACCCTGGAATCGATTTTAAAAATAACAGAGCATTTTGCCTGCCTGGGCTCAGGAAGTTTGGAGTTCTCAGCCTTATCATGCAGAAGCAGACAAAACATGTTTGTAGAGCGGGGGGGGGGGGGGGGCTCTGGAAGGAGCAGCCTCTGGAGGGACTCCCTTACACAGCAATTAACCATTTCACGGGTGATTACAGTGGTACCTCGGGTTACATATGCTTCAGGTTACATACGCTTCAGGCTCCACTAACCCAGAAATATTACCTCGGGTTAAGAACTTTGCTTCAGGATGAGTACAGAAATCGTGCTCCGGCAGCGCGGCAGCAGCGGGAGGCCCCATTGGCCAAAGTGGTGCTTCAGGTTAAGAACAGTTTCAGGTTAAGAACCGACCTCTGGAACGAATTAAGTACTTAACCCGAGGTACCACTGTATTCTGCTGAAAGAGCAAATCTGTTCCAGAGTTTTATTTTTTGCCCACTCCAAATCTTTGCTTATTGGGCGTAAGAACATAAGAGGCTTCTGGATGAGGCCCGTCTAGCCCAGGATCCTGTTCTCACAGAGGCCAAGAAAACACCTCTTCTGGGATGTGAAGACGCTGTCAGCATCTCCTGCTCAGGATTGCCAGCAACTTGCATTGAGAGCCCACAGGTAGGAAGGGAGCAGAGGCTCTTGGGTACCAGAGAGCCCACCTGGCTTCATACTAGGCCAGACTGAGAAGGGAAGGTGGCCAGGCCATCAGCAACAGAAGACAAACCGCACCCAAATCTGCAAGCTGCTTCCCAACACATGAGGGGAGTAGCCAAGAACAAACTTCGCAAAGCAGCCAACAGCCCATAACTGCATGTGCTTTTCTTGCAAACCGCTTCGATTTTTTAAAAAATGAAAAAGTGGCATATAAATATTTTTTGTTGTTGTTTAGTCGTTTAGTCGTGTCCGACTCTTCGTGACCCCCTGGACCAGAGCACGCCAGGCACTCCTGTCTTCCACTGCCTCCCGCAGTTGGGTCAAGCTCATGCTGGCAGCTTCGAGAACACTGTCCAACCATCTCGTCCTCTGTTGTCCCCTTCTCCTTGTGCCCTCCATCTTTCCCAACATCAGGGTCTTTTCCAGGGAGTCTTCTCTTCTCATGAGGTGGCCAAAGTCTTGGAGCCTCAGCTTCAGGACCTCTCCTTCCAGTGAGCACTCAGGGCTGATTTCCTTCAGAATGGATATGTTTGATCTTGCAGTCCATGGGACTCTCAAGAGTCTCCTCCAGCACCATAACTCAAAAGCATCCATTCTTCAGCGATCAGCCTTCTTTATGGTCCAGCTCTCACTTCCATACATCACAACTTGGAAGACCATGGCTTTAACTATACCGACCTTTGTTGGTAAGGTGATGTCTCTGCTTTTTAAGATGCTGTCTAGGTTTGCCATCGCCTTTCTCCCAAGGAGCAGGCATCTTTTAATTTTGTGGCTACTGTCACCATCTGCAGTGATCCTGGAGCCCAAGAAAGTAAAATCTCTCACTGCCTCCATTTCTTCCCCTTCTATTTGCCAGGAGGTGATGGGCCCAGTGGCCTTGATCTTCGTTTTTTGATGTTGAGCTTCAGACCATATTTTGCGCTCTCCTCTTTCACCCTCATTAAAAGGTTCTTTAATTCCTCCTCACTTTCTGCCATCAAGGTTGTGTCATCTGCATATCTGAGGTTGTTGATATTTCTTCTGGCAATCTTAATTCCGGCTAGGGATTCATCCAGCCCAGCTTTTCGCATGATGAATTCTGCATATAAGTTAAATAAGCAGGGGGACAATATACATCCTTGCCGTACTCCTTTCCCAATTTTGAACCAATAAATATTTTTATAAATAAAATAAATATATCAACTGAACAAAGGGGAAGCGCTTGAGCACTCTGGATTCAGAGAGGAACTCTGAGCTCCATAACAAAATACAGAAAGGCACAGTGGCTGCAGAAACCTTTGGACCCCATTGACACGCTGTGCTGATTGCTGAGAAGGCAGCTGTCCCTACGAAGCTCCCAAGGCCTTTCCTGGGAAAGTGGACAGGGAAAAGCTTCTCTCCCTCTAGGGCAGTGTTTCCCAACCACTGTTCCGCGGCACACTAGTGTGCCGCGAGATGTTGCCTGGTGTGCCGCGGGAAAAATTAAAAAATTCGAAAGATTTTTTTTTTAAGTCAAATTTTCGATTGGGGCGCCGTCACTAGATGGCCCCTGGGGTTCCCTCCCTCCCTCCCGCTCTGCGCCTCCCTCCTCCTCCTCCTCCTCCGGGGAGGCCCTTCCTGGCTCTCGGCCAAGGCTTGGCGGCTGCCACTCACTCACTCGCTCGCCCACCCGTCCCTCCATCCCTGCACCCGGCCTCTCCCCCTCCATCCCCGGCGCGGGGGCTGCCGGGATCCGTAGTCCCCTCGCCCTTGGGCTCCGCGCCCGCGCGGGGTGCGCAAACTACGTTTCCCAGCGTGGCCTGGCGGGCTGGGCGTTTTGTTTGAAGCGCTCTTCTCCCGGCCATGGAATGAGCGCAGCGGCGGCGGCCGGGCGGGCAGGGGCTCTTCCGCGCAGACCCCGCGCAGCCTGCCTGCGCCCCCGCGGAGATTGGGCGGCAGGATGGAGCCCGGGGATCCCCGCGGAGGCGGAGCGGCAGAGGCGGAGGCTGCCCCCCAGGTAGGGCTGCGTCGGGGTTTTTTTATTTTTGCAATGCTGCATCCGCGCCAGAGGGGACGCATCGGACCGCGGAGAGACCCCTTGGCGGGCGTGCAAGGCAATGCATGCGTGCAGGCGTTGCATGGAGTGCAGTGCAATGCAATGGCAACGCGGCGCCCTGCATGCATGCATGCAACTTCCACCGGCGCTCCGGACTTGGCAGGTGAGGGGGGTCCCCAGTGGGCGGCAGAGAGAGCCGGGAGGGCGAAGGGGAGCCGGGGGGGAGCAGCGCTGCTCCCCGAGCCGAGCCCGGGGGGAAACTTCGGCGTCGTTGCGCCGGGTGTTGGAAGCGGAGGCTGGCGGGGGCCCCTCACCTGCAAAACCTGGTCGCCTCTCATATATTTCGTGCATTGCATTCATCGCCCGCTTTCTCCTCCAAGGAGCTCCCGGGGGCGCGCGTGGTTCTCCCCGTGTTATCCTCGCAACAACAGCCCTGCGAGGTGGGTCAGGCGAGTGGCCCAAGGGAGCACCCAGGGATTGTCCTGGCCAGGTGGGGTGATTTGAACCCTGCTCTCTGCCCGGTCTTCGTCCTCATTTAGCCCCCACATGTGCATGACTGTGCATGACTGAGGTTTCCCCCCCTCGTCTTGGCTATGGTGTGAGTCTGTGCTGTTAATTAATGGGGTTCTGCCTTCGGAGAAGATGAGCCAGCCCTCAAGGAGGTGATTATGTAATTTGCTAGCAATTCATGTCCCTCCCGGTGTGACGCTGCGCGCTGACGTCACGGGGCTGTAATGGTGGTGTGCCTCGAGATTTTTTTCATGAAACAAGTGTGCCTTTGCCCAAAAAAGGTTGGGAAACACTGCTCTAGGGAGCTCATGGGCACCCTGGGAAGCTGTGTGTTGGAAGATGCAGGGCAGAGAACAGAAAGTTCTTCTTCTTCATGTAGAGTATAGATAAACTGCGGAACTCAGCGCAGAGTTAAAGTGTGGCCTTTGAAAAGGACCAGACAAAGGCATGGAGGAAGAGGGCTATTGGAAGACGATTTGCTCTGCTCTGCCTTCATGCCTCCGAATCCCAGTTTCTGGAAAACACAGTAGAAGAGTTGCTGTTGCAACAGGGGCTCCCCATGGGGGCACCTGCTTGGTCACTGTGGGAACAGGCAGCTGGACTAGGGGAGCCCCCTTTGGCCTGGTCCAGGGCGGGGCCTGACTGACTCCAGCTGCAGGAGCTGAGGCTGCAGACGAGGCCAGAGACCGGCTCTGCTGTGAGCCCTGGAACACCTGCTCTCTGCCTTGCAGGTCTCTTTCCGCCTAGCCTGGAAGCAACTTTCAAAATGTGCCAGGCGCCACGTGCATTTTGCATCTGGCTATCGGCCTCTTGTGGTGAAAATGCCCGGGGGCCAGTTTGGCACCTGCCGTCTCCCCCATCTGGAGGTGCATCCCTGGAGATCCTTGAATCTTGACTGTTCTCACCCACTAGCAACACATCCTGTGCAATTCCATCTGCTATATTTTATCTGCAGAATCAGAATGAATGTCAGGAATCCAAAAGTCACATTGAAAAACACAACTTTCGAGCCGTCTGTCCCCAAAATAGAAAACTAGGCATTCCGTTTTGGTGACTGTAACCCTGGTTTAAGAAGTCATTTGGCGCCTGGCTCATAGATCTGAGCTTCTAACGCTGCCTGGAAGCGCAGGCCCTGGACTGACTCCAACTACGAAAGCTGCTGAGCAGACTCTTAGGCTGGGGAGTTATTTGGGGTTTGTTGTTGGGGGAGGGTTGTTGTTGTTGCTGCTGTTGCTGGGTGGTGTGTTGTTGTTTTTTCGTATATTTATTTTAGTTCTTCTTGTGAATTATGTGGAAACTGCTCACTCTGGCTGTGCATTTTTAAAAAGGTTTTTTCACTGTTCCTGACTACTTTAGCAGTTCTGCATTTTTCTCATGCTGGAAGCCGCCTTGAACATGGCTTGAAATGTGGAAAGGCGGCGTGCAAATAAAATTACGCCTGTTGGTAGTACACCCCCCCCCCCCATGATCACTGCCAGAGGGGAGTGCGGTCATGAGATCCCACCGCCTGCAGGCCGAGGGAGAAGTCGGGGCGAGGGGAACTACGGCGGTGAAGCAGCTTCCTGTCTCCACTTCTCAGCTGGGCCTCCTTGCTGACTCAAGAGCTGCCCGCGTCAGCCCCAGAGGACGCCTCTCTCCCGGCTGACTCACCTAGTGCTGGGCTGCCACCAGAAATGCCAAAGCTTCTCTGTGGCATCCAGCCAGCAAGGGCCTTGCCACAGCTTCCAGAACCAGCTCCAGGGGTGGAAGGGAGGCAGTGCTGCTGAAGCAGCTGGCCCCGAGGCCTGGAGCCCCGCCAGACGCGAGGGCAAGGCTGGGCGATAAGGACACCTTCCAGCTGGCGCAAAGGAAGCCTGCCTGCTTGCCCTACCAGCTCAGCTGCTTCAGATGCCCCCTGGCAGCCTCACCTGCCACGCAGGCCCCATGCCCTCCTCTGGGCAGCCCAGCTGGGGAGCAGGGAGGAGGAGGAGGGCAACGAGGCCCCTGCGAGCTGAGCCTGGGGGTTGAAAGGGGGCAAGAGGACAGGCAGTGCCAGGCAAGCCAGAGGCATTCCCAGCTGAGAGCTCCAGCCCAGACCTTTGCCAGGGTTGCACGGAGGCCCAAGAGGCCAGGACGCCACTCTAGGGCTTGGCAGAGGAAAGAAATCTCCCTGCCGCTGCCTGGCCACAATGCTACTCACCACAAGCTTCCTTAACAAACACCCCCCAACCAGCTGCACCCTAAATTTATGCTGCTGTCACAGAATGCTAAACATCCAAAGGCCCGGTTATAGAGAAGTATTTTCGCCTGGAGCCTAAAGATATGATGTAAGGAAGGTGCCAGGCAAGGCTCCCTGGGCAGAGCATTGCACAAACGGGGAGCCACCACAGGAAAGA
The DNA here is from genome assembly GCF_965112155.1 of Podarcis liolepis. Taxonomy (NCBI): domain Eukaryota; kingdom Metazoa; phylum Chordata; class Lepidosauria; order Squamata; family Lacertidae; genus Podarcis; species Podarcis liolepis. The sequence continues at coordinate 64,884,204 of NC_139565.1, forward strand.
CCCCTCCTCGTGTCCCTGCCCTCTGGACCTCTTGCAGCACAGCACTATAAAGAAACAACACGGAAAAGGTCCCAGCCCCAGAGAGCCTGCAAAATGAGATCAAAAAGGGGAGGGGAACGAAAAGGAAGGAAGCAGCTCAGCTGACACAGGATGATGCCGAGCAATCCTTAAAGCCCAGAAAGCCTATGGCTTCCTGAATTGGGTCCCTTGACTCTATGACCCTCACTGTCCCCTCTGAAGCCCAAGCCCCTGAAACTGCCTTGCTCCCATTCAGCCCTCCCCATTTCCTGATATTTCAGAATGTAAGTTCTTTGAGGGCGGAGACCTTCCTGCTTCTGCCACTGGGTAAAGGCCCCGCACCAACATATGCTGCCACTGCCAGCCCAGGCAGACCCTGGGACCAAAAGACCCCACACCAGGCCACAAGCACAGCTGCCCCCCAACCCCGCCCACCCTGGCAACAAAGGGGGCTGAGAAAGCTCAGGAACCTGGAGCAATGAGTCACATCTGAGTGGCTGCTTTTGGGAAGCTGGCGCTGGCACCTGGCTTGTGAGCCAACACTTGTCTCACCCCATCCAGGAGGGAATGGGCAGGGCTGGGTCACACCTGGGCAGAGGCTGTGCCAACCCGAAACCGGCACAGGATCTGAGCAGCAGAGCCGCCCCCTGCCAGACCCGGTTCTGCAACCTTGGCAGGCGGAGGGGGAGGCAGAGAGCAGGAGATTGGAGACAAAAGGGGTGCCTGCCCCCCAAATCAGGACTCTCAATGGGGTAGCCACAGGAGGGGGGAACACTGCCCTGAGATCTATGGGTCTAGGGCAGTATACAAATTTAATAAATAATAATAACTAATAACCCAGCTTGAGTGGCTGAAAAGCACCCCCAGCTGCGGCACAGCCTCCTTCCAGAGCCCCCACTGCACTAACCCTTATGGGGGGGGTACTGTCCTTTTACAGCCCCCCTCAACCTTTCCCCTAAACCGACCGAGGCGCGACTGCAGCCCTTTCCCATCGGGGGTGGAGAAGCAACAGTCTGCAAGCCCCCAATCTCGCCCCCTCCCCCAAAACCCTGCCAGATCTGTGGCAGCCCCGGGGCCTTTTTCCCCATCTAAGGAGGCGGCTCCGGTAGCCCCCCCCCGACACAGAGCCATGCAAGGGGGGGGGATGCAGTGACACGGAGCCATACAAAGGACAGCGCGCCCCCCGCCGGTGCCATGTCGACGCTCGTCGGGGAGGAGAGGGAGCCCCCCCCCACGAAGGCAGCCCTGGGAAGCCCCCTCCCCGCCCGCCCTCCCTCCGCGGATACAAAGGCGGCGTCCCTGCTGGGGGGCGTCTTCCCAGGATCGCCCTTTGGGGAGAAGCCCCGGGGGGCGGGCGGCCCGCGCTCACCTGGCAGCCCCCTCCGGGTCCCGGCCTGGGGCAGCAACAGCAGCAGCAGCAGCCCCCCTGCAAGGGGCGACGACCACCCGGGAGCCCCCGGCCGCCGGCCTCCCGCCTGACTCACCGCCGGGCTCCATTTCCTACCAGCTGCTCCGCCGCGCCCCGCCCCCGCCGCGCCATTGGACGGCCCGCCTGCCCCTCAGCCCTAGCTCCGCCCTCCCCGGGGCTAAGACCCCGCCCCCTCCGACACCCCCCACCCCCAAACCGCCCCCCCCGCCCCAGTCCGCGCAGCCCCGCCGCGCGCAATCCCGGGCCATGCGCCGCCCGCGGATGCGCAACAGCCGGGCGCACCAGCCACTCCGCGCCGCCCTCCCTCCGCCGGGCGCAGCTTCGGGGCGCAGGGGCGCCGCCCGGCGGGGAGATCCCGGCGCAGGAAGGAGACGTGGCGGCGGCGGCGGCCGAGGGATCCCCGCGCGGAGGCGGCAGGGATCCCTCGGCGGCGGGGAAGGAGCGCGTGCTGCTCCGCCGCAGGAGACGCGCTCCCTGGGGGCGCAGCGCGGAGAGGATCCACCAGGGAGAGGATCCCTTGCGGGGGGGGGCGCCCCATGTTAGCCAAGATTTCCAAAGGGCCGCTTTCCAGGGCGGGGGGGGGTGGGGGTGCGTTTTGGGGAAGGTTTTTTTATGCGCCCTTCCGCGCCCTCTGAAAGGTCGGCTCTTCTCGCGCTTCTGGGGCAACCTCAGAAACGTGGGTGGCAGTCGACGGGGTTTTACGCAGAGGAGACCCATTGAAATCAATGGATCGCTGTTGGTAGAGTGTGGTACTCTTAGGCTCGTGCTCCACGTTGGGCAAAAGATTCCTGCACTGCAGCAGGTTGGGCTGGATGACCCTTAGGGTCCCTTCCAACTCCCCCATTCTAAGATTAAATTCAGTTGGTTCTACCCTGAGTAAAGCTTCCTTGGAATACCACCCCTGTGAGAGAGTGAGTGTCTGGGGAGCCTGGATCCAAGCAGAGAGCTGCAGGGCAGGTGCAAGTTCAGTTCCCAGTGGCCTCGCCTGGCCTGCCCAAGGGAGGCTCGTCCTCCTTCCTGGAGAGCTGCTGCCAGTCCGTGCAGGCAACACCCAGCTACATGAGCCTCCAGGCTGACTTCAGTGGAAGAGGCGTCATTCCACAAGGGGCAACATCTGTTTTAATGCCAGATAAGCCTGGCTGCCCATTGCCTGCAGTGATTGTCCTTTATAGGTTGCCTTGCTGTCTTCTTGTTACTGATACAATTTTCATTTCCAGTTCCATTTAATCATTAGCAGAACACAGGCAGAACTACCACTCAGCAGAGGGCAGTGCAAAACCAGCGCAGGCTCCCTTCCAAAGGAGGTTCCATGACCATTTGGCGGCCTTTGCCAAGCTGGTGTTCAGGACTACAACTCCCATCAGGAGTGCAGTGATTAGAGCGGAGGACTAGGATGTGGGGAACCAGGGTTCAAATCCCCACTGGGCCATGAGGCTCACTTGGGCCAGCCACTGGCTCTCTCTGCCTAACCTACCTCACAGGTACAGATAGGTAGCCGTGTTGGTCTGCCATAGTCAAAATAAAAAAAATAATAATTTTTTTTTTTCAGAAATAGACTGGAAAGAGAAGCTGCTGAATTACAACTCATTACCAAACTTAAAACCATGGAGAGACCTGGTCTGAACAGAGACATTGGATTCTTATCTCATTATACATGACTAAGCCATTTTTCACCTTCTCACCCCTTGCCTTTTCCTGTAAGACCTATTGCAGTCGTTAAGAGTCGTCAACAGGCTCATCTCAGCTATCTGCCAATCACCCATTCCCACCACCCTTCTGAGTAACACCCCTCCCCACCTTCTCACTATATAGAAGGATCTGGCAACTTCTGTTTCAGTGTATCTGAAGAAGTGTGCATGCACACGAAAGCTCATACCAAGAACTAACTTAGTTGGTCTTTAAGGTGCTACTGGAAGGAATTTTTTTATTTCTACCTCACAGGGTGGTTGTTGGGGGTTAAATGAGGAGGGGGAGAGCAGAATGAGACGGTGGGAGATAAATGGAACAAGTCAATAATAAAACGTGAACAAAAGGTCCCAGCTTCAACTCTCCCCATCCCACCCCCATGACATTTCCAGCTACGGAGGGAGGGACAGACCCCCTGCAGGAGCCCCTAGAGAGGGGCTGCCAGTCAGAGTGGGCAGGACTGAACTAGGTGAACCAGTGTCCTGACAACAGCTTTGTGTTGTTCTGAACCTCCAGCCAGGACCCCATTTCTGTGCCTGCCTCCCTCACTAGCCAAGGTGCCAGGACCCAGCAGCAGAGGAGAAAGGCTGGCAGAGGAGCACCCGGATCAGGGCCGTATGGAGGAGATGGCCGTGGGTCCCGGGGAGCTCGCTCCAGGTGTGCTCACTAGGTCTGGGGAGACTGATCCCCTCCATGGAAACCTTGAACAAGGCCTGGGCAGGGAAGAGGGGGGTGGATGAAGAGCCCTTGCCCCCTCCAGGAACATCCTAGGAGGGGGGCGGGCAGCTGCTCTGGGGGTCCTGCTGGGAGTGGGCGAGACAGGCTGCCCTGCCACAATCACCCCACTTCTGACACTGGCAGCTCCTTCCACAGCCCAGCTCTCCTCCAGCAGCCCCTGCAAGGGTTGCCATGGTGACTCTCCCCTCCATCACGTGCCTCAGTGGCCTGGGCGGGCTCCGCTCCCCCTCCCTCTGCTTTGTCCCCCAGTGCAGAGGGGATAAGATCCAAGCAGGGGGAGTGGGCTGCCTGAAAGAATTGCCAGGAGGGACTGGGCAGTGGCCAAGGAAAGGAACTCGCCACATGCTCAGGGGCCAAGGCCTGGGGCTCAGAAGGCATTCCAGAGCGAACTCTGCTTGGTGTCGCCTCCCCACTTTTAGGGCTGCCCATTTAGTCAACTTCACCAAACGCCCGGCTTGCGCAAGGTTTCTTGACAGCATCTCCTGACTGTTAGAAGGAACAGGCAGCAGGTGAGGAGCAGGCCCTTCTCTGCTGGAGCACCTGGAGAGGCTCTGCCACATAGTGTGGGCAGGCCTGGGCGAGGGGCACCGAGTCATGCCCAGGACACTCTGTCTGCCGCTGAGAGAGTCTCTGTGCCCCAACGGGAGGTGGATGGAACCCTCTTAATCCCTGGCCTCCTTTGGGAGGAAAGGCCAATTTATCAATCAATCAGTAGATCAATCATTTAATTAAGAAGCAAAACAAAACCTAGGAAGACTGGCTGCTGCGTCAGGCCAAAGGGGGCCCATCGAGTGCAGCCCCCTGTTCGCACAGGGGCCAAGCAGATCAGCATTATTCAGAGGCATGTACTACCCCCCCATACTGATACCGGAGGTGGTATACAGCGCCCACCCTCTTCTGACCCCACTGTGCCACAACGGAGACACCAAGGCACAAGGTTACCCAAATCTAAGGATGCAACCCTTGTGTCCGGCCCCCCCGGGGGGGGGGGCAGAAAGAAGAGGGGGGGCAGAAAGAAGCCCAAAGAGTTGCCAGCCAATGCAGGCTGGCTCCTTGGCACAAGACCACCACCCTCATGCCCTGCTTGGGACCACCTTGGAGAGACCCAGCTCCTTCCCCTGGACACCGTAAAGGTAAAGGGACCCCTGACCATTAGGTCCAGTCGTGGCCGACTTTGGGGTTGCGGTGCTCATCTCGCTTTCTTGGCCGAGGGAGCCAGTGTACAGCTTCCGGGTCATGTGGCCAGCATGACTGAGCCGCTTCTGGCGAACCAGAGCAGCGCACGGAAACGCCATTTACCTTCCCGCCGGAGCGGTACCTATTTATCTACTTGCACTTTGAGGTGCTTTCGAACTGCTAGGTTGGCAGGAGCAGGGACCGAGCAAGGGGAGCTCACCCCGTCATCACGGGGATTCAAACCACCGACCTTCTGATCAGCAAGTCCTAGGCTCAGTGGTTTGACCCACAGCGCCACCCGCAGTCCTCTGGACACCATACTGGACACCATAAGAACACAAGAGAAACCTGCTGGGTCAGGCCAAAGGGGGCCCGTCTAGTCCAGCCTCTTGTTCTCAGGTGGGGGGGGGGGCAACCAGACGCCTCTTCTGGGAAACCAGCGAGCAGGATCCGAGCACAAGAGTCGCCCTCTCCAGTCTCCTTCCTGGCCCTCCAAACCACACAACCCTCCCCCCAGCAGAGGATCCACTCAGGGCACCCGGAGCTGAGACATAATATGACAGATAAAGGCTGCGTAATGTTGGCAGCTCACGTTACCGCCTGCTGCCCCCCTCCAGGACAGCCCCATGGCTCACGCGCTGGGAGACCGAAGGAGACAGCAGCGGTTATTTTTAGAGGGTCCCTTTTGGGCCGGGAATCCCATGCGGAGGAGCCGCAGTCCAAAGGCCATTCCCACCCACCGGGCGGCACATCCCTCGCCTGCTCGCTTGCTCCCCAGGCCTCCCGCTGCCCAGTCCTGGGCACCACCACTGCCACCCTCCCCGGGCATCTGTTGTGCAACTGGGGCACACCAAGCCAGACTGAGCATCAGTGGCCACACCCAGAGCAGGCAGGACCAATTCTGGAATGCCAGAGCAGCACCTCCCACCAGCTGGATCTAGAAAGAGAGGCACCCTGAGAGCAGGACAAGCCCCACTGCCCTCCAACTGGGGGAGGTGTTGTGGCTTCACCTCCTCAACCCCCGAGGGCAGGAAGCAAGGGGCTGTGGAATCTCTCATGCAAGCAAGGTCAGAGGAGGAGGAGGAGGAGGATTAAATTGCCCCAGCTGGAATTTGGCCCAGATCCCAAAGCTGGCTCTCCTGCAAAGAGGGACTGGGCCTTCACCCGGCACTTGCAACCCAGGCCACAGGACGCCCCTGGCCACTCGTGGCTCCAGCTCTTCAGGAGGGGACCAGCTCCCCTTGGGATCCAACTGGGAGACTGGGGAGGGGGGCTCCCATCCGGCTGCACAGCATTCACAGGAGCTGGCAGAGGCACAGCTTGCAGTCAGGAGTACAGGATCCAGCCACTTCCGCAGAACCACCCTAGGTGCCCAATGCACAGGGGGGAATGCTCCAAATATTTATTTAAATTTTATGGAGAGGGTGTGGAGAAAGAGGCAAACGTGTTTCAATGTTGGAGGGGTCCTTGCTGGTATGTCTGCATGATTCAGCAAAAACTACTCGTCCTGCTGCTCCCCCAGCTAAGAATGTAATATAAGCTTCCTGGATGAGGCCAGTGGCCCAGTTAGTTCAGCCGCCTTTTATTTTCACAGTGGCCAATCAGATGCTCTTCCAAGACACCCGCGAGCAGGACCCAAGCACAAGGGCAGCCTTCGCTCCTGCGCTCTGCAGCCTAGATGCCCACGCAACCGCTCTCACCCGCAGACGGGCAGTGTTCTATGTGCCACACGACACCCATTTCGCATCTGTGAGAAATCCACCCGTCCTGGGGAACTCCCTGCCTAGTGGCAACATTCAAGCGCCTTCACAGAACTCTTTTTGGCACCTGCTAAAGATGTTTTTGTTTAAGCAAGCCCACCCAAAAATCCACAATCTGTTTGTAGTTTATCTTTCCTTTTCACTGCTCTTTGGCTGTTTTAAATGGCGGCTTTTAATTGATATTTTTTATTGTTTAATTCTTTTTGCAAATTGCTTTGAGGGGTTATTTTTCCTTACAGTTAAGCAGCATATAAATTTTATGAAATAAATAAAATAAATCGATTTGTATTCAGAAGCATTACTGCCTCCCGAGTCAACTACTCTCATTGCATTTCCCTACCCCCCAAGTGGTGGGGGCAAATCTCCAAAATCTGTCCAAGTCAACTAAGTAAAATTATTTTGGAAAAATTGATTCCTACAACATGGTAAGGAGAATAAAACACACTTATAAATCCACCCCACACATCACAAGCAAACATAAGCTGATGGCAACATGCAGGGTTGATAAGACCTTGCACCAAGCATGGGCATCCAAGACAGGATGCCCCCCCCCCTGCCAACGGTGAATCGGAGGCACACATGTGCTGCAATGTGCGCAGAGGAGATTCCTGCACTGCAGGGGGTTGGACTGGATGACCCTCGGGATCCCTTCCAACTCGAGCGCCCCATGATCCTAGGCACAGGTCAGAGGACTGGCTGCGGCAACAAAGGGAGAGCGTGGCTAAATGAGCAAGGCAGGAGACGTGAGAGGGGTCACCTCCAGCGTGTCTCCACACCTCGCTCTGGATGCCACGGAGTTATTCTGGATTAACCAGGGGCACAAGCCCAGGCAGGTCAGAGAAGAACTGACAGGAAGCAGCTGCTGCCACCAACATGAGACTTCAGGGAGGGACCAAGTAGCCCCAGATTTAGGACGGTGTGGGCGGTTCCCCTGCACAGGATGCCAAGCCGAGGGCCTGCTAAATTGAGAAGATCCAAAACTGAGAAGATCCATTCGGGGGCGCCAAATGCCGACCTCACTCACCAAAGATTACCAAAGTCCAGTCCTGGGCCAAATGATGGGTCCTGCACAAGGCAGGCCAACACAATTATCAGGGAAAGAATGAAAGCTCAAGGTGCAATATGGCACGAAAAGGAAGCCCCAATTTGGGCACAGGGCATTCTTCCAGTGCCAAGAAGGGGTCAAAACCCCAAAGCTCAGGTGTCTCTCTCTGCAAGTGGCAGCCTCCGAAAGCATTCCACTCCTCCCCACAAGATGTGTATAATCACCCAGGGATCCTGCGCCCCACTCTCTGTGCGCACTGTCCTTAGTGGTCTCCTCTCGCGGGTGCCAACCGCCATGCACTCAAAACAGCCTGGTCAGGATGCCTCCCTCTTCTAGGCCCTCTTTTCCCACCGCCACTGCAACCTTCCCCCTAGCTGCTCATTTTGTCTGTCTTGATAAGGCAGCTCTGTCCTGGCATGGGCAGCTGACTTGCCCTCCTGTTGCCCAGCACAGCACCTGGCTGGCAGACTGGTAGCACAAATGACAGGAAGTCATCACAGCTCTGAAGCCAGACAGCGATGGGGAAGCCAGAGGCTGCCAGGCAAGGGCCGGGGAACAGGGCAGAAGTTGTGGTTATGAAAGGAAGCCCAGAGCGCAGACACCCCCCCCCTCCTCGCCACAGACATTCTCGTAACTGGAGGTGGGGAGTAACCTGCCCAGAATTCAGCCAGATTGGGAAAGGGGGAAGGAGGAAGTCTACAAACAAGGAGACGTCTTTAATGGTATTCTCAAATGTTCTCAGCGCTCCCCGAAAGCTCTTGGTAGCAACAGCAGCTAAGCTGGCTCTATTTTTCTTTCCAATTTATTGTATTTTACTAGTTCTAATGCTTGTCTGTGTCTCTTTATAACGCTATGAGCTGCTTTAAGCACCTTTTGGGGCGGAGAGTGGCATATTCATCCGAACAAAATCCTGAAGATGCCTATGAACACTTACTCAGAAGTAAGTCCACTAAGTTCAGCTGGACTTACTTGCAGGGGATTGCAGCACAGAGTGGGAAAGAAATTCAGGCACATTGAGACAGGGTGAAGAGATACAGGTGCAAAATCCATAAAGCTCAGCCATTGCTTTAATTCAGCTTTTTAAAAGTGCTCACACAACAGAGCAACCAAGCTTCCAGTCCTCCCTGGAAGCATCGGAGCAGCGATATTTCTGGGGGATTCCAACTATGCTCAGAAACAAGGCCCATTTTTCCTTAATGAGAAAGCAAGAATCACAGCCATAAAATGGAATGTTTGGGGTTGCCTAGAAAAAGAAGAAGGTGCCTGAGCCCAGGGAACAATGTGGCTGGGACTCTTGCGCAACATGGGACTCTTAATCTCAGGGACACGGGTTCAAGTCACACTTTGGGGCAAAAGGCACTGCAATGCAGGGGGTTGGAATGGATGACCCTCTACAATTCTATGACCCCATATCAACAAGAAAAGCACGTATACCACCCTGTGATCCTTGAGGAAAGGGGAGACAGAAATGCAGTAAAATGAACAAGTAAGTAAAACCCCTCACCCCCACCCAGAAGAAGAATGTGCAAAGGCTCCAGCGCCTCTTGAGCAGAGTGAAAGGGATCCTTTGCAAGAAAGAGCCCCATTGCCCCATGAGCAGAGGCAGAAAAGAGCTCAGCAGCAGCAGCAGCAGTCAAGTCAGATCCGGTTCTTACCTGCAGGCCTCCCGTCTCTGGCAACCAGGCCGGCAGCGAACCTTTCAGGAGGAGGAAGAAAGCAAAGAAGGGGGGGGGGGAGAGAGAAAAGAATAAAACACCGAATTCACGCGCAGGGCTTTGATGCAAAGCAGCCCCTCGGCTTTTGGGGGGAGGGCACAGGCTCAAGACCCCCCCCCAAAAAAAATACCGCCTTCCCTTTCTTCTCTAGGGGCTGACACCCCCACCCAGTTCCACTTTGGGGGGTCCCTTGCAAGCCCCCCCACCTTCCCATTTATTTATTTTTGTGGGGGGGGAGAAGAAGAAAAAGGGTCGCGACCCAAGGCAATCTTAGGGGGGCAAGTGCTATGGACCCCCCCAAAAAACCCACGCCCTTAAAGCCTCGAGAAGCTCTCCTGCGCAACCCCCAACGGAATCCCCCCAAGGCTGCATGGGATGCCTGCCTCTGACCCCCCCCCCCAAAAAAGCCACCCCCCGCCCCATAAATCCTGCTCCTCCCCTCCCCCTCCCTGCTTGCTCCGGGGCAATTTCCCCCGCCTGGCCCACCTGTCTCCCTGCAGGGGGGGCGCAGATCCGGCTCCGCGGTCGCCCCCGCCCGCCTCCTCCTCGCAGCCCCGCAGGAGCAGCAGCTTCCGGGCCCCGCCGCCCGGCCCCGCCCCCGCCCGCGCTCATTGGAGACCTCGGCGCCCGGCGGCCAATGGCGGGGCGCGGCTCCTGCGGCGGCCCCGCCCCCTCCACGTGCAGGTCTGTGATGACAGCGCGGTGGGCGGCGACGCGGAGGGAGGAGGGCGCGTCTGATTGGGCGGCGGGACCCGGAGGGGCGGGAGCCGGGCGGCCGGCCCAAAGGGACCCTCCGAGGCCATCCAGTCCAGCCCCGCCGCCCGGAGAGGGAGCAGGCGAGGCCCGGCCGGGAGAGCAGCATCCTGGGCAGGCGGCGGCCCAGCCCGCCCCGGAGCTGGACTGGGAGGTGGACTGCTCCTGGGACTGGAGCTTCCACTCCCGCCGGCTCCGTGGATCCCCAAAGCCAGGGAGATACTCGCAGTGCTGGATTGACGTAGAAGCTCAACAAGCTCTAGCTTAGGGCCCCACTCTCTCGGGGCCCCCCAAAAAATTAAAGGAAAAAAACAACACCTGGATGTTCATTTCCAAAATATAAGATAAAAAACAAATAAAATAAAACCTACATCCAGCAACAGTGTTTTGTTTTGTGCAGGCTCCTATGATGTAAGTCATGGGCCCCGCCTGCTAGCCTCCTCACTAAAATATCACAATTACTTTGATAAAATACATATTTTGTTATGTGCAAATGGCTTGAGATACCTATTAGGTCCATAAATTAGGTCCATAAATATAAAAAAGGGTAAAGGGACCCCTGACCATTAGGTCCAGTCGTGGCCGACTCTGGGGTTGCGGCGCTCATCTCGCTTTACTGGCCGAGGGAGCCAGCGTACAGCTTCCGGGTCATGTGGCCAGCAGGACTAAGCCGCTTCTGGCAAACCAGAGCAGCGCACAGAAATACCATTTACCTTCCCGCCGGAGCGGTATCTATTTATCTACTTGCACTTTGAGGTGCTTTCGAACTGCTAGGTGGGCAGGAGCTGGGACTGAGCAACAGGAGCCCACCCCTGTTGCAAAGCGACCATTTGTTGTTGAGAAAGGACAGCTGGACGTATAAAGGGCCCCATTCCCTTCAGGAGCTGAGGGCCTCCTCCAAACCAAATCCAGCCCTGGGTGACTGACATTCTCCAGGAGCTCTGAAAGGCTAGTTTGGAAGGGCTTCCCCCTTCCAGAAGCCAGGCTGTTTCCTTCTTCAGCAAAATCCAATGCTTTGTAATGCTATATAGATATAGAAATGTTTCCCAGCACTTTCCCCGGAATAGATGCTCAGCTCCTGACCTGCATTTTCCAATATTCATTTTTTTAAATTGGTATCACACTGGCCAATGTTCTCAGGGGCAGAAGTCGCTCTTAAGGGAAAGTTACCTATTTGTTCTTTGCTTCGTTGAGAATGGACTTCTTGATTCAGAGATACCCAGGGAGGCTGGCAGAGTCTCAGGAGCACTAAGCTCAGCTGGGTAACCTCCAGAACTCTTTTATCCATTATATTTGGGCCTGAAAAAGAATTCGCCACGGAACTCTGACGCAGCTTCCCCCAACCTGGTGTTGTGCACTACAACTCCCATCTGCCTAAGTGTTATTTACCTGCTCTGGCTGGGGTTGATGGGCATTGTAGTCCCAAACACCCGGAGGGCACCAGGTTGGGGAAGGCTGCCCGCTTGCATTTGCTCTGCACGTTTCACTTGGTGAGAGCAAAACCGCAGCAGCTGTTTGGGTGTTTTTAAATCCCTTTCGAAAACCCAGGTGTCATCCCGAGAGAAGAGGTGAGTCAGGCGGCTGAGGAGAGGTTGCAGCTGCGCAGCCAAAGGAAAGGGCAGCAAAAGGAGGGCAAGAGGGAGAGAGAGAGAGAGAGCCAGGGGCAAAAGTAAAAATAAGGAATGAGTCACCTCTTCCTGTCCTGAGCCGCCCTGGCCTTGTTGCTTTTCTCTTCTGTGAATGAGCATGTGCAGTTGCTGCTAAGCTCTTCACTGCCTTGAAGCAGGGAGACATCTGCGAAGCTGAATGCTAGAAGATTCAGGATGGAGAAGGTTAATGGAGAAATCTGAGGGCTCCCTTGGACAAAAAAACAAGGACACCAGCCAGGAATACCAGAGCAAAACAGCAGCCAGGAGGCTTGGTCTTTGTTGAAGACGGTCGGGACAGGACTCCCATCTGCCACCAGGTGGATGGAACAAGATGGAAGCCCCGAACAAAAGAGCCACCAAACTTTTATTAGCTGCTAATCCCCACGTTACACCCTCCAAACTACATCACTCATACATCACGGTTACATCATGAAAGGGGAGGTCTGGTGGCAGTGATATGAGCATCCTGGACCCTGCCCCATGGTTCCCCTTGCCCTCCACCAAACACCCATCAAGTGTAACAAAAGAGACATTTACATTTCCCTGTTTCCCAGCCAAGTTCATCACATCCTTTTGTCTTCATCTGGGTTTGTTATTTCTGGAATGGCTACCTGTCTGGCACTCAGGTATCAGGATGCCACGGATTATCATTTGGGCAGAGGGGCTGCTGAGGAGCTGAGCTCACATGTCTAGATGAATTTCTGAAGTTTTCCCAGTGAGCCAGTACATAGATGCATTGATCAGTGAATTCTTACATTTGGTATCCTGCAGCAAAGGCCCTTGGAATAGCTAGGAAGAAACTGTGATGAAGTGTTTTGTGGGGACAAGCCACAAAAGTCACAAAAGCGATTGTGCTGGTTTTGGTAGTGGGCTGCATGTGCAGGATATCTGCTGGAGGGGCACCTCCCCCAACCTATACATAAATTCCTGCAACAAGAAAAGAAAGCCCTTCTTTATGAAGCGCAGAGTTAACCTGTGGAACTCCTTGCCACAGGAGGCAGTGGTGACCACCAAGCCAGAGGGCTTTAAGAGGGGATTGGGCAAATTCATGGCAGAGGAGAGGGCTTGAGGGCCACTAGCCGTGTCTGCCACACTCTGCCTCTGCAGTCAGGGCAGCAATGCCTCTCAGTTCCAGTTGCTGGAACCCTCAGGAGGGCAGAGGGCTCTGGCGCTCGAATCCTGCTTACTGGTTTCTCACAGGCTACTGTGAGGACGGGATGCCCTTGGCCTGATCCTGCAGGCTGATTTTATGTTCTGAGCGGGTGGTTGCTTGAGCGCGGGGGAAGACGTCATGTAAGGACACAAACTTGTTAATATTTTTGTCGATAATTGGTTTTACCTTCTCCATAAACGGCTTTGAGTTGTTTGGCATGTTTTGTTTTTACAGTCAAATGGTGTAAAGTTTTATGAAATCGAGAAGAACTTTCTGACATGAAGAGCAGTTTGACTCGCTCAGAAGGTGATGGACTCTCTGTCGCTGGCTGGAGGGCCACCTGTCAGACATTCACCTGACACCTGTGATTCCTGCCTTGCAGGGGGTTGGACTAGATGACCCCTGGGGATCCCTTCCAACTCTACCGTTCTACGGTTGTAGATCAATGACAGCGAGTGAGCTGCTGGGACCCCAGACACATGCGTCCTGCGTTAAAGCCAGAGGAGGGAAGGGAAGCCTCAGAGCAGAAACTGCTGCATGGAAATTGTACTGCTTCACCAACACACGTTGGAATTGGAAGATGCAAAAGCCACCGAAGGAGAAGAAGGTTCCTTCTGCCAGTCCCTCCTTGCTGCACCTGTGGCTGCAGGAGCTGCCCTTTCCCATTCAGGGTCCTCAGGGGGGCAGGGAGCGCTGCGCCCCTCACGGGCAGCAAGGGCATAGGCAGTGGCGCTCCTTTGGGAGAGGTTTTCGACTTCCCAACCAGCCAGGCTGAAGCAGGGACCGGCTGGGCAGCAACCGTCTTACGAATCAGCCCAGGCTGCTGCAGACAGAAAGGCAGACCAGACCGAGAGCACAGCTGGAGTCCAGGACGCCCCCAAATACAATGGTACCTCGGTTTTCGAACATCATCTATTCCAGAAGACTGATTGAGTTCTGAAACATTCGAAAACCGAAAACTCAGTATGGAAGCCTTGATAAAGAAAATTCAATATGGAAGCCGCATGGCATGTTTTTGACCTCCAAGGCGTGTTTCTGACCTCCAAGGTGTGTTCAAAAACCGAAGCATTTACTTCCGGTATTTCAGCGTTCGAAAACTGAAATGTTTGTCAACAGAGACGTTTGAAAACCGAGGTACCACTTTAGTTCTTTGGCAGACAAGAAGGCATTTTCCTCATGAAGGAAAAAGCTGTTGACTAAAACTCAGGAACACTTTGTCGTAATGGTGGTTAGCTTCATTTGGGAGAGGGAAGGAGAATCTGCACGTGCTCAGAGGCACTGAGCCCAAGGTACCGGAAAAACTCCCGCCCGGAAACCAAAGTCCCCACTGTGGAAGGATGTGTGGATCCATAATTGGCCTCCACAGTCACTTACGGACTCATTGTTAAAACTGTGTTTATGGAAGACAATCTTACTCAGCTACGAGGGATCGCCCAAGAAAGAAGAAGAAGAACCGGAAAAAGAGGTGTTAGGTAGGCAGTGTTTGAGACGAGAAAGGTGTGGGTCTGGCCCCAGAAAACTGGTGGTTCCTTGTATTGTCCCTGACCAGCTCAGTCTGAGGCTGACAGCGAAGGAAGTGCCACTTAGATTTGGAGCCCCTTCTTGGAAGTGTGCCTGACAATAAGGAAGGCCGTCACTCACCAGACTGGGGACAGCAATTGTTCCTGCTGACTGCACATAATACAGGAAGGAGGCTTGGCAAGGAAGGCACTGACTGCAATTCCTTTGAAAGGCTTGTGTGGAATTCCATGTTTTAAAACCAGAATTCAAAGAAAGGAAGGGCGCTGCTGCTCTCTAGTGACCAACAGGCAGAATTGTCTCCAAAAAAGGCTTTCAAAGCCTGAGACAACAAAGCAAGAGAACTCTTCAGATGTGCCAGGGGCACTCTGTCAATCTATCTGCCTATCCTTCTGTGCCTCCATTGTTGAATTATTATTATTATTATTATTATTATTATTATTATTATTTATACCCCTCCCATCTGGCTGAGTTTCCCCAGCCACTCTGGGCGGCTCCAAATCAAGTGTTAAAAACAATACAGCATTAAGTATTAAAAATTTCCCTAAACAGGGCTGTCTTCAGATGTCTTTTAAAGATAAGATAGCTGTTTATTTCCTTCACATCTGAAGGGAGGGTGTTCCACAGATCGGGTGCCATCACCAAGAAGGCCCTTTGCCTGGTTCCCTGTAACCTCACTTCTCGCAGTGAGGGAACCGCCAGAAGGCCCTCAGCGCTGGACCTCAGTGTCCAGGCTGAACGATGGGGGTGGAGACGCTCCTTCAGGTATACTGGACCGAGGCTACTTAGGGCTTTAAAGGTCAGCACCTACACTTTGAACTGTGCTCGGAAACGTACTGGGAGCCAATGAACTGGTCCAGCGGCGTAGCGTGAGTTGTCAGCACCCGGGGCAACGCAAGTAATTTGCGCCCCCTAACCCGGGGCAAGGCAAGTAATTTGCGCTCCCCCCAACACCTAACCTGCGAGTTGTCGCTGGAGCTGCCGCCCAAACGACGTCGCTTGCCCGGAGGAGGAGGGGGGCAGAGAGGCAAGGAAAATGCAACATGGCCCAGCAGCTGCAGCAGCAGCGGCGGAGGCGGGGCTGTGAGGAGGGGCTGCCTGGCGCGTCCTCCGCGGCGAGCGCTGAGAGCCGTTGCCTGCCGGGCGCCTTCAGCCCGGACGCGTGCACAGCTTGTCGGTTTTGCGAGACATGCGGCTCTGCTACAGCCTGCGCCCGAGGCTCTTCGGCGACTCCGGAGGCAGCGAGCGCGCCCCCCCCCCAGATGTTGCGCCCGGTGCGGCCTGCCCCCCTTGCACCCCCCACGCTACGCCACTGAACTGGTCTAAGGTTCCATAAAATTGTGCTCAAGTTACTGTGAAGAATTGTATTTTCCACTGAACAGGTGGGGTGAGCTGAGTTTTCTGACTGAGTCACAGGTTTTAGGACAGCCTTTCCGAGTGCTCACGAATCTTAATGAAGCAGCCCCCACCGCTCAGAGTCAGGCGTTGCTTTTGCACACAAAGGGCTTCCTGGGCACGGACCAAAATGCTGCAAGTTGGAAAAGATGGAGGCAGAGTTCTTTCCATTTTTAGCTGAAAAAGCTGGTGTGTTCTTGAGTCTTATACTGGAATCTCTCTCTCTTGGTCTTCACTCGTAGCTGAGTAAGATTGTCTTCCATGAACATGGTCATAACAGTGAGTCCATAAGAGACTATGGAGTCTCTATGGAGACTCTGTCCAGGAAATTCTGGGCATATGGCAGCCCTAATTTATATGTTGGTTCACATTTGTTTGTTCAGCCTGGGTCATATTCCACTTTGGAGATGGATTTCCCATTGTCCTATGGTGAGTCTGATCTTTCTTCTTCTTTCTTGGGCGATCCCTTGTAGCTGAGTAAGATTGTCTTCCATAAACACGGTTTGAACAATGACCCTGTAAGTGACTGTGGAGGCCAATTCTGGATCCACACGTCCTTCCACAGTGGGGACATTGGGTTCCAAGCGGGAGCTGATCACGGTGTGGATTTGCCAAGCATGCCTTCCTCTTAGCACATTTCTCCCTTGCACCCTGAATTTGTGCTTCTTCAAAATCCATGATGCCATTAGTAGAAGCTGTTCTCCAATTGGAGCACTTGGAGGCCAGTGCTTCTCAATTATCAATTTTTATAATGCATTTTTTAAAGATTTGCTTTGAGAGCGTCTTTAAAACTCTTTTGTTGACCACCAGTATTTTGCTTTCTGTACTTACGTTGGGAATAGAATAGTTGCTCTGGAAGATGATAATCAGGCATCCAAACAACATGGGATCAATATATGCAAAAATGGAAATGTATAACTGAGACGATGTATCGTTTATTGTTTTAGTAACATTTAAAGCAACTTTCTGCCGGTAAAGCTTTAAAACATACTTTTTGTGTGTGCTGAGAATTTATTTCGTCACAAAAAGTCAGAGCAGAGAGAGGACCTCCTCGGCTGGCTCCATGAATCATCTACATCCCTGCCCAAATGCCAAGAGCTAAATCAGTGGGGAGAGGAGACGACAGCAAGCGGAGCTGCCCCACCGAACTGTTTCCTTGGCGGATTGATTTGTGTGACTTAGGAGAGAGAGACCCTCGTGTTGCCTCTTTGCTTCGCTTTCCCATGTCCAGAGAGAGAGAATGTGCAGCAGCCGGAACGATGAGGAAGGGGAGTCCACAGTAAGACTGAAGGGGTGCATGTTCTGGGGGTTCACTGTACTGGGTGCCTGAGGGTGACCAGGGTATGGTCTTGGCTCAGGGCAGGGTGCCCCTCTATGACATGCCCGGTGCCTTTATGAGGTGGCCTGGAACGCTGCCATGGGCCTCAGGTGGCCCAGAAAGGCAGCAGGGGGAGGCTTAGTTGTTGTGGGCCCACAGGCCTGGGCAGCCAAGATGGGGGTGTCACACGATGACTCCTTCAGCTGCTATTTCTCCTGCTGCTTGGTCCCCTGGTTCCTCCTCGGCGGCAGCGTCGTCTTCTCCCTCCTCGTCTGCTTCTCCCGGAAGATTCTGCAGGGGAGGCTTCTTCCGGAGAGGAGAACCTGTCCGCTGTCTGCAGGTGCCTGGCCCAAGACGCCACGGGTGGGTATCTGCGTCTGAGGCGAAATGCAGCCAGG
The DNA here is from genome assembly GCF_965112155.1 of Podarcis liolepis. NCBI lineage: Eukaryota > Metazoa > Chordata > Lepidosauria > Squamata > Lacertidae > Podarcis > Podarcis liolepis. The sequence goes on from NC_139565.1 coordinate 64,901,955, forward strand.
ACTTTCATGCAACACAGGCGCACGACACTCTTGCCACATCTGCAAGACCTGACCTGGTTTAGGAACTCTGGTTCTGCACCTGAGCATGTGCAGAAAGGGCGGGAGGAGGGTCAAGGCTTTGGGGGCTCCTTAATGAGTCTGGTAGCAAGTGCAAAAGCTCCTTAAAGTGCCCTTTGCTCAGTCTGGGTGAAGGATGCTTCAGGAGAAGATGGGGAGCAGCTGCTTCCACATTTAAGCTTGCCAGAGAATCCCTCCTTTTCCCCAACCGGGTGCCCTCCGGCTGTTTTGGACTCCAGTTCCCATCAGCCTCAGCATCAAATAGCTGCACTGGCTGGGGTTGATAAGAACATAAGAAGAGCGTGCTGGATCAGGCCAATGGCAGGATTTGGACGCAGCAACTGGGATTCAAAAGTATTTATTGTCTCCAGCTGTGGAGGCAGAGCAGAACCATTGTGTTTATAATGTATATACAAAATCATTGCAAACAGGATAAAACATTAGCAGGATTCTAGATACACTTGTAATGTAATAGGATGTATAGATAACTTAGGAAGAGGAAAGATTGGAGAAGTATTGATATGCAGTTGAAAATAGAATTAAGAGGACCATGGATGGGATGGGGGGAGGGGAGTCAGGAAATTCAGAGTAATCTCGATATGTGGCCTATATATGATCTTTTGATGTAAGTTTATTCTTACTCTCTTTTCTTTTTCTATATTTTCTTTCTTTATGTTTGAAAATCAGATTTAAAAATTAACAAAGGCTCTTTTCCTTCCTTTGAGTAACTCTTCTCCCTCGTCTCTTCCTGACAGGCTCATCCCACGAGCAGAGACCGGCCCCAGGCAACTGTAAGAAAGGCGAAAGGTAATGCAGGGCGGGTGGCCCTGGGGACACCCCGAGATCCCAGCTCCCCCAAATTGGTATCAGCACCACCAGGTGGCCCTGTTAGGAACCCATTTTGGAAGCGGGGCTGTGAAATCCAAACTCCCCTTAACTCAGCCAAGCTCTTTTCCTGCTCCTCTTCCTACAACTGCTGTGGCTTTCCTGTAACCTTCCCAACCAGCAGTCAGGCCAGATCCTGCCACTAATGGTGCCCCCCAAGGCCCAACTCCTGCATGCCCCAAAATTCTCCTCCACCAACGCCCTTTCTCCTCTCTGCTCCCTGGAGTGGGTGCTTCTGAGGGTTTGGAGGAGGAGGAGAAGGAAAAGAGGCTGTCAGCAACAGCAGGGGCCTCGCAGCCAGGTGGGTCTCCACCCCACACATTCCATAGCATGCCCTGGAAGGGAGATGGACCAAGAAATAAGCACACCAAGAACTGAGGCCAATATAAGTTTCAGTCGTGGGAGCGGTCCCGACTCGCAAATCAATAGTCAATTGTAACAAAAACTAATCCATTCAAAAGTATGTATTCTGACAAGGATTACAAACTCAAATGGACTAACATGAACTTACTGGTTTCTGATCCATAATTGACTTCTGCTCAATGATTGAAACTAAGACCTTCACATCTCTACTCATAAACTCTTATCTCTAATTCTGTAACTAATAATTCTGTTATATATATATCCTTATGAGTTTGTAATCCCTGTTTGGGTTTGTAATCTCTAATCCTTGTCAGAATACATACTTATGAATGGATTAGTTTTTGTTACAATTGACTATTGATTTGCGAGTAGGGACCACTCCCACTACTGAAACTTATATTGGCCAGAGTTCTTGGTGTGCTTTTTTCCTGGAAGGGAGATGGGCAACTTGCCGGTCAGAGTTCTGCCTCCTGCTTTCATTAGAGAACGCAGCGCGGTGGATTTCATCAATAAACACACAGTTGTGATATTTGGGGTGACTTTATTTGGTCAGAGCAGCAGTGGCTGCTGGGAATCCCACAAGAGTCTCCCGGCCTCTAAATCACACAGGCTTATCCAGAGGCATTCCCTCGCCTTAATTTTATGCTTGCTGAAAAATCAAGTCACATTCTCAGAAGGAAAAGCGTGCTGGCATTGTCAGAGCTAGGTGCCTGATTCAGCGAGAGAACAGCGTGTCTGCTCCCTCTCAGGATAGCTCAAGGCTCAGCTTTTCCTGCACAAACATCCTTGACATGTTCTTAATACCATCTCCCAATAATATCCTTTCACAGTCTTTGGATGTCGGTTCCCTATCAAAGCCTGTGCTATCATTCCCACTCCAACAGCTCGCCCTCTTCTCCTCTGCAGACCTCCAAGGACAGCGGCCTGGGCTGGAGCAGGATGGCCCCTCGCCCAGGACCCCTCGCCAGGACCCCATCCGCCACCTGCTGTGTGCCGACCCCGCCTGCACCCTCTGCGACAGGGTGGCTGTGCAGGCCAGACGGCTGGCTTACCCCAGAGGACGGGGCCTCCCACCTTCGCCAGCGCCGCTGGACCCCAACACCTCATGCCTGGAGTACTCCAGCTGCCTAGACATGTCCAAACCACCCGCTTCTGTCACTTTGCTCAGGAGTGACAGTGAGCCTGGCCCCGCCGGCGACCTCTCCCTTTCCCCTCTGGGAGCACCTCCTGCACCCTGCAAAGGTCCTCACCAGCTCAGACCCCCGAAGAAGCAGAGGGCGGCGAAGAAGGCTAAGCAGGAGGGTCTCAGGGGCCTGGAGGAATGCATGTGCTGCTCTGACGACTGGGTGGAAGAACAGGCCGCCCTCAGCTCCTCCACCTTCAGCTTCTCGGAGATCTCCTTCACCAGCAGGACAGACTACAGCTCCTCTTCTGCTCGGTCCAAGACATCCCTCGAAGTCACCCTCCGGCAAGTCTCTGAATGTTCGCTGAGGATTGAGAGCAGCACATCTTCCAGGGTATGGGCAGAGCCTGTGGAGGAGGAAGCCTTTGTCAGGAAGAGGAAATCCCCAAGGACCAGCCCCACCAGAGGACGTCCCAAGAGACGAGGGCGCACCAGGGAGAAAGGCTCTCCTGTTTCTTGTAGGAAGCAGGGGTCTCTGAGGGCAGAGTTTGCTCCCACAGACACTCCCTTCCTGACGGAGGCTGCCCGGGCAATCCTGGAGTGGCACGTGCTTTGGAAGCGAGCCCAGCATGCCCTGGGGCTGCCCCAGTCCCTCCTGCGCTCTCTCCGGGCCTTCATGCCCGCTGCTCCAGGTTCTGCCCCCCGAAAGGCCACGGGGGACGCTGTGTCTGTGACCCAGCCTCAGGCGCCCTCCTTTCTGAGCGAGGACTCCAGGGCAGGACTCGAGAAGCACCTCCAGAAGATGGTGCGCCTCAAGCGCTGGGGGCTGCCACAGAGGGTGCGGGAGGCCCTGCAACACATGCACCCAGCCGCACCACGGAAAGCGCTCCAGAGCGAGGGCCGAGGGCTGGCGAGTTCTGGGGCCGGAGGAGCACAGCAGCAAGCCACGGCCGTGAGCTTCAGACCCGCTGGTGCCTCTCCAGTGAAGCTCCCTCCGCCCGCCCAGAAGATGCCTGCCTCCCTGGTGAAGCCATTCCCCCTGGGCTGGAAGTACCTGCAGCCAACAAGCCATCCCCACCCGCGGGTGGAAGCAGAGAGGGTGGCGCTTGCTCCTGAGCGGGCCCACCCCCAGGTGGCTCACCCTCCTCACCACAGAGCCCCCAGGCTGCAGCCTCCAGCCCCACCTCTCCCTGCTCTGGACTTTGTGGCGCCCACTGCCTTGGCCGGCCTGGAGACCCACACCCTCCAGAAGAGGCTCCAGCACCAGTGGGGCCTCCCTGGCCTCCTCCAGAGGTCCCTGCAGCACTTCCTCCCGGCTCCTCCGCCCCGGCCACCAACCCATCGCCTCCTCATCCCGCGGGGCTCCCAGCAAGTGCGCCCTGCAATTGGGCAGCTGCCCTGCATCCCGCCGGAGACCAAGAAGCTGCTGGAAAGCCACCTCAAGAGAGTCGTGATAGAGAGGCGCTGGGGCCTCCCCAGGCGGGTCTTGGAGTCCCTCCAGCACTTCCGGGCCCCCTCTCCCCTACCAACAATAAAGCCCAGGGACAGGGAGAAGGTCTCTGGGCCCCACGGAGCGGAGCGGCTTCCACCCCAAAAGCTACCCACCCTGCCAGAGACCCGCTGGGACGCCAAGCACCAGGCCTTGCAGCGGCAAGTGGCCAAGAAAGTCCTGGAAATGCAACTGGGCTTCTTTTCGCCCGTGGTCCGTCTGTCGCAAGAACTCAGCCACCGAGTGGGCAGGGAGACCCTTCCCAGGGTCCTGCCGCAGGGGCTGAGACCTCTCCGGCCGAGATCGCAGGCCTTCCCCTTCCTGGAAGAGTCTGCGCTGCAGTCGATTGAACTGAACCTCGTCCGGAAACAGCTGGCCTACCGTTGGGGGCTGCCCACCCTCTACAGGAGGTCCGTGGCTCTCCTGGTCCCCGACCCTCCTCTCTCGCCTGTGGCCGGCACAACCACAGCCAGGTTCGCCGCAACAGAGACCCTCTTCGTTGGCACTGAGGTTCGGGGAGAGCTGGAGTGGCACGTCAGGAGGAAGCAGGTGCAGCACACCTGGGGGCTGCCTAGCCTGGTCCAGCGCTCCCTCCGCAACCTTCTCCTTGCCACCCCCCAGCTGTGCCGCCAGAGGCGTGGGCAGGGGACTGTGACTGTCCTCCAGGAGAGGCCCCTGTTTCTCCGCAAGGAAATCCGGCATAAACTGGAGCTGAATGTGCGGAAAAGGGTCGTTCTCCAGCGGTGGGGGCTGCCCAAGTTGGTACTGGAGTCCCTGCGCTTCCTGTTTCCAGAGATGCGGCTCCAGCCCCCCAGGAAGGAAGCACCAAAATCTCCCCTGGCTCTGCCTGAGGGACACAGCCCCGGCGACCGCAACAGAGGAGGCTACCTGGGGGCTTTGGCTAGTGTCGTGGCGACTCCCCGGAAGGCTCACCTGGTGGTCTTGAGCCACCAGATGATGGAGCAGCACGTGGCAAAGAGGTCCGTGGAGCTGCTCTTGGGGGTCTTCCCTCCCGTGGCCCAGGTCTCGTGGCGCCTCGCCTCGCTCTCCACGAGGCCGTTGCTCCCCCGGCTGATACGTCCCGGCCAAGGTGCCCTTCAACCTTGCAGCAGCTTCCTTCCTTTCGTCCGCCCAGAGGACGTGGGTCAGATTGAGCTAGCCGTTTGCCGGAGCCACCTGGCCTCCCTCTGGGGGCTGGGGGTGCGCTACACAGAGGTGCTGCGGGTGGTGCTCCGTGGGCCACCCACTCGGCCTCTCGCCCCCCAGCAGACGGGCCAGGAGTTCTTGGAGCCCCACACACCATTCCTGGCCCAGTCGGACAGAGACGTCCTGGAGCTGTGCGTCAGGAAGAGACGGCTGCAGCACCAGTGGGGGTTGCCCGCTCTCATTCAGAGGTCCCTGAGGGCCTTCATGCAAGGCTCTCCCCTCCTGCCGGCTGGCCGTAGGGCCAGGATCCAAGTGGTTGTCCTGGAACAGGAGCTGCTCTTCCTCCCGGGGACGACCCGTAACCACCTGGAGCTCCACGTGCAGAAGATGAAGCTGCAGCGGCAGTGGGGGCTTCCCAGAAGAGTCCTGCAGTCCTTGAAGATCTTTGCCCCTTCAGGTCTTCCGGGCAAGGTGGGGAGGGGCAGGCCTTGGACACAGAGGCCCCCACAGCCCCCTCTGGAACAGCTGGTGCCTTTAGGAGCCGTGGCCTTCTCCCAGGGGAGCCGGGGCCAGTTTGACATACAGGAAAAGGCCGAGGAGGAGGAGAACATCCAAGAAGAGGAGGAGCAGGAGAGCAGGGAATGGTCCTTGAGTGGAAAAGAGGTCGTAGATAAATGCAGCAGCAGCAGCAGCAGCAGCCCAGAGAGCTGGCACGACACAGAAGAGGCTCCAACGTCCCACGAGGAATGTGCCGAATATGCTGCACCACGCCCAGCCTCCTGCGCCCACCAGGATGGCAAGGGAAGCAGGACATGCCAGGCGCTAGAGCAAAAAGTCCTTGATGGGGACCGGGCTCTGCGGAGGACCCAGCCCGGAAGCGAAGGCAAAGGAGAGCAAGGAGGCCCATCTCAGCTCCTGCCCGCAGGAGAAGGCATCCTCTTGGGCCGCCACAGGGACACTGACAAGAACCTGTCCCTGCTTGGCTCCATCGTGGAGAAGAAGCTGGGCCCACAGCAGGGGAGCCACATCTGGCTGCATGAGCAGGGAAGGCAGGCGGAGGAGAGCCTGCCACGGGGCCACCAGGGGCCTGGCTTTGATGAGGACCAGAGGCATGCGGGGGGAATCGGAGCCCAACATCACTGGGGTGCCATGAGCTATGCAGGAGAAGCCGTCACTGTGAAGTGGGAAGAAACCCAGTGTTGCTTTAGTCAAGTAGCAGACTCTGCAGGGCAGGCTGGTGAGGAGGCTCAAGGCCTGGGCTCAGCCCATGCCCCCAAAGTGCAGCTGCTCCAGGCAGGCAGGATGGAGTCCCGTGTCAGGCTTGAAGAATCTTCTGTAAGGGCAGCTTTGTGGATGCCCTCGGAAATGGGCGGAGGGAGGAGTGGGGCGAGAGGCACAAGGCCCACAACAAGGGGGGAAGGAAGAGGCACGCTCAGTCAAGATGGGCTGCTTGGAAGTGGAGGACAGAGATGGAGCAGCAAGGAGCAGAGATGGAGGAGCAAAGAGCAGAGATCTAGTAGCAGGGAGCAGAGATCGAGCAGAAAAGAGCAGAGATCAAGCAGCAGAAGTTCAAGCATTAAGGAACGGAGGTCGAGCAGCAGGGAGCAGAGATGGAGCAGCAAAGATCAGAGATCGAGCAGCAAGGAGCAGAGATCAAGCAGCAGAAGTTCAAGCATTAAGGAACGGAGGTCGAGCAGCAGGGAGCAGAGATGGAGCAGCAAGGAGCAGAGATCGAGCAGCAAGGAGCAGAGATCAAGCAGCAGAAGTTCAAGCATTAAGGAACGGAGGTCAAGCAGCAGGGAGCAGAGATGGAGCAGCAAGCAGCAGAGATCGAGCAGCAAGGAGCAGAGATCGAGCAGCAAAGATCAGAGATTGAGCAGCAAGGAGCAGAGATCGAGCAGCAAAGATCAGAGATCGAGCAGCAGAAGTTCAAGCATTAAGGAACGGAGGTCAAGCAGCAGGGAGCAGAGATGGAGGAGCAAAGAGCAGAGATGGAGCAGCAAGGAGCAGAAGTGTAGCAGCAAGGAACGTAAGCTGAGCACAAGTGACCAGAAATCAAGCAGCAGAAAAAAGAGATCAAAAATTGGGGCCTGGATATTCTGTGGCAGAAAACAGAAATCCGAGGGCAGGGCCCAAAATTCAAGCAAGCGGCGAGGAAGGTCTCGGAGCCAAGTGCAGAGCAAAGGAGGGCGCGGAGGCAACCATTTGCCAAGAGCCCAACCATAGCAGCACTGAAGGACCCAGAATTTATTTATTTACTGACATAGTTACGTTTTATATTCACGAGAGACCTCATTAAGTAAATTCTCTAGGCACCAAACAAAATAAAAAGAGAATAAGAATCTGAGGGTTGTGTTGGAGCCATCAGTGGGTTGCCATGTGTCCTCTTTTTCCGGGGTAAAATTTCTGTCCAGGTGCATTTTTCAAATTTGCCATTATGTCTCTGGCTATACTTCTCGATGAGACATAGGCATAACTGGGCTTGAAGACTTGCTTTCCTCTTCTCTTCTCCTGCCCCCCCCCCCAGCAATGTATCACAGCTTCTACAGCCTACATATAGTTATTGTTGTTTAGTCATCTTAGTCGTATCCGTGACCCCATGAACCATGCCTTGGAAACTCTCACTTTCTTCTCAAAGCTTCTCCTTTTTTATGTCCATGGAGTTTTCTTGGCAAAATACTGGAGCGGTTTGCCAGTTCCTTATCCAGGTGGATCACATTTAGTTTAAACTCTCAGCTATGACCTGTCCGTCTTGGGTGGCCCTGTGTGGCATGGCTCACAGCTTCTTGGGGTTATTCAAGCCCCTTCGCCACGACCAGGCAGGGATCCATGAAGGGGCTACATATAGTAGGGGCATTTAAAATGAGAGTTCTCATAGCACCCTCTTTTTTGCTCTTCATAATAGGGCAACCCTAAAAGAATCCATAGTTGGCTTAAGAGACAACATCAACTGGTTTCATTGCTGAATAATGATTGTAAGTTATATGCATGGATTATGGAAAATCAGCTGAAAAGTGGTGTTAAGGGACTTCATATATCAAGATCAAGCTGGATTTCGACCGGGTAGACATTTGTGTAATAATGTTAGGAACACTATAGACATAATAGAGTATTTAGAGGTAAGAAATGAAAAACAAGCAGCATTAATATTTTTGGATGCGGAGAAAGCCTTTGACGACTTTTTTTGTAAATAATTTTTATTCATTTCCCAATAATAATAAAAATCATTCATATTGATAACAAATTAAACCAAATCTTACCAAATTCAAAAAACAGCACATCCAATTATATAGTCTAAATTAATTTATTTCAATAGGGACTTCACGTGTTCTGCATTTCAAGAGCTACCGTATTTTTCGCTCTATAACACGCACCCGACCATAACACGCACATAGTTTTTAGAGGAGGAAAATCCGTAGGCATGCCACCCGTAGGCATTCCTTCCATAACACGCACAGACATTTCCCCTTACTTTTTAGGAGGAAAAAAGTGAGTGTTATGGTGCAAAAAATACGGTAATATCCATCCTTTATTTTCTGCTGATACTGATCATCTGCTCCAGCAGTCACTGGTTTAACTCTCTCTCTTGTTTTATTTTACCATTCCTTATTTATAGTCGCATTGGGGACAATTTTCCCATATTGCTCTCAGTCTTAATTGTGAGGGTTTGATTAGCTGCTTGTGCGTGAAAACGTGCTCCCTCAGAGTTTGTGCGACCCCACAAACCTCCGTGTGTGACGGAGCTCCTCAGACATGTCTGCTCTAGTCACTAGTAGAGTCCGACAGTGGCTGTCTGCGGAAGCGTTTCCAGCAAAGAAGTTCCTTAACGGAAACGCGTCTCCTGGACTCACGGCGTGACAGTTTCCTGCGAGGTGTGGGTCTCCCTATGGGAGACTCCGATACCTCCCCACTGTTCTCGCTGGAAGCCTCCCTGAGCCCTCCCTCCTGCTCGCATTCCCTCAGAGACCCACTCCTCCCCCTGCTGGTCCCTGCTTCAGCAGTAGAGTCTCTTTCATCCTGCCTGAGTCCCTCCACCACCTGATGCTCTGATGGCAGTTCCCTGACATCCACCTCCCCTCCAGGGCCCCCCTCACCCCCTCCCAATTCCTCCCCCCTGGGAGGTGAAGGGCTAAAACCCCGAAACGAATCTTCCTCATCTTCTGACGTCTCGAACAATTCTCTCCATCGATCGTCGTCCTGGCCAGCTGAATCCTCCTCCTCTTCAGAATCTGGGAACCCCTCCAACTCCTCTTCCTCGTCGGTGGTGGCAAAGTATTCCCTTCGGAACCTCGCTACAGGCTGAGGTTTACGTGGGAACCTCTGATGAAAAGTCTCTATTAAAACCTCGTCATTGACATCCTCTGCCCTAACCCAGGTGTTTTCCGACTCCGGTTCCCCTTCCCACATTACCAAATACTCTACCTGATCTCCCTTCCACCTGGAATCGAGGATCTCCGCTACATGGTAGCTGTGTTCCTTCTCCTCCATTGCTGGTCCCCTGGTGACCCTCCCCTCACTGTCTCCTCTATACGGTGACAGCAACGACCTGTGAAAAACTGGGTGCAGCTTCATGTGGTTCGGTAACCGGAGCCTGAAAGCCACTGGATTGACCTGCTGTATGACTTCAAACGGACCCAGCCTTTTGGGTCTTAATTTCTTACAACCTCCTTTGAATGGCAACCCTTGGGTTGACAGCCACACCTGGTCCCCCACCCTGATGCTTTCACCTTCCCTTCTGTTTTTGTCTGCCTGCCTCTTATATTCCTCCTTAGCCCTGTTTAAGTTGAGTTGGAGCTGGCGATGGATCGCTTCCATTTCTTCCACGAACTGTTCTGCAGCTGGAACGCTCCAGTTCTCCCCCTCCCCCCCTGGGAAGGCTCTGGGATGGCACCCGTGATTAGCCAAAAAGGGGCTCATCCCCGTGGACACGTTCTCTGCATTGTTGTAGGCAAATTCTGCCAACGCCAGCTTCTCCACCCAATCATTCTCTCTGTCATTAACATAACACCTCAAATATTGTTGGAGAACCCCATTTGCTCTTTCCGCCTGCCCGTTGGTTTCAGGATGACGGGCCGTCGAGAAATTAACCTCTACATGCAGTAAGCTCATGAGCTTCCTCCAGAACCTGGAAGTAAATTGTTTCCCTCGGTCTGAAACCACCCTCAAGGGGGCGCCATGCAACCTAAACACATTCTCTACAAACAATTTGGCGGTTTCTTCTGCTGTAACCGCATGTGAGCAGGCTATGAAGTGGGCCATTTTAGTTAACAGGTCTACTACAACCATGATGGCTGTTTTCCCTCTAGACCTTGGCAGATCAGTCATGAAATCTATTGCCACTGCTTCCCACGGTCTCTCAGGTGTGGGCAGTGGTTCTAATAAACCAGCCGGCGCCCGCCTCTCCCCCTTGGCTCTTTGGCATTGTTCACACCCTCTCACATACTCCCGCACATCTTCCCTGACCTTGGGCCACCAAAATTCCCTGGTAACCAGCCACATGGTTTTGTGTTGCCCAAAGTGCCCTGCTGTGGGGCTATCGTGCAGCTGCTTGAGTACTTTCTCCCTCAATTCCCCTTCAGGGATATATAACGCTCCCTTATAATACAATGCCCCATTTCTCTCCTCAAAACCACCGGATTTGTCTTCCTCCCCTCTGAGATCCCTGAGTTTCCCCTGGGCGTATGCATCCTGCACCGTACCCTCTACCAATTCCCTTTGCCCCACCAAAGTCGCCCCACACACCCAGCGGTCCTCTGGAATGATATGGGTTTCTTCGGGTGCTCCCTCCCCCTCCAAATATTCAGGTTTGCGTGAGAGAGCGTCCGCCCTAACATTCTCTGGGCCTGGCACATAACAAATCTCAAAGTTAAATTTGGAGAACTCTTGGGCCCATCTCAACTGCCTTTGGTTGAGCACTCGCGCCGTTCTCCAGTACTCTAGATTTTTATGGTCCGTGCACACTTGCACTTTATGTTGTGCACCAACTAGCAGATGCCTCCATCTCCGGAACGCCTCATGAATAGCAAGCAGTTCTCGGTCGTACACCGTGTAGTTCCTCTCGGATTTGTTCAGCTTCCGCGAGAAGAAGGCACACGGACGCCACTCTGACTCCTCCTTCCCCGGCTGCAGAAGAAGCACCGCCCCTATGGCTCTGTCAGATGCGTCTGTTTCAACCCTTAGCTTCTTTCGTAAATCCACATGCAGAAGTTGTTCTTCAGAGGCGAAGGCCCTTTTCAGTTCCTCAAACGCTCGCTCCGCCTCCGCCGTCCATACAAACTTCTTTTTACTGCTGAGACAGTCAGTGATGGGCGCCGTCAGATGGGCGAAGTTGCGGATGAACTTACGATAAAAGTTTCCAAACCCTAGGAACCTCTGCACATCCTTCTTGGTTTTGGGTGTTTTCCATTCCAGCACTGCCTGTACCTTGCCGGGATCCATGGCCAATCCCTTGTCTGACAGGCGGTACCCCAGGAATTCCACCTCCTTGGTATGGAACCGACACTTCTCCAGTTTGACCCACAGCCTGTTGGCTTGCAGTCTGCTCAACACTTCTCTGACGTCTCTCACATGTTGCTCCTCATTCTCAGAATACACCAACACATCATCTAGAAAGGCAACGCAATTCTTGTAGAGCAAAGGGCCCAGCACGTGGTTCATAAAAGATTGAAAACACGCGGAGCCTGCTTGTAATCCAAATGGCATAACGAGGTATTCAAACGCCCCCAAAGGGGTAAACATGGTGGTTTTCCATTCATCCCCTTTCCTTATGCGTATCAGGTTGTACGCCCCCCTTAGATCCAGCTTTGTGAAAATCTTTCCCTTCCTCACCCTGGTCAAAATATCATCAATTCTGGGCATAGGGAACGCCACCGGTTCAGTCACTGCATTCAGCCGCCTAAAATCACATACAAGTCTCGGCTTGTCCGCATTTTTTTTGTCCACAAAGAACACTGGGCTCCCCCCTGCTGCTTTGGACTCTCTGATGAAGCCTCTCTTCAGGTTTTTGTCAATGAACCCTCGCAACTCCTGCATTTCCCTGTCTGACATGGCATACAACTTGCCCACGGGAAGCTGTGCTCCAGGGAGTAAATTGATCTGACAATCAAAGGGTCTATGAGGTGGTAGTTGGTCAGCTTCCTTCTCGCTGAACACGTCGCTGAGATCTGCATACTGTGGTGGTACCTTCACCTTCCCCATTACTTCAGTCCCTGCTAGGGTGGCTTGGGCCCCTGCTGAACCCTTCTCCCCTTTGCAGTGTTCTAGGCAATGTGCTGAACCAAAGGACACCACTCTTTGATGCCAGCCAACCAGCGGATCATGTAGAGCTAGCCAGCTCATTCCCAAAATAATGGGAGCGCCTCCCAGGGTGGCCACATTAAACGCTATCAGTTCTGTGTGCCTTGCCACCCTCATTATCATTGGGACAGTCTGCAAGCGGACTCCTCCTCCCAACAACTCCCTGCCATCAATCGTGGTCACCTGCAGGGGGTTGCTTAAAGGGATGGTCTGTATCTGGTGTTCAGCAGCAAACTCCTTGCTCATAAAATTGCAGGAGCTGCCTGAGTCCAATAGCGCCTTTATTTTTAGGGGGTGCCCATTCTGCAGCTCTAGCGACACTTCAATCACTAGAGCAGGTCGAGGAGCTTCTGGCACGGGCACTTTCACTGCTCTTTGGCCTGGCTGCAGTGCCCCAATTGTGGCAACCAGGCGTTGGCTTTTACCTGCTCCGCTCCCCCTTCTTCTCCCCCCTCAACAGCTCCCACCATCCCTTGCCATTCCTTCCTCTGGGGGCAGACTCTGGCAAAGTGGCCTGGCTGTTGGCAGAGATAGCATTTCCGGGGGCCCTTTCCCTCCTTCTTAGCTCCCTCGCTGGTTTTTGAAAATGCGCGCGCGCGCGCTGTTCCGATTTCCATCGGCTCTGCCGGCGGGAAAGCTGGCTCAGGAATGTCTGGAATGCGGAACTCCTTCCAACGTTCCCCTCTCCCTTCCCGCCTCTCCAAGGCTCTTGCCTCCTGCCGAGCTCCTATGGTCAGCGCAGATTTGGTCAGCTGATCCATAGACTCCGCCCTGGGGCTCCGTGCCAGCTCGTCTTTCACCCCCGAAGAAAGACCTTCTTCAAATAGCATTTGAACGGGTGCCGCCGATAAATCCCAACTCAGTCTGTGAATCAGCATGGTAAACTCAGTCCAATATTCACGGACAGATCGACTCCCCTGCTTACAAGCCATTAGCTGTCTGCGCACCACCCCTTCCTCAATATCGCTGGAAAACATGATATCCATTGCACGAAAGAACTTCATTGTGTCCTTTAGTATGTCATTGTGCGTTGCCATTAGGGGTCGAACCCAGTCTCTAGCCCCTTTCTCAAGATGCCCAATTACAAAAGCAACTCGCGATTCCTCATCAGGGAACTCATCGAACTGCACATTAAGGGCATATTGCATCTCTGTCCTAAAAGCATGGTAGTCCTTGGGGTCCCCCCCAAATTTCTGCACCAATCCTGGTACCTTTCTGGGGAATTGAGTGGCTCTCCCCTTCTTGTCTGCATCCTGAGCCCTTCTCTCCTCCAGCCTCGCCGTCTGCAGGGCCAGTTGAACCTCCAATGCTCGGTATCTATCTTCCAAGCTTGGACCAGCTCCAGCCCCTGCTCCTCCGGTTCCGGTTGGTTCGCTCATGATGCCTTCTCTTGCACAGGCAGCGTACAAAGACTGTCGGACTGCTGTGAGGGTTTGATTAGCTGCTTGTGCGTGAAAACGTGCTCCCTCAGAGTTTGTGCGACCCCACAAACCTCCGTGTGTGACGGAGCTCCTCAGACATGTCTGCTCTAGTCACTAGTAGAGTCCGACAGTGGCTGTCTGCGGAAGCGTTTCCAGCAAAGAAGTTCCTTAACGGAAACGCGTCTCCTGGACTCACGGCGTGACAGTTTCCTGCGAGGTGTGGGTCTCCCTATGGGAGACTCCGATACCTCCCCACTGTTCTCGCTGGAAGCCTCCCTGAGCCCTCCCTCCTGCTCGCATTCCCTCAGAGACCCACTCCTCCCCCTGCTGGTCCCTGCTTCAGCAGTAGAGTCTCTTTCATCCTGCCTGAGTCCCTCCACCACCTGATGCTCTGATGGCAGTTCCCTGACATTAATATTTTAAAATATTAATTTTTTTTAAAAATAAAAATATTAAGGCCTTTGACAACATTTTTTGGTCATTTATAATTAAGTTGTTGGAAAAGAAGGAGTCTGTAGATAGCTTGGAAAAGGAATCAAAGCAATGGTTACAAAGCAAACCACAAATTTGATTGTCCATAATTCTGTGACTGAAAAATGTAAAATATTGGAGGGTACAAGATACGGGTTTCCCCTATCACTGCTCTAGAGATGCTGGCAAGAAGAATAAAAAACAAATAAATCCAGATATAAATGGGATGCAGGTGGGCCAACAGAGCTATAAATTAAAGGCCTTTGCTGATGATGTAGTGATGCCCGTAGAGGAACTGCTGTCGTGTACCTGGGGTGTTGGAAGAAATTAGAAAATAATGCAGAAGTAGCAGGGTTTCAAATAAATCGAAATAAAACTTAAGGTTTTAAAAAATGGATGCAGGCAAAAAAAAAAAAAAAGAATTGCAGTTAATCAGCAGGCTGACAATTGGAAAAACTTGGGAGTTTGGTTAACATAAAAACCCCCCAATATATTTCAAGACAACAATGCTAAAACTTGGAATGATCACAGGCTCTGTTTCTATGGGCTGCAAAGACCTAAATCTAGACCGCAATGCCAATCTTTAACTGCAGATGGCAGAGGGATCCAATTTACTGCATTCCTTGCCAGGTTCTTATTTGTGTTCTCAACTCCCCCCCCCCCTTCCTTCTTTCTAAAGTGTCTTCTGCCCCCAGAATTGCCAGCTGGCCCACTTGGCCGGCTTGACTTTCTTGACAGAGCCCTGTCCAAGTGGAGAGTGTTATTGAAAAGGAGACTCAGGCGTTCTGCCGCTTAGCCAGCGTGGCTTGAGAGAACGCAGCCTGCAGCCTTGCTCTCAAGGCTGATGTGCTTATGGAAGCAAGCAGGTGACCTTGAGGGTTTAGGAGAACCGAAAGAAGCCCCTCTGGCGGTGGCAGCAACAGGCCTCTCGCCGCTGCAGGGAGAGGGGTCAGATCAAAGCACCTGGACTTTGCCTTTCCAGCTTCTATGTGCTCGCCTCGCCTCTTTGCTGCTCCCCTTGGTTGGCCGACCAGCCGGCGGGTCAAAGGTGCCTTCCCAGCTGCTGTGATGCGGGATCCTGGCTTCCTTTCCGCTCGGCAGGAGGAAATGGGGGCAGCCTGCTTGGCGATGCTGGGAAGTCCTCAATGCAAGCAGAAGGATGAGAAACACGGAGCAGGAAACGGACCGCTGCCTCCCATGCCAAACCCGACTCCTTTGTTTCTCCAGGAACCAGCTTCCCCTAGCAGAGCACAGCAGAGGCCCTTCTCTTAATAAGAATAAGAATAATAAATTTTATTTATACCCTTCCCTCCCCGACCAAGACTGGGCTCAGGGCGGCTAGCACCAAATATATACAGTCATACCTCAGGTTGAAGTTGCTTCAGGTTGAGCGTTTTCAGGTTGTGTCCCCCGGCGACCTGGAAGTAACAGAACACGTTACTTCCGGGTTTCGCCACTTGCACATGTGCAGACAGTCAAAATGATGTCGTGTGCATGCACAGAAGCGGCAAATCGCGACCCGCACAGAAGCGCAGGTGTGGGTTGCATTCGCTTCAGGATGCGAACTGGGCTCCGGAACAGATCCCCTTCGTATCCAGAGGTACCACTGTAATACATTAAAAACACAAAAACAACCAATTGGTTAAAATACAGTTCAAAATCACATTAAAAATCAAAATAAAGTTAAGTCGGAACCCATGAATCACAACAGTAGGGGTAAGGAAGATGAAATGTTCACCAGGCCCGGCCACCCATGCTGGTCCCATATGGGCTGATAGGTAAAGCCAAGGGGACCACTTACATACAGGGTAAAGGATTCTTAAAGGATTCCCAGCCCCCCAGTTTCCTTTGCTGGGCACTGCTGCGGGGAGGGAGCCGTGACCCAGATCTCCTGCCCTTCCCCCTTTTAATAATGGTCCTTACAGCAGAAGGGGCACAATGAAGGGTGGCGCCAGGGAGACTCTCAGCTGCCCATCCTCTCCATCCGCCAAGAGGCGGACACACACAGATGTGCCTTGTGGGTCTGTACCCTGACAGCCCATTCACCGATGACTCCGGAGAGAGCCCCTTCTTCCTCTAGCACCACTGGTCTGGTGAGACTCACTCCAGGGTCCACTCACAGGCAGCCAGAGGACAGGAATGACCCCTTGCCATTGCCTCCTGCTCCTGCGTGATTTTTCTTCCGGCAAAACAGAAGCCCCAGAAGTTCCCCAGGTCTGGGCAGTCAGCCCCCCCTCCAGGTGGGACTGGGGCATCACTGCCACTCCTCCTGCCACTTTCAGACCTGGCATTTCACAGCAGGTCGAACCAAACTTCCAGTGCCAGCTTATGCCAGAAATTTGGCCCTTGGCCCTTCCCTGCATGGGCATTTGGCTGGCTGGCACTTTTCAGTCGGCTGACCCCTGGCCTTAGTTGCTCCTATTTTCCATGTCCATCTTCAGTTTTTATTGCCTCATGAGATGATGTTCAATTTCAGAATGATTTCTTGCATTTTTTTTATGCTGTATACTTGAATTTTTATTTATTTTTATTTATTTTTTATTTTGACAAAGTAATAATAAAAAATAAATAAACCCCACCCCCAAGACCATTCCATTGTAACTATCCAGCCTCCCAAAATGTCAACACCTCTTGCGGTGGTTTGACCCCTTTCCATTTTAACAGTACAAATTCTACAAATACCTTCCATATCTCCTCAGAATCATTTCTCCTGCATATTCCCTGCCTTGCCTTAATGGCACATTAATTTATTGTTAATAGCTTTATACCATTCTTCCATTTTATATTCTGCTTGCCCCTTCCACTTCCTAGCTATAATAACTCATGCAGCTGTCAATAAATTTGTGAGCAAGTCCTTCACAGCCTCCACATAGAGGAGGGAGAAAGGTTGTTTTCTGCTGCTCCAGAGAAGCGGACACGGAGCAATGGATCCAAACTACAAGAAAGAAGATTCCACCTAAACATTAGGAAGAGCTTCCTGACAGTAAGAGCTGTTTGACAGTGGAATTTGCTGCCAAGGAGTGTGGTGGAGTCTCCTACTTTGGAGGTCTTTAAGCAGAGGCTTGACAACCATATGTCAGGAGTGCTCTGATGGTGTTTCCTGCTTGGCAGGGGGTTGGACTCGATGGCTCTTGTGGTCTCTTCCAACTCTATGATTCTATGATTAACCTTCCACCCCATCATAAATTGATAATAATGCTACCTCTGGATTTTCGGTCAGCTTTAACCTAGTGATTTCTCTTATCTCCTTACACACTTTTTGCCCCCCCAAAAGTTCATATTTACAGCCCCACCACATGTGAATATAAGTCCCAGTTTCCTGGCAACCCCTCCAACATAACACCAAATATCCCTTGTTTATTTGATTTAATCTTGCTGGTGTTAAATATCATCTCCAAACTAATTTATAATAATTTTCTTTTATTATTATAGACAACATTTTCAAAGTGTGCTTCTCCCATATTTCCCCCAGCTTAGACTATTTATCTGCCATGTTGTCTCCTTTTCCCACATCTCTTTTAATTGTTCTTGTTGATCCTCCATTTCTACTAATATTTTATAAATTTCACTGGGGTTTTTTTTTTGGCAATTCTAATTTTTTTTGTACAAAGCACCCTGGGCTTGGGTTTGACACTGGAAGGGCAAGGTGTAAGTGTTCTCAGTTAAATAAAATAAAATTAAGATCAAGCCAACCCTGTCTCTGAGCAGGAAGGAGCCATGTCTGCAGAATTGCCCTGTGATGAAAACATGGTGTGCTGCTGCGGACTGGGGTGACATCAGCCTGCCATCGAGTTTCTCTGTTATGCTGACGGCACTCCAGGAGCTCAGCCTGCACCTTGTTGCCAGGCAATGGCCAAACAATGCCAGGCCCTTCTCCCAGAAGGGCATCTGCTGGAGGTGCCAGCCCCTGCCAGGCTGCACAGGCTCCGAACCACTAGCGCAAAGCAAGGCGCCATTCAATAATCTACTGGCTCCCGCAGAGAGCAGGAGCCCACTCCGCTCTTTCGCTATTGGGCCCATTCAGAGGGGCATTCAAAGACATGTGGCTGGATAGCTCAGTTAGTACAGTAAAGGTAAAAGTAAAGGTAAAGGGACCCCTGATCATTAGGTCCAGTCGTGGCCGACTCTGGGGTTGCAGCGCTCATCTCGCTTTACTGGCCGAGGGAGCCGGCGTACAGCTTCCGGGTCATGTGGCCAGCAGGACTAAGCCGCTTCTGGCGAACCAGAGCAGCGCACGGAAACGCCGTTTACCTTCCCACTGGAGTGGTACCTATTGATCTACTTGCACTTTGACGTGCTTTCGAGCTGCTAGATTGGCAGGAGCAGGGACCAAGCAATGTGAGCTCACCCCGTTGTGGGGATTCGAACCGCCGACCTTCTGATCGGCAAGTCCTAGGCTCTGTGGTTTAACCCACAGCGCCACCCTCATCCCTCAGTACAGTAGGAGACTTAATCTCAGGGTTGTGGGTTCGAGCCCCACATTGGGCAAAAAGGTTTTTGCATTGCAGAGGGTTGGACCAGATGATAACAAGTCTTTGGGTCCTTATAGGTGTGAGATTTTGCCACAGTGAGCTGGCTAATCCATCAAGTGCTTTAGGAAATGATAGCTGGAGTGCAATTCTTTTTATTTTATTTAGTCAAGTGCAAATGCTGCACAGTGTGTCCCATCCAGCAGCAGACCACCCCAAACCTGCCACTCACTGCATCTTCACCAGAGCAGCCTTGGGTCCTTCCTGGGAGGAGACCTTCTCACCAAGGCTGAGTTCGTTCTGGCCTTGGCAGGGCAACGAAGGCTCTCTCCATCTCCGAAGGGTAGGAGGAATGGCTGCCCAAGCCAGCCGGCATGTGCAGGCAGAGTTCACAAAAGCCAAGAATCAGAAGCACCCAAAGAAGTATTGACAGGGAACTGAGCAGGGAGGGAGCAGAAGGAGCCAATTTACTAGCAGCCTTGATGAACTACTTTATAACAAAAAGGCACCTGGGTTGCTTACAACATAAACCTTTTGGGAGACTTTTTAAAACAACAGTGAAAAATACAACAGCCCCAAACCAATACTGGAAAGTAAACCGTACGGCTAAAACAGAACTAGACACTTTGAGATTGAAAAGGCTGAGAAAATTCCAGGAAGAGCCTTTGCTTGGCACCGTGAGCTTCTCTGGGAAGGACCTTCCATAGCCAGGGGGCCACCACGGAGGAGACCTTTTCTCCTGTGGAAACACCTGCAGAAGGGCCTTTGGGGAGGTAGGAAACCATGGGGAGGGGGGTATTCTTCAGGGGGCCTGATTCAAGCTGTGAAGGGCCTTCAAGGTCCAGGCCAGGACTTTGAATTGGGCCTGGAAAGGAGGAGGAGGAGGAGCAGGTGAAGATAATGAACCCCTGTCTTGATGTCCTCACATTGTCCAGTCCCTGAACTCCCTATTCTGAACTCAGTGAAGTTTCCAGGCCACTTTCCAAGGCAGCCCCCTCCCGCAAATGCAATATTCCCAGCTCCCCTAATAATAATAATAATAATAATAATAATAATAATAATAATAATAATAACAACAATTTATTTGTACCCCACCCATCTGGCTGAGCTTCCCCAGCCGCCACTCTGGGTGGCTTCCAATCAAGTGTTAAAAACAATACAGCATTAAATGTTAAAAACTTCCCTAAACAGGGCGGCCTTCAGATGTATTTTAAAGAGAAGATAGCTGCTTATTTCCTTCACATCTGGTGGGAGGGCGTTCCACAGGGTGGGTGCCACCACCGAGAAGGCCCTCTGCCTGGTTCCCTGTAACCTCACTTCTCGCAGGGAGGGAACCGCCAGAAGGCCCTCGGCACTGGACCTCAGTGTCCAGGCTGAACGATGGGGGTGGAGACGCTCCTTCAGGTATACTGGACCGAGGCCGTTTAGGGCTTTCAAGGTCAGCACCAACACTTTGAATTGTGGTCGGAAACGTACTGGGAGGCAATGCAGATCTCTCGGGACCGGTCTCAGGCCAGCGGCCACTCCAAGTCCCCAGTCTAGCTGCCGCATTCTGGATTAGTTGTAGTTTCCGGGTCACCTTCAAAGGGAGCCCCACATAGAGTGCATTGCAGTAGTCCAAGCGGGAGATAACCAGAGCATGCACCACTCTGGCAAGACAGTCCGCAGGCAGGTAGGGTCTCAGCCTGCATACCAGGTAGAGCTGGTAGACAGCTGCCCTGGACACAGAATTAACCTGCGCCTCCATGGACAGCTGTGAGTCCAGAATGACTCCCAGGCTGCGCACCTGGTCCCTCCACCCTCAGAGGTCGGGGTGTTTGTCTCCCTTTGCTTCTTCTGGCCACCTGGGAGGGGGGCTGCAAGGCAGAGGCAGCCCTGGGCGGTGTGTGGCTTGGCAGCTGCCCTGGCTGCCAGGTTCACACGCAGCGGCTGAAGGCTGAGTCATCTCTTCTGCGCCTGGTGTTGTTTAACTGGGCTGCCTCTTATTTGCCTTTCCAGGCGCAGGCGGCGCAAAGCAAACGGCAGGGAAGGGCAAACAGGAACAGGTGCGCAGCTCCCTCCTGCTCAAGCAAAGGCGATGCAGCAGCAGCGAGACTGGTCAGGGGAAGATGGAAGCCCAGGGCTGAATGTCCCGGCCCCGGCTGCTTCCCTCCAAGGACGGCCACACATGCACAAAGAAGGCCAGGGATAATAATAATAATAATAATAATAATAATAATAATAATAATAATAATAATTTATCACTTATACCCCGCCCATCTGGCTGGGTTTCCCCAGCCACTCTGGGCAGCTTCCAACAAGAGATTAAAAATACATTAAATTAGATGATGACGATAAAGATAATGATTTTTTAAACCTTCTAATTGCTTGTCACCCAAAAGTCTCCAAGCAACTTGCATGTATATAAAAACACACATACACACACATAACACCCTAAGGGGAAAAGGGGTGATCAATACTACCTAAAACTTAGGGAAACCGTGTCACAAACAACACACCCACGGTATGAATGATAGCGCATAACCTTAACTACGGTCAAATAATCAAGAGACCCCTCCCGCCCACTAATTAGCAGAAAAATAACTATTCCTGCCTCCCTTTCACTTCCCTGACCCACCCCAAGGTCTGCTGTCCTGCGAGGGGCGACTCCATCCTGCTTCCCCAGTGAGGAGCAGCAACAAGGTGAATGGGGAAAGTGGAAAAAAATTACCTTCGTACTTTTACTTTCCTAGTTTTCACATTCATTCTGTTCCTTCTTTCCAGGAACTTTGGGTGCAGATTATTTAAAATATGGTTTGTAGTCCTGAAATGAGTTTGTGAGTTGGAAAAATATTTGGGTTTTTAGTGTTTTTTTTATTTTTCGTCTTTTTTGTTGTGTCTTTATTTCTTTTAAAAATGAGGCTGCATTTTAAATTGTATTTTAACCTGTATATTAAATTAGTGTTTCCCCCCCTGTTATGTTTTTACTGTAATTTTACTGGTGTTAGCTGCCCTGAGCTGGGGAAGGCTGGGGAAGGCGGGGTATAAATAAAGATTATTCTTTCTTTATTATAAATGATGTTTACTAGTTTTGATCCCGGATTGTTGGTGTGGCTTGTTTTTTACTGGTAAATGAATAAAGCATTTATTCCCGGGGGCGAGGGGGCTCCTGAGCGCGGGCAGAGCGCCCTTCCTCTCTCTCCGGCCGGGCAGGGGCGCCGAGGGGCGTGGCCTCGGCAGGTGCGGCGTCTCTCCGGCCTGGCCCCGCCCCTCCCGGGCGCGGCGATTGGCTGCGTGGCGGCGGCGGCGTCGCCCTTCGCTACGGGGTCTCCGTCGCGCCTCCCGGTGGGCGCTCCTGGCCGCTCTCGGGCGCCGCGGGTTCGAGTCCCGGCCTGGGCGGGCGGGCGGGGGGCATGAGGAGGACGAGAGGCCCGGCGCCGCGCGGCACCGCCCCCCCGCAGCAGCAGAGGCCCCCGCGCCGCGGGAGGAGGAGGCGGCGGCGCCCCGGAGGAGGACGCCCGGAGCCCGGCCCGCCCCAGCCATGTCCCTCCTCTGCGTCCGAGGTGAGTCAGGCCCGGGGGGGGGGCGGCGAGGGGGCCGGGGAAGCGCCTCAGGGAGGACCAGGAAGAAGAGGCTCCCGCCGGCGCCCAGGGCTGTCCACCTTCCCTCGTTTATTAATAGGATTCCTCACAAGAAAAGGGAAAAGTGGGCAGCTATGGTGACGCCCCCCCCCCAAAGAAGAAGGCGCCCCCTTCCCTCTCTTCTGCAGGGCTCGGCAGTCAAAGGGTTAATGCAGGCGGGGGGGGGGTTGTTGTTTGTTTGTGGTGCTGCTTCGGCGTCTCTCTCTCTCGCCCCCCCCGAAGATGCTCTTCCCCTCCGCCTCCCGGACCCCCAGCGCCCCTGCCTCTCCTTCCCCCCCCCCAAGTGGGCCGGGGCTTCCTTCTGGACCAAGGGGCGCCGCTTCCCCCTCCAGCTGTGGCCCCCCCCAGGGGGGGGGTGGGGAGGAGGGAGACGGGGTCCGACCCTGGGGAGTTTTCTCCAGCTCGGCCTTCAAGCCACAGCTGTCAACTTTTCCCTTTTTAAAAGGGAAATTCCCTTCTTCCGAATAGGATTCCTCGCAAGGAAAGGGAAAAGTGGACAGCTGTGCTTAAAGCTGCGAGTCCACTAGACCCCTTGCCTCCTCTTTCCCGCAGTAATAAAGCCATGGGTTCAAAGAGCTCCCAAAAGTATTTCGATCAACTTTTAAGAGAAGAACTTGGGAGCTGGCAGAGGGAGACTGAAGGCAAGTTAGAAGCAGGCAAGGCGCCTGGTCCTGCGGTGACCAAAGGGCTCCCTGGGGTCAGGTCCAAGTTTCATTTTAGTGGTCAACGCTCTTATAGCAATACAAGGAAGTGAAATGAGGAGCTCCTTAATCTGGTGATGTCAGATGCTTACACACCTGGGCAGCAACACGGAAACAGCCCTCCTCTTACCTGTATTTGGGTAATAAAGGGCAAGTCAGGTGCCTAAGACAGCTCCCCCCCCCCTGTTTTTTTTGGCCAGGAACTACAGCATGTGAGGCTGCTTCTGAGAAAGTCCATTCCATTGTCAAAAAGCTATTAACTGCCAGAAAGTTATTCCCAATATTTAGTTGGAATCACCTTTCTTGCAACTTGAAGCCATTGACTTGGGTCCTACGCTCCAGAGCAGCAGAAAACAAGCTTGCTCCGTCCTCCATGTGGCAGTTCTGTAGAGAAGTGGGTCTGTACTAATGTATGTGCATGCCCACAACTCAGGATAACACGTCACACATCTGACGGATTGGACTGTAGTTTGCGAAAGGATGCTGGGCTGAACTTGTTAGTCTGTAAGGCAAGGGGGGAGGCGGGCTTATTTTAGACTCCCACTCACATCAGACTCAGCCAGTGGGGCCAGTGATGATGGATGTTGTCAGCCCACTCCGTCAACAGGGCCACAGGCTCCTCATCCTTCTTTTAACGTGGGAGTCGGTGGAGAAAAACCAAACACGTCACCTAAGAATACCAGTATCCTTAAAAGTCACAAATCCCATGTGAGTCTGCATGATTTTTGTGTGCCAAGGCTACATCATGCGCTTGCTGAAGCCTTATTGTCCCTCGATTGTCCAAATGATGCGCTGAAGTAGGGGAAGAGAACATGCTGCCATTGTATTGCCGCCTTGTGGAGACGGGCAAGACAAGTGTGTAGATGCTGCGCGTGGCAGCCGTGTTGGTGAGCTGCTTTTAGGTCAGCTGTGGGTCTGGAAATTCTGCATATGAAGTGGCTGGCTAAATTGGGGGACCTTTCTTCACAGTGCGCCGCTGATTTCTTGTGCTCTTGTTACTTTGGAACATAGGGAGCTTCCTTATACAGCGTCAGACCAATACTCCACCTATCTCAGTATATAATGAGCCTGTTGACAAAGCAGCGGATGGGCATATGTCGTGCTTATTCTGCACAGCTTGAACTTTTCGGCCACTGGAAAACCGCCAGTGAGCAGAAAAGCAAAATGCACGTGGTTTCTTTTCACCTGCTTCCTTATTTGAGCGTTCAATATTTTCATTGTTGCGCTTGCCAACTTGCATCTGCCAGTGTGTGTGAGAGAAGCCTACAGATTCCCTGTGCCACGGCAGTGCTGAGTGGAATAGGATTTGGCCAAAGCACTATAAAAATAAGCACTCTCTGCATCTATCTGCATATTTCTGAGCAGTTCTGTTTTAAGAGGAGCAGATGCTTTGCTGAAATCCATGATTATCTAACTCTGAACTCAACTATAGCCATTCACATGTGGCTTTAGCTAGGCAGCCCTCCTGCCTCCCCCATGCCTGAACCTCTGCTCTGTTAACCTGGGGAGGGGCAGGGGCAGGGAGAAAGGTGCTTCCTTAACTGAAGAGGGCCTTCTTTGTTTTCAAGGTTATGACTTATTGCTTTCTTATTGGCCTTGCACAGTCTCAATGCGTGGAAACATCAAGGATATTTGAGGCCTTACCAGGGGTAGCTTGCTTTTGCGGGGGGGCGGGCGGGGGCTGGATAGTGTCTACAGGAGTTCTTGAGCCTTGCTTTGTTTCAGAGGTTAGGCAGAAACCCTTTCTTCAGAATCTGCAGTTTAGCTTTCTAGGTTACAATACACTGTTTCTTGTGGACCACCTCCAGTCATTGAGCAGGAAAAAAAATGCTGCATGCACAAAGTGATTTACGAAGGGTGGTAAACAAGAAGAAACGCCTCCAAAAGAATAGGAATAAAGGCACTTGATGCGCAAGCTGTAGTTTTTACATTGCAAAGGCTTGGTTCCAGTTTTTGAAACTCAGGTGTATAAGCTAGGTGCCCAGCAAAAAAAACCCAGGGACAGGTAGGTCTCCAACAGTGAAGGTGCTCGATGGACCTCGGGGGGAAGGAAATTGCACAACTTACGCCCACCCCCAAAATACTGCCTCCCAATCCAGGATTCCCAGGGCAGGGTGAACCTAACTCAGCCCAAATCCTTACAGCAAATACCAGAGGAATGATGTTTTTCTTTTAGCAAATAGTTAAATAAAATAAACAAACATGAAATAAGAAACCATAACTAATAAAACACCAGAACTACAGCTAAGAACATAAACTACAATAACACGTATTAATGGTGTCTTTTATCATGTGGACTACAAACATAAGTGAAACTCCTTAAAAACAAACTCATGGGAACAACTATACAGCTACCGTGACTATATCTACATCTAAAAGATCAAGATGAAACTTAATCCAAACCATACGTGAAAGACAGTGCCGTATATAAACACCTCCGCCAAGACAAATCGGGCACCTGTGATAGTCCCCTCCCAACCAAATCCAGCCCAAACAGACCACCGGTCCCTCATTCCTCCAAGAGTTCCACAGCTTGAGCAACTCCTTCCACATCCGCTGCAAAGAGCAGTTCTGTGCTTCCCTGTGGGAGATTTCTACACGATTCCCAACCAAGTGTTCAGTGTCCTGTTCGGTATCCAGCCACACCATTCCCCCACCCCATTTCGGGGGTTTTTGGGACACCCAAACACCACATGTTTCCCCCTTAAATATTTTTTGTACAGTCATACCTCATGTTATGTTTGCTTCAGGTTGCTCGTTTTCAGGTTGTGTCCTGCGGCGACCCGGAAGTAGTGGAAAGGGTTACTACCGGGTTTCGCCGCTCGTGCATATGCAGACGTGCAAAATAATGTTATGTGCATGCGCAGAAGCGGTGAATTGCGAATTGCGTGTGCGCAGACGCGGGTTGCGTTCTTTTCAGGCTGCGAACGGGCCTCCGGAACGGATCCCGTTTGCAGCCAGAGGTACCACTGTACTTGGGCCAACCCTGAGGTTCCCTTGCTACTGCCTCCTTCTCGTCTATTGATGGTGCTGTTTTGGCTGCATAAGATCCAGTCCATGGAGAACAAGTTTGCTGTTGGTATAAAAGTAGTAATTGTCTTTCCACATCCTTCTCCTCTTGCCGTTTCTTCCAGAGCAGGAGATTTAACGGTGTCTTTGTTTCCGCCCCTGTTGCTACCATTAGAGGTTGAAGGGGGGCAGTGTTGGAGCCCGCCATGGGTGGACCATTCTGAAATAAACCCAAGGGAGAGAGAAGACGCGGCTGCAGCGTGTTGATTTTGGAACTGGCCATTAATTTTGTTAGCGATAACTGGGTTTTGACGCAAATGCTCATGAACGCCGTGCATATTTATGCGCTACCAGTGCTTGGGGAGTTTTACCTTTAAAAAGAGAGTTCAGTTTTAAACTACAGTGTCTGTGCATTTAGAATACTTTTAATATTGGAACAAGAGCGGATGCAAGGGAGTAATCAAAGAAGAGCGACATGGGGGGGGGGCAACATATTTCGGTCACTGACACGGACCACCAGGCACCAACAGTCTTCCTGTTTCCACTCTGCAGAAACTCTGGCTATAACCCATGGCTGGAGGGTTGTGTTAGCTGTTTGTGATGAAAAGATATGCTTTACGCAAAGAGTTGCATGTGAATCTTCACTTGTCCGGCTGGCAGCATTTGAAGGGCAAGTGCTATTTAAAAACTCCTCCAGGCCCCACAGCTCTTGTCACCCTCACAGTCAAGACAGAACCAACTGAAGGACCAGCCAATCCCAACGCCCTCCTTCTTTTCCCAATACCACCTGCTCTTCGTGCAATACATTTCCTTAATTTTTTATTATTTTTTTCATTTTACAGCAATCAACAAAAAAGATTTTTCACTACAAATTCCAGTATCTTATTTTGACCCCCTCCCCCTCTTCCTG
This sequence comes from Podarcis liolepis, assembly GCF_965112155.1. NCBI lineage: Eukaryota > Metazoa > Chordata > Lepidosauria > Squamata > Lacertidae > Podarcis > Podarcis liolepis. The sequence goes on from NC_139565.1 coordinate 64,928,915, forward strand.
CTGTTTCTAATGTTGATATCATTTTTTCTGCATTTCCAAATTACCGCATTTTCCCTGTGTATAAGATGCCCCCTATTTTGTGGGACTCAAAATTAAGAAAATGGGGGGAGATTGCACCCATGTATGAGACTACCCCCCTTTTAACATTATTTTTTAGTAAAAAAAACCTAGTGCTATACATGGAAAAGTATGGTAAACCTAAAGGTATGGTAACCCCAGCCAGATGGGCGGGGTACAAATAAATTCTTCTTCTTCTTCTTCTTCTTCTTCTTCTTCTTCTTCTTCTTCTTCTTACCCCATATAATCAATATTATGTCACTGCACGTCTTTACATCAATCCTGCGAATGATTTTATCTGTTTACAATTATTTTGTAAACATACAATAAAGGATTGCCACTCTATATTAAAGACTCTATCGTCTTGGTTTCTTATTCTTCCGGTAAGTTTCGCCATATCTGCGTATTCTAGTAGTTTTTGTTGCCATTCTTCTTTGGTTGGGACGTTGTCTTCTTTTCATCTTGGTGTTAACATCACACAGCCTGCCGTGGTCGCAGACATAAATAAATTTTTATACTGTTTAGGCATCTCTAATTCCATTGTCCCCAAAAGAATGGTCTCTGTTTTTTAAGAAAAATTAACCTTAAACATTTTTTTCAGCTCATAATATATCATTTCCCAGTAGACTTATACCTTCTTACATCTCCGCCACATATGCAAAAAGGTACCTTTATATTTCTCTTTATATTTCCAGCACATATTCGATTCAGATTTATACATTTCTGCTCATCTATTAGGTGTCAAATACCATCTATAAATCATGTTCAAATAATTTCCCTTTAACCCAAAACATGCTGTTAATTTCAAATCTGCATTCCAGAGTTGCTCCTGTGCTGACATTTCTATAATATGTCCTACATCTATTGCCCAAGGTGTCCTGGAGGATTTCACTTGTTCATCTTTTGTTTGCCATTCTGAGAGCATCTTGTGCATTTTTGACATCACTTTAAGAGTAGTGTCTGGCAGGTCTCTGTTTCGTTGAGATGTTTGACTCACAAAACCCATTTTAAAATCTGATTTAAACAGGTCGTTTAAATGGTGACACTGTAACTAAGTGTGCAATACATTTCCCATGAAATTTCATGACAAATAGGGACAGGTTGTGCTCACCTGGCAAGGGCCTAGTTCTTTGCGCCTGGGCCCAAGAGGAGCCTGACTAGAGTTTCGGGGGGAATCGGGGCTGAAATGCTTCACTCCGTTTCTGTTACTTCACTTCCATTCCCTTACTAGTTGCAACAGGTGTGGCAGTGAAATGCTTTCGGCACAGCTTCATACCGTCATGCCTCTAGTTACGTTCTGTTCAGGTTATGTCTTTTCAGGTTGCGTCCCGCGACGACCCGAAAGTAACGGAACAGGTTACTTCTGGGTTTCGCCGCTCACACATGTGCAGATGCTCAGAATGACGTCATGCGCAGAAGCAGCGACCCACGCAGATGCGTGTTGCATTCTACTCATGATGCAAACGGGGCTCCGGAATGGATCCCATTCGCAACCAGAGGTACCACTGTACTTGGCTTCCTAAGCGAGGTCCTCAGTTCCCCACCCTCTTAGCAATGCCCCTCTCTGAGGTCTTCCCGTTACTCTAACGGACCCAGGGGGTCTTGAGAGTCTTCTCTTTCTGGAAGATCTCCCCTCCTGACTGGAAGGAGACCCTGGTTTAGTCTGTCTTCCTGCAGCACCTGCCTCACCTGGCTCAGACTCAGCCCTCTATTTTGCTCCCAGACCCTCAACCCGCTCTTCCTATCTGAGCTGCGAGGCTCCTTCTTTTGGCTGTCGCTGGTCTCCTCAGGGTGGATGTTCCACTCAACTCAGAAGCAGCTCTCCATCAGGCAGACTCTCACCTAAGGCCACTCTCTCATCCAGTGTTAGAAACTCTGATATACAGTCATACCTCATGTTACGTCTGCTTCATGTTACGTTCTTTCAGGGTATGTCCCGTGGTGACCCGGAAGTACCAGAAAGGGTTACTTCTGGGTTTCGGCACTCGCGCATGCGCAGAAGCGCAAAATGACATCATGCGCAGAAGCGACAAATCACAACCTGCGCGTGCGCAGACACGTTGCTGCGGGTTGCGTTCTTTTCATGTTGCGAACGGGCCTCCAGAATGGATCCTGTTTGCAACCAGAGGTACCACTGTATAAGCGAGGTGCCAAATGGCTCTTCGAATCAGGGTTAAAGTCGCCAGAACAGAATGGCTGCTTGGCATTTGGGGGCCAGGTGCTCCAAAGTCGTCTTTTTCGACACCGCTATCTGGTTCCTGGAATTCATTCTGATGGTGCAGACGGAATATCGCGGATAGAATTCGATAGGATGTGTTGCTCGTGGGTGAGAGCGGTCTAGATCCAAGGACCCCCCGGGGGAGACGTCAGGCACCATCCTGGCACCCGGGCATCTTCTCTTGGTCGCAAGTGGTGCATGGGCAATTTCTGTAAGCGAAATATTGTTTTTATTTATTTTCATGGTACAGAAGATAACTTTTGAGAAAACAATTGTTGCAACAGTAAACAATGGATACAGACTTTTTATCATGCCATGTGTTAAAGTATCGTTTGATTGCTCTAAGAGATCACGCCACATTTTCCTGGGTGGAATCCTGCCACAGTCTGAACAATTTATGTACAGTACTCAATAAACATTTGACATGTGTTGTAAAAGGAATATGGTTTGTGTTTGCCCTTTGCTGCTCTCACCTGGCATGTTAGTTTCTCAGCCAATACTATTGGCCGGGCTCTGTTATACCAAGAATCAATGTTTGGCCCAACACTGGTTTTCCAACATCTGGCTATCTCCAGATGAGCAGCAGTCAGTAGAACGGCTAAGGGGGTCATCTTTAGGATACTTCTGAGCAGACAGGATCCTAAGCCCAAGTAGTGCTAGTGCAGAGGACATTTCCATTGTTTTGTTGTGTATCGAGCTTATTTCTTAGAAGACAGCATTCCAGAAGGCTTTGACGATGGCACTCCACCACCACATATGGAAATATATACCTTTGACTTAGCCTCCCCTCCGACAATTGGGATTGACTTCCTTCCATGTTTGGGATAGCCTCCCCCGTGTATAATGCAGAAATTTTAACGAGGCTTCCTTTGTTTTTGCAGAAACCACAAAGCCCCCCATTTTTTCTTTGGCCGTATTCTAGTGTTATTAGAGCTTTATAACTTGGGTCAGCTGGAGGTTTGGGGTCTGGGGGGCTTGTGGGCTCTGCTCCGGGATCAGACCCTTCCTTCAGGACCTGTTCCTCTTCTTGCCTCAGACTCGCCTCATGCTGTTGTCTTGAGTTTCTCACTTCATGTTCGTTTGTGACCGTTTTCTTTTTTCTTAAAGCTTGGTTTACGTTTCAGTGAGCCACTTCTTTTTCTCAAAGGAGAATAAGCTCTGCTGAGGAAAGGCGTAGAATGTCCTAAACTTGGGGGTGTGATGGGATATTCCCCGTTTGCCCTTTGGATTGGTTTTATTCATCATCCCCCGCGTCCACAACCATTTTGAAAGTGGCTCTCATCTCAAACCCGGCCCTGTCTCTGTCCCTCTCCCACCCCAGCCCTTTCCCTATCTGCGCCTCTCCCTCAGAAACTGGATCCTTTTATTTTCCCTCCCTCTTTGTAGCCATTCGGAGAGAGGCTTCCACCCTCCCGTGGAATCCTGAGATCCTTTATCCCCAAACTCTCCTTCCTGCCTCCCTCTGGAGATTTTGGGATCTTTCTTCCCTTGAGGTATCAGAGGACACAGGGCTCACTGCATCTCCACTGTGGTTTGCATTTGTCCAAGTGTTGGGAGCTTGCAGCACCTGCTGTGGCTGCAGAGACCACAGCGGGAGAGACGTGTTTTGTTGCAGCTGGGGCAGAGGAAGGTGCCCGGCTGTGTTGCTGCAGATGCACCAGGGCGTTTCTTCTCTTTTTGCTCCTCACAGCGGTCATTCCTCCTCTTGTCTCTGCTGTAGACGCACAACCTTAGTTGGATAAGAACCAGGCACCTTGCTTATCCACATGTATTTCCCATAATGAACATAAGCTTCCCGATGTCAGGGTAGTTGCGTCCAGGGAGAGCGGGCTCCTCTGCTACGGTGCCTGTGTCAGCTCAGCTTCTGCCGGCATTCAGCTCCAGGTGCCAACACTTTACAGTTTTCCGTAGTCAAACATAATAAGAAGAGATGCAGAGGCAACTCTTCCCTGAAACCCCGCAGAGCCCCTGCCAGGCAGTGCAGGCCGCAAAGGTGGGAGGAGTGAGATGGGCGGACCAGGGGTCTCCCTCAGTACAAGCCGCATTCAAAACTCCCATTGTTCTAGGCGCATTGGCGACGGGGAATTTCATTAGCGTGAGCAGTTCCTGAGCTCTGGCTGCAGTCCTGCGCCTAAGATTTCAGATTAAAACTTTAGAGTGGAAGGAGAGGGGGACCTTTTTCTGCCTCCCCCTGCCAGCTACTCTTCAAAGACAGGAGAAGAGACCCTCTTAAGAATATTAGGGGGGGTGGGCAGGGGAAGGATTAGAGCATGTGAAAAAAGAACATAGTATTTTAGCTGCAGTTCATTCATTTTCTGTTTGTATTCTTGTTATTAAAAAAGTGTGCCTAGACATTCCGTTGTTGCGCCCACAACCTCAGTTTAAGGTGCCCTTTTGCTCCTAACTTTTCTATCTCAGTTTCTAACACTGATTACAAGGCCAACCCCCTTTGCTCCTGTATCTCCCCATCACTTCTTTGGCTGCGGCTTCTGCAAAATCCAAGCAGCGTTGTCTCTCCCTCATTTCCTCCCTTTATCACTTCCTATTGTGCTGTCGTCAATGAAAAGGTGCTCTCCACTTTGACATTGTTTGCTGGTTCAATGATCTCATCTGTTTGCTCCTCACCATTAAACTTTGTTCTGTGGCACCTTCATAAAGTTGGCCAAGCTTTTGCTCTGAAGAGGATTCCTCTTGAGAGTTTGATCTGAGAGTTATTTGCAGTAATTTAAAATGAGAGTATCTGATTCAGTATTCGGGAAAATGAATATAATTTTGTCGCACGGCAAGGCCATCCTACGTCAGTGTTCAGCTTTAATTAAAACACTTCTAGTTAATTGAATCCTCCCTCCCCCTCCGTTTCTTCTCATTCTTCTCCTTTGGATTTTTTAAAATGGGGAAAAACATCACTGCAAAAAATGAGGAAGAGGAAACCAATCCTTAAAGTGCACCCCCTCCTGTGGGAATAGAACTGGGGGCAATTAAGAGAGGCTGTTGGAAGGACAATTAATAATCATTTTATCACTAATCCCCCCAGTTGCGCTCACCAGGAAGCAATAAAATGGACTGAACCCGAAGCAGGAAGTTTTTGCTTAAAGGCAAAGGAGCCTTTAAAAGCCTGCATTTGTACCTTTATCATCAAAGAAATCACTACAAATGTCTCGAAAATGGGAGATGTCTGGCTTCATTGAGCCAAGAGTGAGGTCTGGGTGATCTGTTGAAATTGGGTGGGAAAACGTGGCAATGGGTGGCAATTGCAGAGAGCAGGCGTGGAAGCAGCCCTAGAGCTTGTGGCTGTTGCTTACAGGCAGCGCAGGCACCTTGGGGGCCAAATAGCACCTGTCCCCCCCTCTGCCCCTCTTCTGGAAGAGGAAGGAGCCAAGGGGCCCGTGGCCTCCTCTCAGTCCTGCTGAGCAAAAGCCCAACCTAGTCCCTGCTCTCCTTTTCCAAATGTCTGCTTGCCCCACTTTTATACCTAGAAGAGGTACAGAAAAGGCAGGTGCAAATATTATTCCTATTCTGTTGGTTATCAGCGTGTCGCTGGCTATGTCTGAATCAAAGGTTAGCTCTTCGTCTGCTGTGGGACTCTAGGATCCCTCCAGCCTGTTGCGTGTTTGTGGTGTATTCTTGAGGCATCAGGCATAAGCCTGCATTTTATTAATGTTTGATCAGGGCTTGTATATTAAAGAGGGCTTAGATTTTTAAAAGTTTCATGCCAGGCAAGAAGGCTAGCTGCTTAAGAAAACACTGACAGTGTTTTCTTCCTAGACAAGGGGCCCCTTGATTGATAGCAGAAAACAATTCTCAAAGTCGTAAAAGCTGAAATTACAGACTGAGTAAGGACACTGACCCTACATGTTATAGAAGATAAAAAAGGCAGAGATAAACATAATTAATAGTTGGTAAATAGTAAAATAATGCCAATGTGCCTCCCAGTAAAATGAGCCAGATCTTCTTTCCAAGGTTAAAAAGGCCAAGACCAAATGGAGAAGCATTTAGCTGGCAGAAATTTTGGGAAGTCTTTTAAAGCTGTTTCTTTCTTAAACTGAGAGAGTTTAAGGGCAATAAATGTTGGGAAGAGCTAATGAAAACAAAGCAGCTGGCTGAAGCAGCTGGCTGAAGGGGGGGGATGCAAACTGAAGAGGTTTCTTCTGAAACTGTTTTAAACTGAGTTCCTTTTTTACAAAGACCTTATTCCTTTTAAGAGGCTACTTGTGTTGTGTATTAAATATATTGGCTTAAATGTAATTATGCAAAGGATTTAACAAATGCTAGAAGAGTTGTATTTTGTAATTAAGTCAGCCAGCAGTTTAGCCCCCCTGCCAGACAGGAAGACGCCATCAAATGCTGTCCTGATATATTAGCTGTCAGACATTTGTTTAGAAACCTTCAAATGAAGGAGATCTTTCAATGTTGATGTGAAACTCAAGATCCTTGACATATGTTTAAGATAAAAATTTAAGATTAACCATTTGTTTTAGAAGGCAATAGGGCAAGGAGGGCAAGAGGTGAGCTGGTAATTAAGATTCCATGTAAGATATATTATTACTTATTTGTCATTTATATATAGCTCTTTGTCCTCCATATAAGGACAGGAGGATATGGGTGTATCTTTTTGTGATTGGTTCTAGCAATCAGCCAATAGGAAATCCAACCAGGCTGATTGGACAGAGGCAGCCACAGGAGGAGCAAAGGGGGCTGGATTAAGGGAATATAAGTGCTGGCCATAATGGCAGGAGGCCAGGCCAGAGCTTGGTAACCATATACCACTGTGCCTCTCATTTATTTGTCTGACAAATAAATAATTATTTTAATTTCTCTGTTGCTGCGTTGAATATTTCATTCCAGCTAAGCGTTAACCACAAGCAGGGTGCTACATTCTGAAACGTGTTCCTGACACAATAGTAGTGCACTGGTGATGTTCTGCCACACTTCCTCAGTGCTACCACACAACTGCTTTCCGAAGGGGCTGCCGCACAACAAAAGCAGGAGAATAATAAACCTGAGCATTTGTGGTGTAAAAGTTCTTGAATTTCAGCAGGAAGTTAGAGGACGCGCGCAGATTGGAAGTGAAGCGGTGTGAGGCTGGATGGCTCAGTTGGTAGAGCATGAGACTCTTAATCCCAGGGTTGTGAGTTCGAGCCCCACATGGGGTGAAAGATTCCTGCATTGCGGGGGGTTGGACTAGATGATCCTGGTGGCCCCTTCCAACGCTGCGGTTCTACGACTGCCGCAAAACATTTGGAGGTACGAACAATGTTGAAAGTCAGATCACACGTGACCACCCTGATAGCATCATGAGCATAAACCATCACGAAGGTGCAATGCTTGTGCTCCAACCGGTTGCATAAAGTCAGTGAAGTTTGGCAGAGAAGTCCATACATTTGCAGGACTGTCTTGCCAGGGAAGGCTGCTTCTCATGAGCAAATAATTTTCCAATACAAAGGGATTTAACTTTAAACCAAATCTAATCAGAAACGTCTCCTTAGGGGAAGTTGCAAATTAAAATAGAATTCAATTTAGAATTTAACGTGCACATGCTTTGATGACAGGGAGGAGGATTGCATGGACTGTGGGGCAGTCATGGTTCTGGGCATGAAATTGACTTCCTAATTGCTTTTTGAAGAAATAACTGTATGTGCTTTTCAAAGCAGAATCTTCTTGGGATATTCCCATTCCTTAAAATGGCCTAAATTATGGTTTAAGTTCCCCTCCCCTCCCCTTTTTTTTGTTTGGGGAAGCAGGTCACCTGAAAGAATGGCCTGTCTCTCTTGCCAGCGTCAGCAGGATTAACATCCCATAATCTCAGTGATTGAATTAGAGATTTCATTCCTGTCCTCAGTGCTCAGTTCAAACCAGCAGCTGGGCAGAAACTTAAGGATGATTCTTGAATGGGGAAACAGCAGGAATCAGCTGAACCCTCAAACCCTGCAGCTCCCGCAACAAAATTAAGAAAACAAACAAAAAATTCCAAATTGGCTCCAGTTGTGGTAGGGAACACATTGAAGCGTCCAGACCGCTCGTGACCTCATGAAATTACATAGGGACTTTATTTAGTAATAAGGAAGTGAGCTTTCTATTTGCTGTGTGCATGCCAGTTGTGTATCTTGGCACAACTGACCAGTTGATGGAAGCGTACTTATTAATTAATTAAACTTATATCCCTCCTTTTCTCCCAAAGGAGTCTTGGGGGTGCTTACCTAGGGGGTCCTGCAATGGTAAGAACCAGTGTGCCGGGCGGCCTTAGTTAGGTTTCCAGTGATGCTTCCAAGGATGGCCATCTTTTCCTAAATAGGTAAAGGTAAAGGGACCCCTGACCATTAGGTCCAGTTGTGACCGACTCTGGGGTTGCAGTGCTCATCTCGCTTTATTGGCCGAGGGAGCCGGTACAGCTGCCGGGTCATGTGGCCAGCATGACTAAGCCGCTTCTGGCGAACCAGAGCAGCGCACAGAAACGCCGTTTACTTTCCCGCTGGAGCAGTACCTATTTATCTACTTGTACTTTGATGTGCTTTCAAACTGCTAGGTTGGCAGGAGCAGGGACCAAGCAACGGGAGCTCACCCCATTGCGGGGATTCGAACCGCTGACCTTCTGATCGGCAAGTCCTAGGCTCTGTGGTTTAACCCACAGTGCCACCCGCGTCCCCTTTTCCTAAATAGCCAACAATTAATCACAGCTCCCCAGTGATGGGCTTCATCCATTTCCCTCCCTGCCTCTGATTCTCAGTGCCAGCTCAGATGGACAAAAAGTCGTCCTATGGACAGCAAGGGATGGTTCTGGTCTGCTTGACTCCCGGGCAGTGGACAGAGATGAGGATCACAGGAAGCTGCCACATAGCTTGGCTGTTGTTCCACCTGGCTCAGCCTTGTTCCCTTGGACTGGCAGGGCTCTGCCACATCGCAGGCAGAAAGGGCCTCCCCAGCCCTGCTACCTGGATCTTTTAAATAGGAATATTTACATAAATAAGGGAAGCAATCAGGGATTGAACCATGGACAGTTTGTGCTCTTCCATCGAGCCATGATCCAGGTGTGGCCTAGGCCAGGCAGAGGGGGAAGTTTGAGCAAATTGGCAATGGGGTTGCCATTTCACAAATGACCATAAAACCCCCCAGAAAGGAGTCTTATAGGGTCAGATGCTGAATCTGCCAGTGCTTGCAAGACCAGGTCCCAGTCGCTAGAAGAGCTGCATGTGGCTTGAAGCAAAGGCCTGATTGCACAGCTGCAGCCTGGAGCCTGGAGCCAGAACCAAAGCCACAGTGTCTGCACTTGGCAGCTACCTGCTCAGGGAAAGTTTGCCGCTGTCAGCTCATTGATGTTCGGAGGACTCTTTCAGCCTTGGTTACCTGCTCTCAGCTTGATTCCATGGCTGCAGGAAGGACAGGAACATAGGGTTACAGGAATTCTAAGGTCTTTTATGTATAAAATAAATAACACATACATAAGTACCGGTATATAAACCACGTGTCTGAAATAGTACAGGAGAACAACCCTGAAGCCATTTTCACTCTCCCAAATGGACCTCAAATATTTCTCTGCAAGGAGGAAGGAGAAGGGGAAAGTTTCCCAGTGGTCTTTGGACCGTAGGGGCTTACACCTCCCTGGAAATACAGCCTGGCAAGTATCTGTTAAGCTGAGCACACTATCAATATGCGGAAGAGATTCAGGAACTAAGGATCTACCATCTCCCAAGGAATGGCCAGGTTACCCAGAAAAGGCAATCAGATAAGGCCTTATCAGGTATCCTGGCAGACAGGAGAGAAGCAACACACTCCAATTTCTGTTGGGGACCAGGGGCGTAGGAAGGGGGGGGCAGGCCGCCCAGGGTGCCATCATGGAGGGGGGTGACAAATTATCAAGGAACAATTACTGCCCTATGGCGTTTCCGTGCGCTGCTCTGGTTCGCCAGAAGTGGCTTAGTCCTGCTGGCCACATGACCCGGAAAAACTGCCTTCAAACGCTGGCTCCCTCGGCCTATAGAGTGAGATGAGCGCGCAACCCCAGAATCGACTGGACCAAACGGTCAGGGGTACCTTTACCTTTTTAGGGCAGTTCATAAAAAACTTTTTTTTAAAATGCCTGCTCCAAAGGTCTTATCTTACTACACTAAGGATTATATAGCTATATATGAAATTTCATGCATATCAGTTAATATATTGACCCTCCTCCACGAAAATAGCTGTTTACTTGGCCTTTTTCCTGTGTCATGAAGGCTGAGATTTCAATTCAGTGGCGCACTTACTGTTCCCAACATTAACCCTGCGGAAAGCCATCTAACTAGACTTTAATTTGATGTTGACTTTTTCTAGGAGGTAATTTAATTATTATTTGATTTTATACCAATGTTATGTGTCTGATGTTAGCCGCCCTGAGCCCAAGTTTATTATTATTATTATTCCTTTGTAAGAAAATATGAAATAACGTAAAACCATTTTTGCCGGCAAAAAATAAGAATAAAAAAATCAGTGTGTGTGTGGGGGGGGGGGCGGTGACAAGAAATTTTCTGCACTGAGTACTACCTGACTTTCATACGCCTCTGCAGGGGACCACCCCTTTCTGTGATGTATGTATGATGTTTTGGGGGGTGGTCTTGAGCTTCAGGGTGGGCAATTTCAAAAGTCTATATAAAGGCTTGCACACCAATGGGTTCTCTCTGGGTTCTCCCTTTGTGGGTGAGCAGGGGACCCCGTTGCAAGAGTTTAATAAAGATCAGGCTTTGCTTCTCAATATTCTCTGCTTGGCCTCTGTTATTTTCTTCTACTCATAGAGACCTACATAAGGACTCTATATGGGCTCTTAGATACCCCATAAGGGAAAGGGAGCAGTTTTTTTTCTTACAACAATAGGAAGTTGCCTTATACCAAGCCAGACTATTTGCCCCTGTTGTCTTCTCATGCTGGGAGAGGCTTTCAAGAGCCTCAAGCACAGGCTTTTCAAATTACAGTGGTACCCCGCAAGACGAACGCCTCGCAAGACGGAAAACCCGCTAGACGAAAGGGTTTTCCGTTTTGGAGGCGCTTCGCAAAACGAATTTCCCTATGGGCTTGCTTTGCAAGACGAAAGCCCATAGGGAAATCTCCGGGACAGCGGGGAAGCGCAGCGCGTCTTCCCCACTGTCCTCGGACCTCCTCCGAAGGCTGGCGGTGGGGCGGAGAGACCTCCTCCCGCCGCCAGCCTTCGGAAGCCTGCTCCAAAGCCTGGCGGTGGGGCGGAAAGACCTCCTCCCGCCGCCAGCCTTCGGAAGGATGCTCCGAAGGCTGGCGGCGGGAGGAGGTCTTTCCGCCCCACCGCCAGCCTTCGGAAGCCTGCTCCAAAGCCTGGCGGTGGGGCGGAAAGACCTCCTCCCGCCGCCAGCCTTCGGAAGGATGCTCCGAAGGCTGGCGGCAGGAGGAGGTCTTTCCGCCCCATCGCCAGCCTTCAGAAGGATGTCCTGAAGTCTTGCGGTGGGAGGAGGGTTTTCCTTCCCACCGCCAACATTCAGAATGCTGTTCTGAATGTTGGCGGTGGGGAGGAAAAACCCTCCTCCCACCGCAAGCCCCGGGAACAGAGGAGAAGCGCCGCGCCCCTTCCCCTCTGTTCCCGTACCTGTCCTGAAGGCTTGCGATGGGGAGAAAAGCCCTTCTCCGCACCGCCAGCCTGGCAAGCGGTTTCCCTAGGAACGCATTAATTGATTTTCAATGCATTCCTATGGGAAACCGTGCTTCGCAAGACGAAAAACTCGCAAGAAGAAAAAACTTGCGGAACGAATTAATTTCGTCTTGCGAGGCACCACTGTACTGGTCCTTTGAACTGGAGAGGCTGGGGATTGGACCATCTGCTTCCTTTGCCATTGAGCTACCATTCCTCCGGCGCGGCTGCCCCCTCTCTTTCATTCCTGTGGGCAGGATCCTTCCCAAGGACCTCATTCCCTGTCTGGTGCTTTCACTTGTCCCACTAGACGGAGAGCCACTTGTCCTCTTTCGGAGCCCAGCCTCTGGCACAGAGCTGGAAAAGAGAATGTCTCTAGAGGATTCTGTGCTTTGTTTCTGTTTGTGAGGTTGAACCTGAAAAGGTCAGTTGCCCATGAAAGCCTCTCACTGCGGCCCTTGAACTGCTGAGCCTCTCAGCCTTCTGCAAGGATTCATCACGGACATCACATTTTCTTCAGTAACAGCCACATTCTAATTTATGTCATAATATCCGATTTGTCACGCTCGTTCACGGCCAGCTGCCGAAGGCCTCATACATGATGTGAACCAAATCCGTTTCCCATAGTAAAGCAAAATTTCTGCCAGAGGAAGTACTGAATGAAAAAATCCAGAAATTTGATGAGTGTATTATCTAGGAAGGATATTTTTGGTGCTTGAGCAAAATAAGATACTGGGAAAGGTAGATTCCCCAAAGTTATCTATTTTCTTTTGCACCTGGCTATTTTTAATTTTGAAATGGAAATTAGGGGGAGGAGGAAACAGAGAATTTTCAGAGCGGGGTTTGTTCATACAGCGTTTGCAGTCCTGGCCAATGCAGCCCAACACAAGGCGAGAGAGAGGAAGTTCCGCTAGGAGTAGAAGTTAGATCACATCAAGCTAAGTATCAGTGGCTGGTCTGTAGCTGCCAATACAAGATAAAAACACAAATGAATAGTTAAAAACAGCAAAACAATAACCCCCCGAAACACATTTAAAAGGCTATAGAATATTAACCAGCCCAAAGTGTGGTTGAAGAGGAAAGTTTTCTCCTGGCACCTAAAATATATGTAACAACCCCTGCGGAGAGAGCATCCCACAAATGGGGAGCCACTGCAGAAAAGGCCCTGTCCTCATGTTGCCACCCTACGGACATCTTGTGGAGGAGGCACACGAAGAAGGGCCTCAGAGGATGATTTCGGAGTCCAGGTTGGTGCATATGGAAAGAGGCAGTCCTTGAACTATTGTGCTCCTGAGCCATTAAAGGCTTTGTAGATCAAAACCAGCACTTGGAATTGGGCGTCCAGTGCAGTCGAACCAGGATCGGTGTGAGATGCTCAAACCATCTTTCCCCGATGAGCAACCTGTCTGCCAAATTCTGCAGCAGCTGAAGTTTCCAAACCATCTTCAGGAGCAGCCTTTTCTGATTAAAAATAAAGGTAAAGGTAAAGGGACCCCTGACTGTTAGGTCCAGTTGCGGACGACTCTGGGGCTGTGCGCTCATCTCACTTTACTGGCCGAGGGAGCCGGCATTTGTCCGCAGACAGTTTTTCCGGGTCATGTGGCCAGCATGACTAAGCCGCTTCTGGCGAAACAGAGCAGCGCACGGAAACGCCGTTTACCTTCCCGCTGGAGCGGTACCTGTTTCTCTATTTGCACTTTGACGTGCTTTCAAACTGCTAAAGTGGGCATACAAACTTTCAGATTGTACCGTCCTGTATTCCTGACTTTAAATCTGGTAATGGCTTAACCTGCAAACCCAGTGGGAGATAATGGAATCATTCTAAACTTTCTGAAAACTCCCAGGATTGTGCAAATTGTATGTGGCTGGCAAAAGCACCGCAGAAGATGGATTTCTGTTCATGAAACTCAGTTTGCAAATGGGACACATCAGGTTATATGATTCATTAAACCAGTTAGCTGTAGGAAAGAAAGAAAACGGCTCTTTCTTGTGTTGCAGCTCCCACTTGAGAAGCAAAGCGTATTCGTCCACTGGGCTCTGTGCAGCCTCCAGGGAATCAGGGATGCTTCTCTGCCGCCTGTGTGTCAAAAGGATGTTACATAGAGGAGGGAGAAAGGTTGTTTTCTGCTGCTCCAGAGAAGCGGACATGGAGCAATGGATCCAAACTACAAGAAAGAAGATTCCACCTAAACATTAGGAAGAACTTCCTGACAGTAAGAGCTGTTCGACAGTGGAATTTGCTGCCCAGGAGTGTGGCGGAGTCTCCTACTTTGGAGGTCTTTAAGCAGAGGCTTGACAACCATATGTCAGGAGTGCTCTGATGGTGTTTCCTGCTTGGCAGGGGGTTGGACTCGATGGCCCTTGTGGTCTCTTCCAACTCTAGGATTCTGTGATTCTACATCCTTAGACTGTTCAGCAAGAATTGCCTTGGGTGTGAGGAGTGAGGATTGGGGAGCGGCAAGGAATCTCATCTCTCAAATGAACTTGCTGTCTACAGTGCGGTTTCTTTGTTAAATGAACTTGATTTTATCTTCTTCTGACCCTCTAAATAATCTTTAAATACCCAGAATGCTACTGTTATGAACGGGATCCATTCTGGAGGCCCGTTCGCAACATGAAAAGAGCGCAGCCTGCAGCGGCGTGTCTGCGCATGCGCAGGTTGCGATTTGGCGCTTCTGCGCATGCGCGTGACGTTATTTTGCACTTCTGCGCAAGTGGCGAAACCCAGAAACAACACTTTCCAGTACTTCCGGGTCACCACGGGACGTAACCTGAAAGAACGTAACATGAAGCAAACGTAACATGAGGCATGACTGTGTTGGAGAGGTCTCTCTTCAGCTATCATGTAGCAATGTGTTTTGGAAGAGGAGTTTGTGGGAAGCTGGGATCCACAGTAGTTGAGCTATGATTCATGATGGAAGTGCAGAATGCCGTCCTGAACCTTTGCTCTGTCATTTTGACTTTGTGTCCAAAGGAGAGATAGTTGGTGTTCAGGGATTTGCCACCCAAAGGCATGATGGCATAAATGGAAGGAGCGACTGTTCTGGCACAACCCCAGGCTCAGCGGCCTGGCAGGTGGCACTCGCATGCTCTTATCTCCCTTCAGGTTCCTTTCTAGTGAAGGGAAGCTGACGCTTTTTTGGAAACAAATCTGTTTCCTGTTCGTCTGGTGCAGTTGTGCTTTAAGAAAGTTCATTTGAAACTTCAGCCTGAGTGGATGGCAGGAAAGCAAAATCTCTGCCAACAGAGCAGGAGAACACAAGTGGTTTATGACCGGTTTTTACATGGATTCTGTGGCACTTCCTTCCTTCCTTCCCAGTCAAGGAACGTCACACTGCAGGCTTGAGAAGAGAGCAAGAACATACAGGAAATGCACAGGAACGCTTTCCAGTATTACCAGGGACAGGACTTCCCTGTGGCCAGAACAGTGGGCCTGCTCAGGACGGGGTTGGAAAAACGATTCAGAACGATGGCTTTTGGGAGAAGAGTTCAGGAGAACAGCTTGTTCAAGGGTGGCATGTCGCTGACTTCTCCCTGCTTTAGGCCTTGTTTTCTCTTCTTCAGACACACAGTACTTAAATGCAGCTGAAGTAGAATTCATTTTGCATTATGGTGAATGAATAGCAAACCATGCCCTGGATTTATATAATCTTTTTGCCATCTGGCCATTCTTTCTCTCTTGCTACGCTGACTGCTCCATCTCCCCCCCCCCCAATATCCAGTTCTAAAGGCGAAGTTGAGCTTTTTGCCCCAATATCTCCAGCTGACTTTGCTTCCTGCTGTTAGGAATCACCCTTGCGCTGAGGGATTGCTTTATTCTGAAGCCTTTGGAGATTAACAAGAATATACAAAAAAGAGGGAGTGGAGCTAATTGTGTCTTCTGAACAGGCCTTTGGGCTTTGTGGCTGAGAGATCACAGAGCCAAGTAACCCCTCTGCCACTCTGCCTTATTTATCCAAAGAGGAGGGACCTGCTGCTTTGGCGTGTTTTTGAGTTGGTTGTTTCTTGCTTTTTAGTACTTGAGTTTTTCTTTGAATTAGAAAGGTGGGATAGAAATCCCTTATGGCTGAATTAAATCATGGCCAAGTCACTTGCAGTAGCAAGCATCTGTTATCATCTGTAAAAATTACCAACCAGTACACATTTTTGCCACTATACCTGCCTGCACACACAGACAGACTTAATTATATTATCTATGTTATTTTACCCAGGCAATTGCCTTTTCACCCCACCTCTTCCAAGGAGCTCAGGGTTCCCCCTCTCCCATTTTGACCTCATAACCCTGTAAGGTCTGGAGCAGGCATAGGCAAACTCGGCCCTCCAGATGTTTTGGGACTACAACTCCCATCATCCCTAGCTAACAGGACTAGTGGTCAGGGATGATAGGAATTGTAGTCCCAAAACATCTGGAGGGCCGAGTTTGTCTATGCCTGGTCTGGAGTGAGTGGCTCAAGGTGGGATCGACTTGATTTAGAGTTATATTGTTGTCATTGTTATTCATATTTTATATCCTGCCTTTCTGTAATGCAAGTATATGCAAGGCACAAAAATGCAGATAAAATATTAATAATCTGAAATGATAATTGAAAGCTGTATTTGGACCACATTTTTAAAGAGGACTATCTTTAAAAAAGCCCACTGAAACAAAACTGTTTTCAGAGCCTGCATAAAAGCGAGCAATGAAGGGGCCAGAAGTACCTCTTGGGATGGTTGCTCCGTATTCTGGGTGCCACAACGCACAAGGCCCTGCTGCCTGCTTATACCTGCCCTCTTCCACTGGCAGGGAGATGGAGAGTCCTTGGGCAGGCGTGTTATGGGAGAAGGCCACCCCCAAAGAGGGCGCATTGGTTGTCTGGTTGGGGTGTTTGCCTTCCCTGTTTTCCCAAAGGCTTCCCCATCTAATCGCCTGAAGGCCTTTTGCTCACCACTGGCGGCCAGGCAGGTGGCTCCTTGACACTTGTCTGAGGCAAGTGTGTTAACTTCCTGGAAGAGGTCCTGATCCTTTCTCTTTCCCGGTCCTCTTGCTCACCTGCTGCTGTCTCTGCTGGGCTCCCGATCCTTTTTCTTCAAGGGGGAAGCAGTGTGGGCTGATTCCAGGCATGCACACACGCAATCTTAATTCAGCATTTGGGATAAATATTTACTTCTTTGAAAACTGAGCCATAGTGTTGGGTCATTAAATAGGAAGGGCGAGGGAAGGCCATAGCTTAGGGATGCCTCGCAGGACCCTGCGTTGGTCCATGTGGAGAATCTCTTTGGATTTCTCCCCAGGCTTGCTTTCGCCATCCTCAGGTGTGTAGTTCCAGACCTTCCTTTCTTGACAGATAAGAGTTACTAAAAAAGTAAAAATTTGCAAGAGCTGTGCTCTTTCTTGTTTCTTTTGCTTCTTCATTCCTATGCCCTCTTCTGGAACTGTGTGTGTGATACTGCTGCTTCAGGATCAGCAGCACATCTGTATCAGGAACCTATCCAGATGTTCCTCGTGGCTCTGCAAAGCTCAGTATCTAGGCCACAGCTTGTGTTCTCGCTTTCCATCTTTTCTGCACCGCCCCCCCTCCAGCTGACCTGAGCATCCGCAGCAACATGGGAGATTATCACCCGGTGCAGTTCTCTCCTATCAGAGGGCTCTGCTGCTTTCTATGGGCTGCCAGGTTTGCTGACAGCGTGTTCCTCTGTCTGAAACGAGATCAGATGTGGCAGAGCTAATTGCCTCCAGTCTGCTGAGTTTTGAAGCACAGGAGTTGGGGGGGGGCAGCTTCCGGGTGTCAGGCAGGACAGTTAAGAGTGGCTGTTTGTTTCCTCCCCGCCCCCAGGGGTTTGCTCTTAATTGGACAGTATGGTACCTGCTCATAGTTTTGGCAGAGAGAAACCAGAGGCTGGATAGTTGCTGTGTGGATTCAAAGGAAGAGTGTGTTTAATGGAAGAGCTTTAGCGTAAAAGCGTGCTGGAAGTTGCAGTTGGAGCTGTCATGAATCACACACACACACACACACACACACGTTGTCCCGATGCCTCTATACTGTGAGAGGGGATAGTTCATGCAGCGAGCAAGCTGTCACTTGCTGGTAATTGGGCAACTGGTGGCTTAATTGAAGACAGACAGAGCTCCTTACTCAGGCAGGTGAAAGGGAAAAAAGGAAGAAGAGAGGAAAGTGAATGGGGCTTACAGGCTCCTTGCTTCCCTTCAGGGCTCCCTTACCTGCTAAGCCCACGCTAAGCACAGCGAGGGTGATTCTGGACAGATCAGGGCTTTCTGCTACTTGCTCTGACTGGGCCTCGACTGGAAAGGGCTGGGGTCACCCAGAGTTGGCTCAGTTGGGCAAATGCCAGGCCCCAGATGTCTATGAGGGCTCAAGGGACCAATATTTTGGCTTTGTGCTGGGCTTCCTGGAAGGGCAGGGCCAGAACTGAGCAAGCAAGCCACAGCTCTCCTTGCTGTCTTCTTTAAAGTGGAGGGGGCAGCCTGCGTAAACCTGCCCATACAAGTCTTAACCAGGGTGGTATGGGGAATCGTGGAGTTGTAAAGTTGGAAGGGTCCCAAAGGGTCATCCAGTCCAACCCCCTGCAATGCAGGAATCCCAGTTGAAAGGTCATAGCTCCTTGCTGGAGCCTGGCCTGCAGAAAGGTCCTGCATTCAATCCCCATCATCTCCAAGCAGGGTGGGGAAAATGCTTCTCTGGAGGGAGGAGAGCCTTGCCAAACTGGGCCCTCCAGATGTTTAGGACTGTGACTCTCCTCACCCCCTGCCAGCATATCCTCTTGAAGTCCAGAACATCTGGAGGGCACCCTGTTGGGGAAGGCTAGCTTAGGGCAACTTCCTGTGTTGCTAACCAGCCAGGTGGGGCTGCCTATTGGCTGCGTGCTTGTTCTTCCTCCTTGTAAAGGGTGAACTAGGAGACACACACACACACACACACACACACACACACACACACAGAGTTTGTGCCCAGAGTCCTCCTGGCACTGCTGTTCCAAGTCTGCAGTGGTTGCTGCAGGCTCAGCTGCAGGTGGAACTTGGCCTGTCCAGCCGTGCTGAGTTGTCCTGGACCTGGATAAGTGGTTTCTTGTTCCCCGTGATACCGCAGTTCCAAGCTCCTCATGAGCACAGCCGTCATCCAGAGCTCCTGGCTTCGGGGGACAAGAGCCAATTCGTGCTGGCCGTGCAATACTCCTTGGGCAACAACATGCTTTGTTCTCCATTTCAGCATTTCTTAAATATTCCCCCATTTTTCTGAAGGAAAGTGGGGCAAAGCATTGGAGTGGCCTCTTATGCAGGTTCCTTTGTTGTGAAAAATGAAACTAGCTTGAAGGCTTCTTTCTCCCTTATCTGCAGCCAAAATATTTAACAACCTGAGAGTTAAAATGCTTGAGGTTGGAATAATCAACTGACACCCTCTTTTTTCTTTTACAGTAAAGAAAGCGAAGCTCCAGGGGCCACCAGGTGAGCGCAGATTTTCTTCTGCCCAACAAGTCTGCCTGCTGACATCCGTGTTCTTGCTATTGCCTCTTGGCTGGCTCTCTGCTCTGGTGCATGGCAGGAATTTTCTATCTTCCGAGTGTCTGGCCTGCTTCTTCCCTGTTTATGCAGTTCCTTCTAAAATCCAAAATAGTTGGACAAAATAACAATAATAAATTTATTAGATTTATATACCGCCTTCATCCGAAGAGCTCAGGGCAGTTCACAAGTTAAAATTAAGCCGTGCCCAGTTATTGGTCTGACCTTGGCCACTGAAAAGTCTTGAGAGTTTCTGAAGCGGCTTCAGCAAAGCTCCAAGATATAAGGAAGTTCCAGGAGTGTAAGGCAACCACACTTGGGAGCCTTGGAGTATTAAACTGAGGCAGCTCCATTTTGCTATCAGCAATGAAAGCAGCTTGATTTCTTACAATTCAATGGAAATTGAGCTTCATCGTTCTTCCAAGCAATGAGCGGCTTCCACACTTGACTCCTCGCAGTTCTTAACTCATAGCTAGTGTTTCTTGTTGTGTGAAGCCTTTCCCAGTCATTGGGGCCAGATCATGAAGGCCAAGGAGGTGGCAGTGGAAACTTCTATTCTGCCCCTGCTCTCCTGTCATCT
The DNA here is from genome assembly GCF_965112155.1 of Podarcis liolepis. Classification (NCBI taxonomy): domain Eukaryota; kingdom Metazoa; phylum Chordata; class Lepidosauria; order Squamata; family Lacertidae; genus Podarcis; species Podarcis liolepis. Next base: position 64,948,887 of record NC_139565.1, read on the forward strand.
CCTTGCTCTGCTGAAGTGCAGCTGGTGGGAGTCGTTTTCTTTCCACCAAATACCATGTGTTGGCAAGGAGGAGTTTGAGATATTTACCCTCAGGTGAAACAACTCTGCTTTCTCTCTAGATAAATTCAATACGTATGTGACCCTGAAGGTGCAAAATGTGAAGAGCACCACTGTTGCCGTTCGAGGGGACCAGCCATGCTGGGAACAAGACTTCCTCTTGTAAGTGAATGCTGTGGGTCGAGATCACACCTGAAATGGGAGCGCCGTGTTGCTAAGTGTTAATTTTGTCCCTCAGCTATCTGGGGGCAAGGAAGTTCCACCAATTGAGTTACGGGAAAGCGAGTATTTATGTTAAATTCCATACAGGGAGGATAAGATGGGAGAAATTGGGAAATTAGGCACTTTAAACATGTTTTTTATCTTGGGAAAGAGACAAGAGAGGAAACACCATATTGTATTGAAAAAGTAATGCTATGGGGGTGTTTCAAAGCGAAAGATTGGATATGATTGTATTTATGGTATATGGTGTCCCTTTCCTTTCAAGAGCATTATAAGTATTGTATTTCTTTTGAATGTTAATATTGTTGGTACTCTGAAAACTTTTGCTTTCCTTTGAGATTTAAATGCATATTAAATTGTTGATATTAGTAATTTATAATTAAAAAAGACAAAAACACTGAAAGCAGAAGCATTTGCCTTTCTCTGCCTGTTTATTGGGAAGTTGCAAAGGTGTTGCTTGAAAACACATGTTGCATTTTGTAATACCTTGCCTGGGACTCTCCACACGGACATCATCCCCCTTCCCAACAGCACATGCTCTTACGGAAGTATCCAGTGAAACAGATCTGCTAGCGTAGGGCATTTGGGCTGTGCAACAGAACTGCCCCTCCTTCCCTCGCCTCCCCCCCCCATAAACCTATTCTGGAGCAGATTGGGGGGGTGTGGGGTGTAGAGCGATGAGAGGAGGTAGAAGTTGCATTGAGCAAGCAGAAATTCTTGCAGCAGCGGATCTGCTTCTTTGGATCCTGCCCTTGGTCTTCTTAAAGGGGTGGTGATTCCTTGCAAATGTGCAAGCTTAGGTACAAAATAAGGGGCAGGGATGATCACAGGGGGAGTAAGGACTGTGAACTTGGGCTTTAAAAGAAGTGGAGCAATCTACTGTGGCTCAGGCTGCCATGTCGTAGAGTCCTTTGCCAGAGGAAACTTTAAATTGTGCGTTGAGATTTGGCTGGAGGAGCATCTTGCGGTCAAGCCCAGCAGGCTTTGACTTGTGGTCCTGAATAGACCTCTAGTGGCCGAAGTGCATCTCTGCAGTTGTCTGTGCTGAGGCTGGCAGCCAGGGAGGGGCTGGTCATCCTCCTCCTGTCTGGGGGATCCCAGGAGATCCTCCTCTTGGTCTGGCTTGACCTGCAGCTGAAAGACGGTTGCGATTCAGATCAAAACAGGGACAAGGCAGTCAGGTGGGAAGCAATCAGAATGGACATTGTAAAAAAGGCGAAGGTGTGGGTCCAGTTTCCCCCCAGCTGCTTATGTGTTGTGTCTCTTTTCCTCCTTTGCAGCGAGATCAGCCGCCTGGACCTGGGCTTGATTGTGGAAGTATGGAACAAAGGGCTGATCTGGGACACAATGGTTGGGACAGCGTGGATTGAGCTGAAGGCCATCCGGCAGTCGGATGAGGTCAGTAGACCTTCAGAGCCGAGAGAGATGCTCTTCAGCCCCCTGGGACTTCTGGGGTGTTTGGGGTGGCGGTGAAGAAATGGCGAAGAGCTTTCCTTGTGCCATTTGGTTGCGTCTGTCTAGTATCCAGCATGATGTTGGATCACAGTTGCCATCATCCCTGAGTGGCTGGGCTGATGGGATCTGCAGTCCGACAACATGTGGAGTCTTTCAGGCCCCTCTCTACTTCCTCATCTGTACTGAAGTAAAGGCTGGCATGGACTGCTCCTGTGACCCAGCCAGGAGATGGAAATGTTGCATACTTCTTCCATGCAGCATTCTTGCATGACCCAGAAATTATGGAATCCTTTTCTAAAGCTCCCATCACCTCTTGACTTCAGTCACAACTGATCCAGGCACAATGACCGTTTAAGGCAGGCAAGGAAAAGTAATCTTACACCACACTCTGAACTGTCTTCTAAGGCGATAAGTGGAAACGCTGCTGTTCATTTTTTTTTTTTTAAATAAAGGCCCGTGAATTAAAGCAGACCTCTTGCTTCTTCTTCTCAGAGCCCATTTAGGCCAAGAGGGTTTCTGTCGACTGCAGAGGATGGCTTGTCTCAAGCTCTGAGTCCACAGGTGAAAGCCGTTCTGTAATTCTGCCACAGCAAATGAGCAGGATTTTGTTCAGCGGCACACGGCTTGTTCTCTACAGTATACATATTTTGTTTTTAATTGATGATTTACTGCTTTGGGGGTGTTTGGACTTCCAAAAAGCGGCAGTAAATAAATTGTAGCAGCAACAGCACTCTGGTGGTCTCTGACGTATTCTGTAGAAGCTTGAATTCCTCCAAAAGTTCAGACCATTTCCTGATGTGGTTTGGAGTTGCCATATCAATTCCTTCTTGCAGGGGTCGGGGGACCTAGTCAGACGGTTTTGCAAATTGATTTGATGTATTTTTAAAGTTTTTAATTTTAGATTTATTTTTTGTATGTGGCCACAGTTTTTTGTGATGTGTGTTTTATAAATTATCTAAATGCATGTTGTTGTGCCTTTCAGCACTTTGGGGGCAGCTTCATATGGGGCGATAAAATAACAGACGTGAGAAAAGTGGGAAGATGGATGGGGAGATATTTCTGGTGAAGTTGCTGATGCCCTTTCTCTTTCCAGGAGGGCCCTGGGGAGTGGTCTACCCTGGAAGCCGAGGTCTTGATGAAGGGCCATGAGGTCTGCGGCACCAAAAACCCAACACCTCACCAGATTTTGTTGGATACAAGATTTGAGTTGCCTTTCGGTGAGTGCAAATGACTTTCTGCCGTCCCCCATCACCCTCTGTGAAGCTCAAAGACTCCTCTTCCCTCTTGCTGCCCTGATGCGGGTCCACCGTGAGGGTCTTTTCTTAGTGGTGGTTCCCTTTCAGGAGTTCGTTCCAATTAAATCAGGCTTACGTTGCTGTATATGGGAGGACATTTTTGGAGCCCTGAGGTTTTCTTGCAACACAGCATTTTCTATAAGTGGGGGGGGGGGAGTGGAGTGGTTATTTCACATTGCCTAGCAACCAGTAATCTTTATTCAGAGTCATCAGACTGCTGAATGCAACTAATAGAAGGAAACATGAAGGTCCTTTAGTCCAGCCCCTATTATACACTGTCTGAATCTCTTCGTAAAGTATGATTGGTAATTCTGAACGGAGGATTTTGCAAATAATGCAAGTAACAGTAGTGTCCTTTCTGAGGAGGGCCAGTCCACTCTCTTCCTATTTGGGGGTTTGTCTGTGTCTGTGGAGGAGGGATGGGGCCTTTCAGGCAAACGTTGAGAGGGAGAGAGGGCACAAATTTGGCTTGTGTTTCTTCTGGGCAGGAGTCCTCTCTGCGGCCATTGTAACCCCCCCCCCCAAACCCACTTCAGGGCCCAAACTGCAGGCCAAGAAATGCACCTTCCAAAGCAGCCTCACTGAGGCTGCCACCTGGGATGCCCCTTTTACTGGACTATTTCTTTGTTCAGTGTAACGGCTGTTGCCACACAGGCTTTAGCTGGCAGAGTTTGGCTCAAAAATGATTCCTTTAGTGGGACATTCCTCGCCCTCTTAGCTGTTCAGAATGGTTCACAAGTTGTAAATAGTCTGAATTGTGTGCCTCCCCCTCCAGGAAAGGTTTCTGCTGTTGCAGGGGAGCCATATCTTCCAAGAACATGCAATGATGCTTTTCAGATACTATTTTAATTTCATGCTTAAAGAAATACAAGAAGGCAACTTCTGCTTAAGGAGTTTGAGAACCAGTGAATGCCGTGATGGGCTCTCCGGGACAAAAAGTAGGACCCTTTCCAGCCTCAGCACCCCAGGGCCATGTGCCTTTCATGGTTCCTTGCAGGTGCAGGAATGATGTGCTCTCAGGATAAAGATTGCATCAGTATCGAAGGCGCTTTAGCGTTGTGGGTCCCACCTTGGTCACTGTCCTTCCTTTTAACTTTGAGTATGAGATCACTTCTCTCTCTACAGCAATATCCCACCATTCCCCCCCCCCCAAGGGGGGAAAGAGATATATTTAGAAATCTTGTGTTTCATTTCCCAGGTGAAAGCGCTCCTCTCCTATGTGATAAAATGGACTTGGAAGAAGTGGTATACCTGTGTGTTTGGTTCAGCATGTTTATATTCATGGAGCGAGCTTTGGGTTCAGATGGCTTAAAAAGCTCTCCCACAAGCCATTTCCAAAGCTGCTCAAGGCTTTCTTTGATGACAGAGAGAATATAATGACCTGGTGTGGAGCTGTTGCATGTTTGTGGTGGTGTTTGCGAAACGAATTGTCTTATCTCGGATAAGATGCCCAGAAGCATGCTATGGGAATGGCTCCCAGAAGCCAGGCTGTGACAGGCCCTTGGCAGTCCCCTGCCGCTCTGCCTGGCCAGTTCAAGACAGGGACACGTCTGAGGACGAGGTTTCCATCCCTTTTTGGAAGCAGGGTTCTTGCCTGTGTCATTGGGCGTGTCAGTAGTTAGCTCTGTTCTGGCTGGGGCTGGTGGGAGTTGTAGTCTGACGGATCTGGAGGCCTCCATGTTGGGGATGACTGAGTTAGAGGCGCCTTGGTTAATGGGGACGGGGTGACGTTTTGGAGCTCTGTGCAGTCCCAAACCTCCCTGTGGTACCTGCAAAGTGCAAGAGGTCTCTCCTGGCCCAGCACTCCGCTTCCAACTTAACCTGCCAGAGTTTTCTGGGAGATTTTCCAGGCACGCATGGTTCCATCACCTGCTCAAGGCACAGGCATGCTTCCCCTTGGGCCATGGATTTTGTGTTCTCCTCTTTTCATCTCCAGCCTCCCTGCCTTTCCTTTCCCCCCTTAATCAGAGTTCCAAACATTCTGGAATTGGGAAAGCCAGCAAGAGACTTAACTTTTATGTTGCTGGATTTGTGATGTTTTCCGGGGTTTCCATTCAGAGAGATCTCTGGGCCACAGCTGTTTTTCTGCCTTGCCTCTGCAGTCAGTTGTGCTTTGCCGCCTCCTGTTTCTCAGTCTGATCTGAAAAGTGGGGAAAGTATGAAACATTAATTGAACCTAATTAGCGCTTGTTGACACCGTGCCTGCTGTTGCTGCCACCCTCATTGTTCTGACCCCTGGCCCTCTACCCTTGGCCAGGAAGTCATGCTCCTCCTTCCCCTTGGCTCTTGGCAGTGTGCGCCTGCCTCACCTGCTGACACAGTTTCGTTTCTGTAATCTGACTGTGCAGCTCGCAAGGGTCTGTCCACCATTCCTTCTGTTCTCAACGAGCCCAAGAAAGCCGTGTTGTTTTTACAGCTGTGTGTGTGGTTTTTGTTTCTATTCTGAATTGAACCAGCATCCCTGGTCATGTGCTGTTCTGCCTAAGCATGCTCTGAATTTAAAAGTACATGCCTGGCCCTATGGATGTTCTGGGACGCCCGATGCTGTGGCATGGTTGAGGCTGGGCAGCTGTGGAATTGGGTGGGAAGCTTCTGGGGCCCCCATGTCGGAGCAGAATATGCATATAATAAAATATATTTTGGGGAACAGGGATGGGAGCAGGCGCCTGCTTATTCTGCTGTCTTGCAGACATCCCGGAAGAGGAAGCCAAATACTGGACTCAGAAGTTAAAGCAGATAAACTCCTTGGAGGAAGATGATGAGGTGGGTATGCTTTGCTCTGCTGTGCTCCATGCACACTCCTGCCTTGGGACCTCTTGCTGGAGTCTGGTCAAATGCCCATAGGGGGTTTCTGGGGATCTGGATAAGGTCGGGTGGTATACCCAGCTCTGGATTGCACAATTTGTGATTTCAGCCGGGTGCCCCTATGCTGGAATGCTGCCCATTGAGCAGACATTCCTACAGGCAGGAGGAAGGCTAGTCTAGGACTGTTCTTCCCCATGCATAGCAGGCCAGGTGCCAGGGAGAATTGGCTGCCCTTTCTGGTGGGGGGTGAGAGCATTTGTTCATTTACAGGAGAGGATATCGGACGTGGCAAGTGAGTGGCCTCAGTCCAGCATACCTGAAGGAGTGTCTCCACCCCCAGCCTGGACACTGAGGTCCATCTCCCGAGGGCCTTCTGGCGGTTCCCTCCCTGCGAGAAGGGAGGTTGCAGGGAACCAGGCAGAGGGCCTTCTCGGTGGTGGCACCCGCGCTGTGGAACACCCTCCTACCCTGCCAGCTGTGCAGGCTGACTTTCCATTGCACCATCGGATAATGCAAGACGAGCCACCGCTTTTGAAAGTGACAGGCTAACTGAAGGCGTTCTTTGGTTCTGCAGTTATTTATTAGAAATACAGGGGAAGAATGGGGGGGGGGGAGGGTAACCAAGACCCCAAAGGAAACTCCCGTTTAGCAACAAAACAAAATCCCACTGAATCCTGGGGCTGCATTGGCTAAAAAGAAATCTCAAGGCGGTGCTTCATCTCTGCAGAGTGCATGCATGCAGGTGGGAGAGGTGGGGCCAGGATTTCTGCCTGTTGTACAGCTTTCCAGGCCATTGGTCTTCTATTGGTGGGTTGGGACCCATTGCCAAGAAGTGGCCTGATCTAAGGTGGGGCACAGCAAATACAGAAGGAAATGGCTCCCCAATGCTCCTGTGGGTTTCAGGTTGGTCCCTGGGTCTGAGACGGCGGAAGACCACTGTTCTGGCGCTGCCCTGCGCCCTCCATACTTCCTTGCATTTTTATTTAATTTAAACCATTTATGTTCTGCCTACCCAAAGCGCAGGGCGGTTCACAGCAAAGATTAAAACAGTATAAACACAGTACAACAAAGTTTGGCACTACCAGAGTCCCAGTTCCTGCTCATTCATTTCTGTTTCTTTCCCAGTCCTGTTCCAAATCTAGGCAGGGCTGCACAGGAGAAATCAAACTCAGCTTGCAAACACTTGGGGGAAAGTGTTTGGGGCTTTGTAGCAACCAAGGGGGACCCTGGAGCAGGTGCCCGGAAGCTTTGGCGTGAAACAGGACAATTGTTTCTTTGGGAGAGGGGAGTGTTTGGTTTTATGGGAGAGGAGAAAAGTGCCCCTAAATGAGATAGCCCCTGTCTGCTGAAAATCGTTTTACTGCATTCCTCATCTCTACTCATTTCCCCCCTTAGCATTCGTTTGCGGAAGAGGTCCAGAAGCAGCCGCTGCCCACTGCTGCCTCCCAGTGTTGTAAGTGAGAAATGTTCAGTCGCTTCGTATTTCAGCCCTTCAGTAGGTTGTCGTGCTTTGCTTTCTTTCTGCAGTAGAACAAAGTGTGTTTGCTGAGCTGTCAGTACTTCAGAACCCTGGCAATAATGATCCCTGTGCCAGCCCTGTCTGTCTGGGTCTCTCTTGGTGGTTGCATTCAGACATGGTGTTCGCCTGTCCTTCGTTCTGTGGTTTGGACAGTGTGATGTCTCAGTGCGGCCAACTGGGTTCAAGGGGGCCTGTGGGGCAGAGGCAGAAGCCTCGCTTGCCAAGCCCTTTCCTTGCTGCCAGCAGCATTCTTGGCCTTGCAAGTCTGGTCAGGCATGAAGCCCCGGTTGGCCACTGCAGGGCCCCCCTGTGGAGCATGGCAATGGGAGCCAAAGTGGACTGCCTCCTAGAACAGCCACTCTCTTGCTCAAAAAACTGGACCCCTTGGGCCAGGTGTCTTTCAGTGTGTGGACAAGACTGAGTTTTCTGGTGGAAATGGGAGCATAACATCCAAAATCAAATAACAATGTTCTGCATGCAAAGCGGGAAGCGTTCTAGAGGCCTTGATTCTGCATCAGCATAAGTGGCCTGCTTCATGCTTCTCTGTAGCCCAGGATGGAATAAACGATGGTTTCCTGTGAGTGAGCAGCATGCGCTTCCATGCTCAGCCCTGCCTGCTTCACTCTGCCTGTCTTACCCTTGATGTGTGAAGCAGCACTTGCGGGATATTTTCCTCCAAATCACAACTGTAGCCAAGCTTTGCTCGCTGCTCATTTGAGATAAGCCGCCGTTTGTTTCTAGCTGTGGGTCACTGTCAGATGCTTCCATTGTCAAGCCAGGAGCTCCAAGTGTCAACGACGGCTCCTTCTGCAGGCCAGGGTGCCCCTATTCCCAGCCCTTCCCCATGCCCTGGGGAGATGTGGGGCTGTGGGGATCTCAGCTGCAACTCCTGCCAAGTGGTGCTGATATTTGGACGCAGGGCGTAGGAAGGGGCGAGGGCAGTTCTGTTGCTTTTGTTAAATGCTAGCAAAGAAAAAGGAACAGATCCAGCTTTCCCTTCCTAAGTGGTGTGCCAATCTCCAGGGCTTTGTATATCTGAACTGCTCTCCTCCACTGAAACCTGGTAAGACTTGGTATTTAGAGTATTACATGTTGCCGGTTGCTTATCCACTAGGCTGATTAGAGGCTCTCTTCAAGAAGGTTAACATTACGAATTGTTAATTACCCTGTTGCTGGACAAGCAAATTAAATATCTAGTAGCTTAATTACTTTTCTAATATCACTGAGTAGCATTGTATAAACTCATTATTCAAGTATTTATTAAATTTTTATACCACTTAATAGGAATGAAAAATTCTAAGTGGTTTACATAGAAACTTTACAAAAGCAAGTTTTTGTGTGGGGAGATCCCCCCCCCCTTTTAACTGACTTGGATTGCACAGGATTTGGAGAAGGACATTGACTTAATTGCATATTAAAGTCCATGTGCGACTGAGCAGAAGAGACAAAGGGTTTGCAGTTCACTGCATTAGTGCAACTGAGCTGCGCAGCTCTAAGCCCTGCAGGGCTGGAGATCATCCTCACTAGGCCTGTGGATGGCAAGTGGGCAGAGGACCAAGCTTTGCAGTTCATTACAAAGGCTCTATCCAGTTGTGCGCTGGGCTCTCCGCAGCCGCTGCGAAAGGCCTGTATGATGCAACAGGGAGTCGGGGGAGATGCCTTGCCCTTCAGCTGTGGTTGACTACAACTCCCATCATTCCTTGGCTGAGACTGATGAAGAAGCCCAGACTAAGAGGGGTGTATGTGTTTTAGTTTCTTTATATTAAAAGCCTTGGTCACAAAATATTCCCTATATTTTTGTGCATGGAAATGCACCTCCTAATGTCAGAAAATATCAAATTATAGAATTATAGAGTTGGAAGGAACCCTGAGGGTCATCTAGTCAAAGCCGCTGCAATGCAGGAATCTCAACTAGATCATACAAGCCCTTCCGTCACTTGGAAGATGGAGTAAGCGTGTTTTCAGCAGCTCTGGAGGGTAGGACTCGAACCCAGGGCTTCAAGTTACAAGTAGGAGATGAAGAAGAACTTTCTGACAGTAAGAGCTGCTGGACAGGGGAAGGGACCTCCTCTGGAGGTGGTGGACTCTTCTTCCTCAGAGGTTTTTAAGCAGAAGTTAGAGGGCCATCTGTCCTGGATGCTTAGGTGAGATTCCTGCATCTCAATGGGATAGACTGGATGACCTTTGGAAGTCCCTTCCAACTCCACGATTCTATGATTTTTCATTAGATATGATTAAATTGATTTCTTTTTCCCATTTTGGTTTTATCAAATGTGCGCCATTATAATCTGCTTCTAGTAAAAAGTTAAATATTTTCAATAGCTGGCCTATTTGTTGCTTAGATGTTGGAATTTTCTCAAACTGTTCAAATTAATTTTGTTGAAAATGCACCACTCCATGGGGGGGCCCTGCCAGCGCTGCAGTTCTCTGGTTCTATGATCTGGCACAACCATTCCTTGAATTGTCTTTGGACGTTGTCTGCTGCTTTTTCTCCAGGAGTCGTCCTCAGGCGGAGGTCTTGAGGCCTCTCTTAGCACCGGGAAGAATTTCCTCCCTAGCCAGTAGGAGGACATTGAGCAACTGCTCTGTCCACGCTGGCCGTTTGCAACATGATAAATGCTTTGTGCAATGATAAGTGAAATGTCATGCTTGTACTTTCTCTAAATAAGCTTAGCAGAAGGCTTTGCGGGAGCAACAACAGGGGCAGGGCAGGAAGGAAGGGCAGCTCACTGGGGCTGCAAGAAAGGGGCAGGGCTGTTGCAGAGGAGCCGTGAGCGCCCAGGACACTGACCTTACATGTTGCTTGGAAGGTCCGATGCTCTCTGAAGCGGCTAATGCGCAGGATCTTTATTTTCGGTTTTGGAGCTGATTTTTTAAATAGCTGTTCAGTGGTAAAAAAAAAATATCCTGCTGTGTGAATAGTCTTAATCTTATATAAAAAGAAGAAGTTGGAAAAATCTTGTTAGAAAATCGCTTCTGTTTGCCAGAGAGAGAAGAGGCCAACTGGCAGATTGCAAAGCAACTTCATGTTTTTTGCTCTAGGTTTAAAATACCTATTTTTGAAAGTTCTGTTGCTCACCAAAGCAGGTGCTGGCTTATGCGCAGAACGCTCCCAAGATCTTCCAGAGGGACTTGCGCATGTTGGGTTTCACCCTCAGAATCCAAGGGGCTTCCTCCCTCCTCGAATGGGAAAGGGGCAGGCAGCAGCAGCAGCCTCTGCTAGCCCACAGCCAAGGGGGTCCTCACCTGTTTGAGTGTACAGCACACATCTCAACATATTCTGTTCATGGACTGATCAGACCAGTAGCAATGGCAGCACATGTTTGAGGCCTTTATTATTATAATTACTATATATTTATTTATACGCCTCCTTTTCTCTGACTCAAGGTGGCTTCCTGATAAAAATAAGAACAGCTAAAATCATAGGGAAGAAAGCATTTAAAAACAATGAAACACTGGTAGAATTAAAACTATAGATATTGCTGCATGACACCCCAATCTCCAAGCAGCGCCAGATTCCGGGGGTCCCAGGTGCTTCCCCGGGGTTCAGTTTCCTCCGAATGAGGGGCAGCAGAGACTGAGGGGGAGGGGGGCGTCTTTAGGATATATGGTTTATTTGCACATATATGCAACTTGAGGCTTTGATGATGGGGCTTGCAGCATTAGCAGAATCATAGAATTGTAGATCCACGAGGGTCCTGCTTCTCCCATAGACACAGCCTTGGATTCCAGCAGAAATCAAGCATGCCTCTCTCCCCCAGGCTTCAGCCTCCAGCCTCTCCCAGCTTTGAGCTCACATGCACCTCAACTCTGGCTTTTGTCCTCCTAACTACCGGCGAGTTTGGGAGGGGCCCCCACACATTTGTGCTCTGGCACAGAGCCACTTCCTTTGTTACCTTTATGACCCATACCTTAACTGGAAGCTGGCCTGGCTACTTCAGCTGAATCCTTGCTGGATCTAGGAATCCAAAGGGATTCAGGCATACGCTCCCCCCTCAACATTATATATAAAGCATACGGAAGCAGTCCTTTCCCCCAAAGCCTGTTGGAAGAAGAAAATCTACACTTGCCAGTGGAAGGACAAGGAGGGAACCAGCCTAATGTCTCTAGGGAGGGAATTCCAAAGTCCTTGCAGATTTACCCCAGTGGAGGAACCTGAGAGGGATGTGGAAGGGCCAAGGAAAAACAGGGGGTCTCCCTCCCTCTGCCCCACGTAATTTCCTAGAGGTTCTTGCAAGTGACCCTTCTCGAATCTAATGGGATGAATGGTTCTAGCAGCTTGAATCCCTCTGCGGCTCATATTGCTTTGTCATATTGATTTGCTACTAGGCTTCTGTTTGCAGTGTCTCAGCCTATTTGCCTTTGCATCCAAGCTCACCATCCGTGTGTCAGAGAACTGGCAAACTTCTGTTTGCTGGCTGAAGGGTATTTTTGTGTCTCAGGAGTGCGCAGGCTCCCTGCACCAGCAGAAGTTGGTCCAAGGAACGGTCTTCAGGAGCATCATGAAGCACATAGCTTTTACTAAATTAAATATACATGTATACACTTTGGACAGTGGTAACATGTGAGTGTTCTTGGTGCTTGCCTCAGGAAAAGCTGTTTACACAGGGGCTTGTCCATGATCTTCGGTTGCTCTGAGTTTGCCAATGCACTGGCTGTCAGAACTGCTTAACATTTTTGAAGGCTGGGATTTCCAACCCGTACTTGTTTCTGGAGGTGTCAACTTCCATTATAATCTGCAGTGAGTCATCTTCCCACTCTTGCAGGCTTGTCTTCTCCACTCAGTTATTCACAACACAAAAATGGTGCAGAAAGATGCTCAGAGTCTCTGAACTTGGTTTCCGCGCTCCTGACTTTTGAGACTCCAGATAGTGGCTGTGTTGAAGCTGCCTTTTGAAAACTGGGTGGCCAGTGGCCTGGCATGGAGCTGTGGCCAGGAAGTGCTCTGATCCTGGTTCAACAGTACAGATGTAGCAGATGGAAGACACCTGGTGTGGAACGTATCAGAATTTGACGGACGAAACCTCCTGCTTCTGACGTTAGGAAAATGTGATATCCCAGTATTGAAGGCCAATATTTAGACTGTGCTCAGCAAAGGATTTGTCATCTGCGGGAATGCATCGTTGCACAAACCGTGAATCTTCAGATTCCAACACAGAGAGCCAAAGAGAATGCCGCTGAGTGATTTTCCATGGTCCCAAATGGTGTAACTGTTTGGAGAAGAATATATAGAACAAATAAGTGCCACTCCCCCCACATCCGTGTGCCAAATAAAGTCTCTGTGGCTGGATAATTAAGTGGAGAGTCCAATATTTGTAGAGACAGATGGCACCTCCGTTCCTTGTTATGAAAGACACAGCCATCTGGTTGTCATGGAGAAGGCTAACAATGCCTGCTGCACTCAGATGCCGTTTGCCCGGGGGCTCCCATGGCAGCCAGGTAATGCCTTTCACTTCCAGGAGCACATCAGTAGTTCAGGTGTCGCCCAATGCAGCCTTGGGAAGTCTGGGCTGGATGCAGTTCATCACTGGAGAATCCTTGGGAGGTCCTCTCCCAGCCGCCTTTCATCCAGGGAAAAAGGGCTTCTGAGGCCGCCCGTTTTATTGGTGAAATGCTCATTCAGTGGGATAGATAGGCAATACTGGCCATGGTGGTTTGTTTCTTGGCTGTTTCTTCAGTTCTTCCAGTGAGAGGCAGGAATTCTTCCACATCTGCAGACAGATGGTAGATTTCTTGTTACTTTGCTGCTCGTAATTAGATTTTCACCCCACCTTCCCTTCCAAAAGAGCCCAGGGCAGCAGACAACAAAAAAGGCAAAAATAATACAGATGTTTGAAAGTTTTTTAAATCATCAAGTATCCTCGTGGAACGCCCTCCCATCAGCTGTCAAGGAGATGAGTAACTACCGTATTTTTTGCTCTATAAGACTCACTTTTTCCCTCCTAAAAAGTAAGGGGAAATGTGTGTGCATCTTATGGAGCGAATGCAGGCTGCACAGCTATCCCAGAAGCCAGAACAGCAAGAGGGATTGCTGCTTTCATTGTGCAGCGATCCCTCTAGCTGTTCTGGCTTCTGAGTTTCAGAATATTTTTTTTCTTGTTTTCCTCCTCCCAAAACTAGGTGCTTCTTATGGTCTGGTGCGTCTTATAGAGCAAAAAATACGGTATATGGCATGTAGGAAACACCTGAAGGAAGCCCTGCATATGGAAGCTTTTTAAGGTTTAATGTTTTATTATGTTTTTCTATATGCTGGAATCCGCCCTGAGTGACTGGGGCAACCCAGTCAGATAGGCAGGGTGCAAATAATAAAATTATTATTATTAAAAAGGTAAAGGTACCCCTGCCCGTACGGGCCAGTCTTGCCAGACTCTAGGGTTGTGCGCTCATCTCACTCTAGAGGCCGGGAGCCAGCGCTGTCCGCAGACACTTCCGGGTCATGTGGCCAGCGTGAAAAGCTGCATCTGGCGAGCCAGCGCAGCACACGGAACGCCGTTTACCTTCCCGCTGGTAAGTGGTCCCTATTTATCTACTTGCACCCGGAGGTGCTTTCGAACTGATAGGTTGGCAGGCGCTGGGACCGAGCAGCGGGAGCACACCCCGCCGCGGGGATTCGAACCGCCGACCATGCGATCGGCAAGTCCTAGGTGCTGCGGTTTTACCCACAGCGCCACCCGCGTCCCATTATTATTATTAGAACATCCTTTTTAAAAACATCAAATATTATGAAGGGCCTGGAAACCAAGGCCTTATGAGGAACGGTTGAGGGAACTGGGAACCTTTAGCTTGGGGAAGAGACAGCCGAGGGGGGATCAGATAGCCATCTTCCAATATCTGAAGGTCTGTTACATGGAAGATGGAACAAGCTTGTTTTCCGCTGCTCCAGAGGGGAGGACCTGAACCAATGGATTCAAATGACAAGATAGGATATCCTAACTAAACCTTTTGAAGAACTTTCTGACAGTAAGAGCCGTTCCACAGGAGCCACTACTGAGAAGTCCCTGCAATGCTTCCGAATACCAGTGGCTAGAGGAGGGCTCTTGCGCTCAGGTCTTAATTGTGCATTTTGCGCAGGCCTGATCCAACAGGCTCTTCTTCTGTTCTTGTGGCTTGTTGCCACATTGCTAATTTGTGGGTCCTGCCCATCGTAGTGGATGTGGCATTTTCTGTGGGTGCTTGAAATGCACATATTATTGTTGCTTATTAAATAATAATGTGTATTTTGCTTTTCCTGAGTATGTCACTTTGCCCCGTGCTTTGGAGAGGAATGGAAGCAGGTGAAGGGCATGACAGATGTAGGTTAATACACTGCCAAGTCAGCAAGATACTTGTTCTGCTGTAGGCGATACACTCTCTCCTGCAGTGTGGCAGAAGCTGGGGTAGGGAGACAAAATCAGCCGGTACCAAGTGCTGAACTTCTCTTTCAAATCAGTCTTGACGAGGGCAGATGCTTCTGTGTAGTATGACGGCTGCTAACATGATTCACGGAATAATCCGGATCAGCACAGTGTCTGAATTGGGGTCTGGCTGAGAGGCGCACCGATGCCCCCTGAGCTTTCCTGATGGCCAGGTGAATCCTTTTCAGCCTAGCAGAATCCCCGAATTCTTTTTGTTGCAGAGCTCTTCAGGCACCCAGCATAGAGGTCCTTTTAAAGACATAAGACCCTTTTTGTAAGTCACAGAGTTTTGGGCATTCTCACCATCAGTTTTACAAATTCCAAGGCTTAACTCTATTTTAACCTTAAAAGGTATTTAAAAGAAAAAGAAAACTATCTCTGCACAGAAGATGAAAAGAAACATGAAAGTGATTACTTTGCTCCTGAAATTGGCATATAAGTGCAGGAGGCATATACCTTGAGTTACAGTATTAGGAAAATGCCAAAATTTGATCTACAGTTTCACCATAATGCTCTCTTAGAGAGGTATAAAGTGGCCATTTTGACCACCAAGTCTCTTATGTGGAGTTATTTGGGCCAGGCTAGGCCCACCTTCAAATCTCTGATTCTTTCCTGAACTGGTAAAGGTAAAGGACCCCTGGACGGTTAAGTCTAGTCAAAGGTGACTATGGGGTGTGGCACTCATCTTGCTTCAGGCCAAGGGAGCCGACATTTGTCCACAGACAGCTTTCCAGGTCATCTGGCCAGCATGACTAAACCACTTCTGGTGCAATGGGACACCATGATGGAAGCCAGAGTGCACGGAAATGCCATTTACCTTCCCGCTGCAGTGGTTGGTACCTATTTATCTACTTGCACTGGTGTGCTTTCAAACTGCCAGGTTGGCAGAAGCTGGGACACAGCAACGGGAGCTCACCCTGTCGCGGGGATTTGAAACGCCAACCTGATTGGCAAGCCCAAGAGGCTCAGCGCCAGGCATGTCCCCGTTTCCTGAACCCATGCACCTTTAAGCCAGTGATGGAGAACTAAGCTCTTGTGTTTGTCAATTTCCCATAGAAATAGCTGGTGGACCACGGAGAATCAATTTCCTAAAGCAGGTAGATTAATTGGGGGAAAGCTCTGAGCTAATGTGAATTACAAAAAGCAGTTAACAGGCTTAGCTGAATCGGAGATGACTGACACCAACTCATTGAGAGCTCTCGCCGTGGCCCAACTGTTTGAGAAGGAGGAGGGCAACAGAGATGGCAAGAGCTCTCCCGACCAAGAAAAAGATATACGAAGGTGCAGAATTGTTTTTGTTGCCCCACCAGCTGGATTTCAACTAAATACTGGGATGAGCTGGTGGCGTGAGCTGCTTTGAGTGAGAGAGGCTGCCTTGGAAGGAAGGGGATGGACTCTCCTGGGCCAGGAGCTGCCAGGAAGCAAAGCCTCTGCCTTGCGAAGAACATCAGGCCTGGCAAAGATTAAACCTGCTTGCTGTTTGTTAAGTAAAACGATGAACATCCCTGATAACTCCAGTGCTTGTAGCTTCTGTTTATTTTCATGGATACCTGGCTTTTCTTTCCTCCTGGAAGGCACCATGCTTTGGTGGAACATTTCACAGACGGTCTCCCCTCCAGATACTGGCCAGACTCAGACCTGCGTCAGCTATAAACTCCCCCAGGAGCCCAGACAACAGGTGATTGATGAAGGGCCCCAAAGCAGAAATGCAACCTAAGTGTGCTCAGAGACCACTAATCTCCGTGGAAAAAAGGGAGGGGGAAGCCTCCCGCTGCTTGTCAGATTAAACGGGTATTCTTGCAGCCGTGATGAGGCAAGGTGCTGAAGCTCCTCTGGGAAGGCTGTGTGCCTTCTCTACCTGAGTTGTCTCCAGACCTGCTGTGCTGCGCTCCTGTGAGCAGGTTTTGCTTGTTAAGTTTGATTAGGGGCTGCCTGCGCTCTGCCTGCGGCTCCGACAGACCCACCTCGGCTCCCAGAGAGGAATGACTAATCGGCGCAGCTTCAGGACAGAAAGGGAGATGATAGTTTTCTGAGCGTCTGTCTCTGGGAACATGGCAGCAGCGTTCAGCCCTTTGGATTCCACACAGCCTCCAGCCTTTGCTGTGGTCTCTCCCAGCCCCCCTCCCGATCCTGGCACCATTGAGCCTTCTTTGTAGCATTAATTGGAAGGTGTTGGTCTCTCCAGAAGATCTGACTCAATTTACAAGGGGGCCTTAGCCAAGTGGGAGGGGGAAGCAAGAGGTATTTCTTGTAAGCTGGACTAGCGACAGAGATGCTTTTGGGCATTTCTCTGCAGAGGTTTGTGTGGATGGTTTGTAGCTTTTAAACCCAAAGGAACATCGTGTCTTCAGGCTCCTCTTGCTGGCGTGTGGGTGGCTGGCTGGAACAAAACAGCCCTGGGTGCTTTGAAGACCCTTATTTCAAAGGTCTCCTCTTTGCTTTCTTCACAACCCATTATAAAAGTGTAGATGTGGGATCAATGGCAGTCCAGCTGGCTTCCTGTGCTGCTGGGATATCGTGCTATGCAATAACTTTTTAGTTTAGTCACAGGGTTTTGGGAAATAAGCCAACACAAGGCTTTGGAGGAGAGCAGCAAAGATGAGAAATG
The DNA here is from genome assembly GCF_965112155.1 of Podarcis liolepis. Taxonomy (NCBI): domain Eukaryota; kingdom Metazoa; phylum Chordata; class Lepidosauria; order Squamata; family Lacertidae; genus Podarcis; species Podarcis liolepis. The sequence continues at coordinate 64,966,242 of NC_139565.1, forward strand.
TTTTCTGTGCTTGACTAGGATGGGGAAAGTCCAGCTTGGAAGAGAAAAGTTGGTTCATCCTGGAGGGTGGGGAAGCTGCTGCTGACCAGAGTCAAGGCGTTTAAAGTCCTGGACACAGCTGAGTGGCAGGTCCCAAGTTTGATTCCTGTCACCTCAGTTGAAAAGGATTTTGGGTGGCAGTGCTGTGAAAGGCCTTGGGGAGCTGAGCGGCCTGACTTCGCCTAAGGAGGCTTTGTGCCTTCAGCTGACTCACAGAAGGTGGGATCTCTTTCCCCAGGAGATGCTTTGAAGAAGAGACTAGCAATTCCACGGTTCATTTTGTGAGACTGAGGAATCCAGCCATTGCAGGCCTGGCTGGACCTTACAGACCCAACAGATGCATTCCCTCTTCAGACGGTTGAAAACCAGGAGCTCAGTTTTAGTAAGCCAATAAACAATTTAATGGCGCCTGGGCTGCCAGATATTCGCTCATAGAACCTCCCCTGCCTTGTTTTGTTAAATGTTTTGTGATGGCTCTTTGAGGTGTTGGCAAACGTATTACTAAAATGTGACATGGCTGAGATGAAAGACTCCGTGTTGGTGAAGGACTTGTCAAACAATTTACTATCGTTGTGTGAATTTATGTGACCTATAAAAAGCTCAAGCAAGCATTTTTTTTTAACCTCTCCTTCCCCTTTCCTAAAGAAACCCCCAAACCAAACAAACCTGCTATTCATATTTGCTGCTGATCTAGCCCGGTAAGGTGAAAAGCTCATGCCCCAGTTGTGTGCTAAGTCATTAGTTTCCTGCACTGCGGATTCCTGTAAAGCCTCTCCCAACCCAGGTTTGTTGCTCCAGATCCGCACAGGCCAGGATTTCGTGAGTAGGAGGAACCATCCACCTCTCCTTCGCCACTGCCGAAATACTGCTCTTCCAGTTCCTGGAATGGTCTTCCAGTTGTCCATTTTTGCCAAATCTCAAAAAGCGCATCATATAAAAACAGCTGGGCCATAGGAAAGACAACAGAAGCAGCTGCTCTTTCAAGAGAGCATCAGAAATACTTGCAAATATTCCCTGGGAAAGGGAGCCCATGAGTGGAGGGTCCTTAATGCCTGGGTCCGTGTTGGGAAGCAGGGAATGGAAGTGAGGTGGCAGTTCTGTATTTTTTCATGCTGTTTTGATTTTAAATTGTATCTGGTTTTTTAATCTGTATTTCTGTTCTGGAAAACGACTTTGAGACCCTTGGTGAGAAATCTAAATTTTAAATAAGTATTGGAGATGGTCTCTTTGCAAACAAAAACAGTAGACTATTACAAGTAGTAAATAGTGGTGGTAATTGGAGTAATAAAAGGTTCACACTGTGATAACATTCAGTCTTAGGTTTTATTTTCACTTCTGTAAGGTTATTTTGGCACAAAAAAAATATATGAAAGAACCACCCCCTCTTTATTTCGGGGTTCACCCCAACTGAAAATCGTTTATGAATAGGTTTAAACTGTGTCTATCCAATGCAGATTTCAAGAGACCTCCCTGAAGGCAGAGTTAGAAATTAAGGGCCAGTTTTCACAATGGAGAGCAGATTCCTCCCAGGATCTGTATTTTGACCTGTCTAATTTACCCCTAAAAGGAACTGTCATCATTTGGTGTTTGGTGGTGGGCTTGGGACGAAGAGAAGAAAAGCGCTGCACACAAATTGCGGCTGAATTTTGGAGTTCCCCACCACCACATGAGCAATAGCTCCGAAGGCTTTGGCAGTAGATCAGACAAATGCGTAGAGAATAGGTTTATCATGACTTTTCAATTAACTTCAAGCCCTGCTGGCGAGTTTGCAAGGGGCTCCAGCTGGCCATCGCTGAACGTTTTGAGCTTCCCCACAAAGGCAGTGCTCATGTAGGGATGGCAACAGAAAGGTCATGTGTTGGTGGGAGAATGAAAAGCGAGGACTTGGAGGGGCTGAGGTGACGGGATCAGGGTGGGGAGATGGACTCTTATGACTCTCTGGGAATGAGAGCAAGGGGTGTTCCACTGGGGCAGAAGGGGCTTCCTTAAGATGGTGACACTGGACAAGTGGATTTCCCAGTTCAACACTTCACTAAAAAAAAGTGTTTTCTGCTGGATGAATGGCTGTACAGTGACCTGCCTAATGTGGGCACGGTCTGCTTAAGGGATGGGCTGTCCATTAATTCAAAAATTGACTTGGCAATCTTCAATATTCATGTACAATTTTCCATCTTCTCACAAGTTAAGAAGTCCTCAACAGGTGGTAAGTTGCTGAAAAATGTAGGATATTGTCATGGCAAAAATAAACATGTTTTAAATTTTAAGCTTCTGCCCAGCAAACATATCATCAAACCCTTCTCACTTGTCATATTTATCTATACTTTTTCCATTCCTATTTTTTGCTTCCATTTGTTGCATGCAGGCAGCTGGAGTTATTTCGGATGGGGAGAAGAGCAGAGTATGTAACACTTTAATAATAATTTCTTTCTAGTTCTCCGGTTCAGAATTGCTTCCCCATGCTCCAGGCTGAGGATATCTCGGGTATTCATGCATAAGAGTGAAATGCAATCAACCTTCTGCTATTTTTTACTTTGTTGAATTCCGTTATTGTGTGTGCCCACCCTACCATGCCTCTCCCTTGCAATGTGAACTAATGAATGGTACCTTAGAATAGGGATTTTCTCTTGCCTGGTGCCTTTGAGGGCCATGGGGCACCCCCAATAACCAGCAAGACAGCAACTGCTATGGGTTTGAGAAGCAGAAGCTGCTCTGTCGCTTTTGTTCCCAATTGCGAAAAACAAAAATGGCTATTGAGCATAATAGGACAGGCTCCTGATTCATCAGGAAAGGTCTAGAGTGTGTCCTGTTTCTCAGGATCAGGAAGACTGCTGCTCTCCACCCCGGGGGAACCGGACTCAGCCCTGGTCCTCCTTCATGTGTCCAGTGCTTGTAAGCATTCCTCCTTCTGTTTGTCATGTGCCCCTCCTCATTAACTCCAGACCCCTCTGCCCCTTTTTCCGATAGATAAGACACCTGCCCATGTTGCAGATTTTGGGTGAAGCTTCAGTTTCCCAATGCTGCCCAATTGCACCATGAAGAGCGTCTGGGGCCTGGGTTGGGGGGAGGAAGCTTTGCTTTCTTGCCCTGCCACCTTCCTCTGAGTAGGAACTTGTGCCTTTCCCACCAGATGGGTCTTCAAATGCCAGGGTGGGGGGAGGAAGCCAGCAGGCTCAGCCTTCCCTGCCTCCCGCTTGCTCTTTTGAAAGTCAGATCGGTGTGTGGCATTCGCCAAAGTGACAGGCGTGCTCTCCTCCTACCCGTATACCTTGCAGAGCAGTGAGAGGTTTTCACAAAGAATAACAATCTCGCAGTCGAGGAGTCTCTCCCCCCCTCGAGATCACATAATCCCAACCTCGCCCTCTGGGCTGATTAACTCGGTGCCGTGGGCAGATTGTGGAGGCCACTCTGATGCGAAGCCCTGTGAGCGGTGACATTTGCTGGTGCTGAGGACCCTGTGCCTCTCTCCTCTACACTGTGTGGCACCCGTGTCCCCATTAATATGGCCCGTTGGCCCTTTGGGAGTTTCCTGAGGAACCTGCTCTGCTGAGTTGAGGAGGAGGATTAATTCTCTAACAGGTTTTTGTCAACTGGTGATCTCAAAGCAAGAGGCTTGTAGAGTTGAACCCCACCCCCTTGCCAGGTGTGTGCATCTTGGGGGTCCCAGGTGGCACGAGGCTTGGCCGGGGGGCCTCTTTGGTGCAAGGCTTTAACTCAGGGTGTGCCCATCTGCACCTTCACTTTTGTTTCTGCCCTTCTCTTCCACCCTCTGGGATCAGAAGTGCCCCTGCTTGCAGGAGAGAAGGCAGGCTTCCTGCCAGACCTCTCAGCGGAGCCCCAGCAGTTCCGTGATGGGAGAGGATGCCCCCATCTTCCTCTCTGGCAGCAACAGACCCCTCTCCCTTGCCAAGCGTGGGGTGCCAAGCCACTCTGTTCATCTCCCCTGGGAGCAGCAGGGAAGCAAAGCATTTGGGTGTGCTGTGAGATTAGCGTTGGTTCCCTGGAGCTGCTGGAGATTTCTCCCAGCTAGTGTTTCCTCGATACAATGGGGGACATGTGCAGAATGTCCTGCAGCCAGGTCAGTAGCCTCTTTCGCTGTAGAGCAGCCTTCCTCCCAAGCAGCAGCAGCAGCAGCAGCAGCAGCAGCGGGAAGGTACAGGGCAGGCTTCTTCTGTTTTTCCAACAAACATCAGATGAGGAATGGGCAAGCCCTCTATTTCTGGGGAAACTCTTATCTTTTTTGACAGGATCTACTTTTGTGGGCTGCCACGTTGAGACAAGGCTTTTGGCGTGGAGTCGCACTCATCTTGAATGCCTGCTGTTCTCTTGTGGAAGAGAAGACGCTTAAAACTCACATTCACACTGCAGCTCTCCCACTCATCCCACCTTGACATTCAGTTGCCTGGATTTCAGGAGGGATTTTTTTTTAAAGAAAACCTTTCTTAAAGGCTAATGGGGGAGTAATTAGGTTTTCAGTCTCCTTTTCCATGTGAAAGGCAGCCTTCCCTTGCTTTGGAGAGAAGCAGTGGGAGAAGACGTAAATGTCTGGCCATAGAATTCTCACAAGCCTAATAATAATAATAATAATAATAATAATAATAATAATAATAATAATTAATAATAATAAATAATAATAATTAATAGGGCAGTCATAGCCAGAGACCCACCTTCTCTTTTCACTCAGCGCCTTTTGCCCTTTTAATATGAGCAGAAGACTGTCTTTCCCTGTAAACCTTTTAAAGATCTCGCTGCATTGTGCCTCTGTGTTGTGAAATGTGTTTCAAAGATGTGTTGTTCATGAGACATTTGGACCTTTTAAAGAGAAGATGTTCCGCCAGCCTCTCTGACAATAAGTGCTGTTCCAGTGCTTGCTGGCAAGGTTCCAGGATCAATAAACTGTTGGACTGTAGAAAAGCTTGCACACACACACTCACACTCTGTTGATTTGTCAGTTATTTTGAGAACACATTGCCTGTAAGTTTTGTCTCCTCTGCCTGGCTCCTCTTCCTCCTCCTCATGTAGGCATTAGCTGGGCAGTCAGGCCTGTGGTAGTGGCAAGGGACCCCACGCTAGACACAAACTCAAGCACAACAAATCAAAGGGCTTGTGAAAATGGACAATATTCTGAGACTAGAGCCATGCTTTGTGCTTAGAAAATGACTTGGGATTCCCTCTCCCTCCAGCTCTGCTTGGAGGGGCCTTTCCTTCCTTTAGTTGCTATTCCAACCTCTTCATCCCTCTTTCTCTTTGCTTCCTCTCTTCCCCCAGCCCAGACTCTAGGTGGTAGTAGCACCCTGGTGAACGTGCCGCTGTGGGATGTGAGCCTCTGAGCCCTTCTTCCTTCTAGACTGTGCATGAATACCACGTGGTCTTGCAAAATGGAGCACCCCTCTTTCCCCTCCCGAAACCTGGTCCATTCTTCAGAGCTGCTTGTGTGGGCGAGGGCGGGAAAAGTCTTTGCCTGGCGTGAGATGCTGGTGGAGATGGGCTTGATTCAGTGATTCTTCTGTTGGGGGAGACTGTTTTGAAGCCAGAATGGAGGCACTTGTAAAATACAAAGCATCCAGATTGGTTTCTACTCTATTCTTTTCGTAAACCGCTTTGAGGTTTTCTACAGTTAAGCGGTACATATTTTTTTTATGAAATCAATCAGTCAATCAATCAATCAATCAATCAAAGCAGCACACCCAGAGCTGGTTGGGGAAGTTGTTGTCACTCTGCCTTGTCTGAGGAATGAAAATGCAATTGGTCTCTGCATGGAGTTTCTCATTTACTGCCCTCCACCGCTCCTCCTCCTCCTCCTCCTCCAGCCCCTCAGAGTAGTGCCTGAAATGCTCTTTATGACACCTGCACCTCCCTCCCATGTAGGAGACCCCCCCCCAACACCACAGACATTAGATTCTTTTTCTTGGAACAGGGGGGCCCTTCTTGGTGAGGCCTCCCTCCACCTCCTCTCCCTGCAATTATGGTGATGTGTTTTCACCTATTCTCAAACATTTGCTTATGTAATTAAAATACCCATACTAGTGGTTTTTAAAAAGTAAACTTATACATTAGTTTACTGTTTTAAAATCCCAAAACAGTATACTCAAGAATTAAAAAAGAAAACCTCCATACAATACGTAATAAAACAACATGGCCTCCTAATAAAAAAACAATTCTGTGGTTGCTCAGGGGCCAGTACTGCTCATCTGAAAATGCTTAGGTAGGGGAAAAGACACGGAAAGAATTAACATTATTGACACAGGCCTTGTTTCCAGGGGCAGAGGGCTTTCTCCACATGGCATGGCAGATGCCACCATGCTAAAAGACCCTTCTTCAGGAAGCCACACTTTAAATCAGATCAGGGTTAGCAGTGAAAATCACCCCCTTGAGGTGACACATCAAATGATGGAGATGGCCTCCTAGAAAACCTGCTGAAGGCACAGTCCTTTTAAAATAACTCCCATGGGACCCCATGAGAATGATCAGGAGATCTTGTTCATTCCCGTGTGGCAATGGGCTCAGGAGGAGGACGTTCCCCTGGGATGATGTTCTAGAGCTGTAACTGAGCACTCAGACCAAGACCCTTAGGCTCACTCTCACCAGGAAGTCAAGGTGGAGAGTCACGGCTCACCTGCTGCAGCTTCTCTCTCAGTCTCACAAACCTGCTCAAGCACAACATGGAGCAAAACCAGGAACATTTCGGGCTTTCAGGTGGTGGTCTCATTTTGGGATACTGCCCCTTCCTTTGCACATCAAGAAACGTCCTCAAGGGGTACTTTGTTCTGCCACATTGGTTGCCTGCTCAGATACAGATGTACTTTTGAAAGGGACTTCGTCTCTCCTTTGAAGAAAGAGAGAGAAATTGATAATTGCTCTTCATTTATATTTATATTCCACCAAACAGCCAAGATAAGCACCTTCATGTGAATCCAGAAAATTTAGTACACTGAAATGAGCCCTTTCCCCTAGCAGATGAGCAAGAATACTTCCACCCAAGGCAGCTTAAAAAGCGGGAGATGGTGTCATTTCCAGCATGGACAATCAAATTACTCCAGAGGAGTTGAAAGCCTGTTTGAAGTTGTTCTTGGCTAAGGATGCCTCATATTCTGTTTTTTCTTCCTTATTAAGATGCATGTTGCAATTCCACTTGGTATCGGGGAGAGGAGCGGGCTGGCTGGGCGAGGGGCAAGGAGCAGCTTGTTTCTGTAGAAACTAGCCCTTACGTTGAATAAATGGAAGAGAGTCTGGAACCAAAAGGGTTGTAAGAAACGGGTCCTGTTCCGTTTCTGGGGGACAGTTTTGCCTGGACTCTCCAGACCACAAATTCAAGTGAGGGAGAGGAGCTGGCAACTATACCATGCGGATGCTGGAAGATGGTGTCCGGCATCCTGGCTCAGATCTGACCTCTTCAGACAGTGCTTCTGTTAGATTGTCCTCCCTCCGTTGCTCGGTGGTGGTTGTAGCTTGTGGGTCAATGTTGTGTAGTGACTTTCCTGCAGTCCCTCCTTTGAGCTCCGCAAAAGTTGCCGGTTCTCCTTACCATTCCCACTTTGTCAACCAAAAAAGAAATACGTAAGCTGTGATCACCCTAGGCAGAGCATGAGCACTCGCAAGAACAACCTGCCAGTTTGCTCCTGCTCCCCTTCCCTCTGCCCCCCAGCCCTGGGCAACTTCCTGGGAGGGACGGAGCTGCCATTCAAGCTAGAGGTTTAGTGCCCTTCCTTTCCCCTTGGGCGATGTTTACTTGTTGTTTGTTTCAGTGGCCACCTTTTAAAATACTCCTAAATGGAAATGTTGGCAATTGTGCACACGAGGTATTTCTCAATGCACCATCACAGATGCTTTCTCCTTCCTGGCTCCCAAATGTGCCACAACTGTCCTTTCCACTGATGTTTCCTCCCCATTCCTGGTTGGAGAGGTGCTGCTTAGCTGAGGGCTCCTTGGAAGAGGTCTAGGAAGAGAGGGGAGAAGCAGGGCAGTGCTGCCTGCAACCCTGCAGAGGGAGAGGAAGGAAGCCAGTAAAAAAGATGGCTAAGAAAATGGTTCTGCTCTGTTCTATTTCACCAGCTACTAAACCAGGTGAATAAATAGATTCTCCTCTTCTCTTCCACCCATAATAAAGCCAGCCTTTATGGTATGATGTACTTTGGGAGGAGATGTAGAAAAACACCTCTTCATAGGCCTCATTCGTGATGCTTAGGCAGCCAAATCTCCAGTGAGCAGCTTCCCTGGGAAGCCAAGAAGCTCTTCCTTTAGGCTGCCCTTTACTTTGTCTCGTAAGACAAAGAAGCTCGCTTGAAAGGTGCTTTTGTCTGAAGTGTCCGGATCTTGGACTGGAAGACGCTGCTCAACCCTCTCCTGTCTTCTAGCTTTCGAAGACCACGATAGTGCTGTGGATGACAGAGACAGCGACTACCGCAGTGAGACCAGCAACAGCATTCCTCCCCAGTACCACACCACCTCGCAGCCCAATGCTTCGGTACACCAGTTCCCCGTGGCTTCCCGCCTGCAGCAGCAGGGGGTCCCCCGAGAGTGCTGTGTGGAGTCCCTGCATGGCTATGATTTGGATTACCACGAACGAGCAGCCATCAGGTAGGTACCCCCTTGGAACCAGGGCGTTTTCTCTCCCCCAACACAAATTTATTGGCAGGAGAAACTCGCTGTAAGCTACCAAGACTGAGGCTGGCTGCTTCAGACTCTCTTGTGGTCAGGTTTTTAAAAGAAAAGCCATTCTGCTTCAGGGGTGACAGAAGAGCAGTGAGCAACAGCTGCCAGACAGAGTCGTCCCCCCCCAGAATAGCCCAATGGGAGCAAAGAAAGGTTTGCAGCTGAGCACCCTCCTTGCAAAGCAGAGCTGGTGGTAAGCAGCTCTTTTTGCTGTGGAATTTTGGGATCCCCACGTTGTCGCCCTGAGTGACCAAGAGTGACTGACAATATGTGGATCAATTTCACTTGAGATTGCAAGGCGTGCTGCCCCTTAGGATGCCCCTCTTGCTGGGATTTGGCTTCAGTTGTCTCGCACCCATCCAGACTCCTGGCATGATTGCGCAACCCCCAATCCCACACGCCACACACTTGCTTTCACTTTCCATTTTACAATACTAAGCTGTTTGAACCTTCTGTGTTGCTCTTGTCCTTCACGTCTCCCAACGTCTCCTTGCCTTTTTGAAGAAGGCGCCATAGCTTAGACTCCACTGTGAGTGGCCGAACTGACCTGGAATCTGCATCACAGTCAAGTCAAATGACAAGCCGCCAGCTGTCATTAGAGAGCCGGCACTCACTAGAGGTGTCTGATAGGTGGGTGACCCTCTGTGAAGCCTCTGTGTCCGTGTCTCGTGACGTGGCTTTGGTCTGCTGGGGTTCCTGGGCTGGCGATCGGTGTTTGCATGAATTCATCCTCTTCCAAGTATAGTTGCCGGCTGGCTGTTTTCTATTGCTTCTCTTGTTTCAACTGGGTTTTTGTTGCTCTTGACTTCCTCCTTAGGAAAAATGCCCTCTAAAGAGAGAAGTGATGCAAATCATTAGCTTTCCTCCAAACTAGGCCTTTAGAATCTTAGATCTATCTAATTTATCCTCATATAATTATTTTGGTTTCTAATTGTCCTGTCAATACTGTAGCTGGAGTTTTTAGGATTCATGTTTCCAGTTCTGACTTGCCCATCATAATCTTGTTTGTGCTGTCCACATGGTTAATGGAAGTAACCCCAAATAATAATTGGAACGGTTCCTCATTTTGCGCCTTATCAACATGGTTGTGGTTTTTAATTTATTTACCTCTAGCGATAAACCACAAGTAAGATAATGGGTTTTTCCTGTTTTTTTGTTTTGTCACATTGCAAATTTAATTAATTGATGCACTTTATTGTGTGCTTAGTGTAATAACTTATTATTAGTCTGTTGCAAATGCCCCTTCTTAAAATCAGGAGATGGCAAGAGTCCTGCTGGATCAGGCCAGTGGCCCTCCTTCTCCAGCATCCTGTTCTTACAGGGACTGACCAGATGCCTGGGAGAAGCTCAGAAGGAGGAGCTGAGCTCCAGAGCCCTCTTCTCCTCTCCTGCAGTTTCCAGCAACTGGGGCTCAGAAGCACCTCTGCCTGCGACCGTGGAGGCAGAGCAGAGCCGCCATGGCTAGTGGACTTTGATAGCCCTTCTTCCCCATGAATTTGTCTAATCCTCTCTTAATCTAAGTTGGTGGACATCATTGCTTTCTGAGGGATAAACTCCGTTGAGTGACTTGTAACATTTTAGGTAGCTGCTCATTGACATTTTTAATTTGCAATTCCTGTTCTTAACAGAAGCTTATAAATAACACACCATATATCACTTTATAGTATACATAACACTGGTATACATGTTTCATGCTCTCCTACCCTTACAACCCTACTATTTAGCTGCAATAATAGTAAAAGAGAGATTCCTAACATTTCGTGTTAATAAATGGGTTCGTTATGATATTTTAATATGCTTTCTGCATGTGATTCACGATATCATTTGGTCTTTATGAAATGCTCCTTTGCAAGTTTTGTGTTTAAAGCTCTTTTTTCACCCCTCCTGCTCTTTCCTTTTTTTCTTTGCCCTTCTGTCCTTCTTATATTTTCCCCCTCCACACGTATCAGACCAGGATCTTTAGTTAGCAATGGGAAAGTCAGGATCATTCCATTTGATTACGAAGTTGGCCAAGAACAGGAAGAGTGTGAAGAGAACTATGAGGAATTAGGCAAACAGTTAATAGAAGATTTTTTAGAAAAAAGTCACAGGACTAGAAGTTCACAGGGACGAAGGAGCCCGAGGCTCTCAAAAAGGGAGAACTTTGGCCATCCAGAAAGAGCAAGACACTCACGGAAGGCTTGCCCAGAATCAGGACATCCCGATGTTCCTTGCTATCCAGAGGAATATGACACAATAGACAGGAGAAGAAAGAAGAAGCTGAGATATAACAATTTTGAAGAATGCGAGCGAACTGTACTGCAAAGCAGTGGTAACCGGAGATTTTCATCAGGCAGCATTAAAGCAAGAACTGAACATAACCTATATCCTGATTATGATGAAACTGAGAAATGGGGCAGCAGCCCCATTGAAAGTGAAGAGCAGTTACCGGAATATCCAGTTCTGCGTCCATACAAGAATGGCCTTCTAGTCAAGAGTGGCAAGTTGTCCGTTAACCAACGCGCAAAGCATGACTCAGGATCAGTCCATTTTGATGGTGAAAATGAGATCCATTCAGAACAGCCAGCTCACTCTTTTGTGCCATTGGGTGCCCTTAAAGAGTTTGGCAGCTGTTCATCCAGCATACTCCTGTACTCCCCAGTTTCAGATGATGATGATGATGAAATGGAAGAAATAGCAATACTTTCCCAAGCATGGCGTGAATCCAGTGTGCGCCATGTTGGAGACCTTACTGACGCCCATACTGGAAGTGCCATATCCCTGTTACCAAGGGACAAAAACTCACATAGGATGAGAGGAGGAAAGCACGGCTTTCTTAAGCAAGACTTGACCCTCTCTCCTGTTGAAGAGCCAACGGAAGAATACGTGGACACAATGGATGAACTGCAGTGCTTAGTTGAAACTGTGTCTGAATACTTAGCTGAAAAAGAGGAGGAGATTAGCAAATTTGAAACCCTTCCTGCGAGCAAAAACGCAAGCGATGGTCCCAAACTGGCCGGTGCTGATAAGCTGGTGGAGGAAAGTGCCTCTTTGGAACAGGCAAAGCCAGCCGCTTCTGCCGCAGAGGAGAGCGAGGGCAGCAAAGGCATAACAGAGGCACTGCCAGACTTGTCTGGGGTGAAGAACACGGTCAGCTCCTTATTTAGTTCTTTCACCGAAAAAGTGGGCTCAGGAACAAAGCACTTAACAGCCTCAGTTGAAAAACTTGTATCTCCCACACCAGAGAAACCTGAAGCCCCTGGTCAACCCGAGGGAGGCATCACAAGTCTGTTTTCAAGTAAGCCTAAGTCTGAGGGTGCCTCTCCAGAACTGAAAGCAGAAAGCAAATCGGATGCCAGGTTGCCCACGGCAACTTCCCCTTCTGTGACCCAGAGTAGCCGTGAGCGAGAAGCCGGTGATGCCAAGGCCAGCATCCCAGAAAAGACGGCGGGAGACAACAAGGCTCCTCCAAGTGTCCAGGATGCTTCAGCAAACGCTGCTCCGCCCCCTTCTCTGGACCCCAGCTCAGTCGTGAACTCCGTCTTAGGCATCTTCAACCCTTTGAAAATCTTCTCCGAAAAGGAAGCACCGAAAAAAGAGACTGCAAAACAGGAGGAGGCTGTGAAGGTGGAAGCCACGCATGCCAGTGCTTCTGAAGCCAAGGCAGGTGGGAAGGAAGCTGAAGGCAACGCGACAAAACCCACCAACGTTGCGCCTCCCGAAATGAGCAAGAGCGAGGCAGAAGCGAGCGCAAGCAGCGGCCCCGTCTCCTCCATCTTTGGCAAGCTGTCGAGCTCCGTTAGTTCTTTTAGCTTGAAAGCCAGTTTTGAGAGTCTGGCTGTTCCCAAGCAGCCAAGTGGGCCGCAGAAGGCTTTTGATGCGCTGCCGCAGGCCACAAGTCAGCCAGATAAAGTTGTTAAAGAACACCCAGACATGCCAAGAAATCCACAACCTGCAGGGAAAGTGCCAGAAAACAAGCCAAGTGAAGCCAAGAAGGAGACTGGTACCGCTCCGCCGTTGGAGCAGGGGGAACCATCTGAGAGCTTTTTCAGCCCACTTAAGAAATCCTTCAGCCAGTTGCTGCTCCCTTCTTCTGCTACCGAAACTGTGCCAAAGGAGCCACCACCGGGCTTGGGGAAAAGTCACCGTTCTGAAGATGATGTCAGGAAAACAAGCTCCGCAAGCAGCGAACCCAACTTCCCTTTCACCGGTAAGCTCCAGATTCCCTTTTTGAGCGGTTTTGGCTTTTCAGACAAACCACCGCAGGACAACAAAGAGAAGCCAGGAATTTTCACTTCATTCTTGAAAGCTGCTTCTGTGGAAAACCTGACAGCTTCAAAAGATCAAACTGCCCCACCAAGTTTTAGTGGAAAGCCACCAAATGCTGAAGAGGGTCACAAAAGCAGCAACGTGGAAGCTGCCAAAATGGACTCGTCAAAGTCTCAGGCAGTTCCCGAGGCACCGCAGAGAAAAGAGGAGCCGACGAGGAAGAAAGAAACCGGTAAAGAAGATGGTCTGGGTGCACCAAAACATGGAGATAAAGACCAGGGTGCCTCAGACACTTCAAAAATTGCCCACATGGATCATGATCCCAAACGCATGGGTGCTCTGGACCACAAGGATTCCAAATGCAGGGGGGAGCTGGCAGCCCCCACAAAAGAACCTGACTTAAATACCACAGCAGGACAGCCAGTGGTTCCTGGTGGAATCAGAGAGGACCAGGTAATGGATGATACTCCGAAGAAGGCCCCACAGCCAGGGCAGGGGTTGCTCTCGGGCCTCTTCCGGCGGGCGTCTTCAGACCACATAACCCACACGGAAGAGTCAAATGCTAAAAATGAAACGGACAGCCAGAAGAGCAGATCAGCCGGCTTACTTTCTGGATTATTTAGGTTTGCTTCAAGTGAAAACCTGACCGAAAGTATGCCAGATAAGGCAAAATCAGGCTCTCTGGGCATAATGAAGTTTTTTGAGAGGAGCGAAGAGACTAGTTCTGGTGACAAGTCCATTGGCTCACATGTGACTCCTGGTCCCCAAGAAAGCACTGGGGGGAAACCGGAGACGGGCAGCTTCATAAAGAACTTCATGCAGAGGCCAAAAGAAAAAGCGGAGGAGGCAGTGACTGAGACTGCGAAGGCGAATGGTCATTTTCCTCACCCAGAACTGAGCAAAAGGGACAACGGACATGGTCCCGTCCCTTGGAACCCCCCCTCTCAGAATGCTTTAAGCTCACAGTCAAAGATACAAGACTTATCGGGGCAGCCAACTCTTTATAGACAACCTACGGATTCCAATATTTATCAAGCAGTTCTCAACGAAAGGTCAAATGAATTTCTCAATTCCTCTTTGCTGAATGCTAAATTGTATGGCCACTCAGAGCAGCATCTTGCTCTTGAGGAAACAAGGAGCCACTCTAGCTTTGACTGGGAATATGATGCAGGAGCATTTTCTCTCAGTGCCCACCAGGTTTCCTTGCCCGTTTACTACGTCTTGCAGCAGAATTCTGTCCCATTGGCTGAGTTTCTGGAATGGCCAGACTCTAGTGATGCCGTAGTGAACTTGTGTAAAAAAGATGGCAATGCCAATGTCGTGGATTGGAGGTCAAATGCCAGTTTTGATGCCCTGAGCATGGATTTCAGTGTCATGTCACACGAATCGTTTGATCAGTTAGACTTACAAGATTTAGGTCTAGAAGAAACGGAAATGTGGGCAACGCATTCTCTGAATGGAAACCTTCCTCCATTTGATGACTGCAGCTATATTTTGGAAGAGATGCCCATGGACTTGAGCTATTCGTCGGCATGTGATGGCAATATGTGGACCTTAATTGATCAGGAGTCCTTGAGCTTGGAGGGCAGTTTTGTCTATTCATCTTATAGCCATGAGTACCAGGACTGGCTGGTGCTGCTTGAGAAGGGCGTGTGGTGGCCGTCGGAAGATGGCGATTGTGGATATTACATGTACAGGGATGGTCAGTTTGTTTATTCCCTGCTCACCGACCCCACTGGGCAGTATGTCTACATTTGCACTCCTGACACTTACACCTACCCAGACTACTGGGATTATAATTATCCGCAGAGCATTTTGCAGAGCACTGTCTTGGAAGATGACATGATTGCCGTTTGCGGTTTCAAAGTGCCTCTTGGTAATGAAGACGAGTTATTCTGGTTTGCTGAAGAGGAGCAATTGGATAATTACTCTGTAAACAAACCACTTGATTTGTCTGTAGCTCTGCAGAGAAGTGATCAACTTATGAACATGAATTTAGAGACCTTTTCGCAGATGTTTGAGGAGTCCATTTATTACCAGAGAGAGCAGCCTTTAGACTTTTCAGGATACAAACTTCAAAAACTCAAAGTAGACTTTAGGCCTGAGA
This sequence comes from Podarcis liolepis, assembly GCF_965112155.1. Taxonomy (NCBI): domain Eukaryota; kingdom Metazoa; phylum Chordata; class Lepidosauria; order Squamata; family Lacertidae; genus Podarcis; species Podarcis liolepis. The sequence goes on from NC_139565.1 coordinate 64,981,285, forward strand.
ATGACATGGAGTGGCACTCAGAAGAGCCTCCCCTGACCCTTGACCTTAGAGTTCACTCCAGGGTGGCTTCCAGTGGGAGGCTAAAAGATGATGCTCTACCCAAACATCCGGACAGGACCCCTGCTGTGACAGTTTCCGAAAGTGGACAGTCAAGACGGTTTGGTTTCCATATATTCCAGTCTTCTGCTAAGCCTGAGCCTTCATCGGCATCTCAGACTGTCACAGAAGTCAAAACCACTGAAGAAGATAAAAAGCCACCTCTGAATAAAGTCGCATCTTTATTCTCTGCTTTGGGTGGCCTGATGGGTAAGGGTATGGAAGCGCATGAGACAGTGGAAGACACGGCTGTGAAGAAAGGAGAACCGGTGGTGTTGGGACACAAAAACGATGCTCTTCCAGCTTCGCCACCCAGGAAAACAGGAGAGGATATGCAAAACCAGCAGCACACTGAGCGTGAACAAGAGAGAAAAGAGAGAGGCAGATTAGTTAAGTCTGTTAGGGATGAAAAGCCAGTGATTTCTCAGAAAAAGCCTCAGCTGGTGAGGTCTTCCTCTCAGCTAAGCCAGGGTCCCTTGGACAGCAAGACCAGTCAGCTGGATAAGAGTGTTAAGCCTGCTCCCCTCCCAAGTCAACAAAAACCCAAAGTGGGCGAGGATGAACCCAAGAAAACCCAGCCAGCCCCCAGCCAAGCGCCCACGGAGGCCGAGGGCACATTGTTTAAAAGTGCTCTCAAGATTCTCAGCCTGGGAGAAGACTCCTCCACACCTGCAGCCGCCAATAAAAGTCAAGGCCCCGGGTTCTTTGATTTCTTTAAAACGCAGGTCAACAAAGCCCCACAGCCACCACCAGCACCCCAACCAAATCTGACGAAAAATGAAGCCGAGAAGAAAATGCCTCAGGAGAAAGTGGAGCCCCCAGGCATTTCATCATTCTTTGGTTCCATAGGGGATCTTTTCAAAGTTGATGCAGCCCCTGCCCCACCAAGTGCCGCTGCTCCACCAAAGAGTGGAACCCACACCTCCCTGAAACCGAATGACAACGCGGAGCAGCGGAGCAGAGAGCCAAGTAAGAGCAGCACTCCTGCCCCTCGAATCCCCGTGGAGCAGGCTCGTGGGGAAGCTGCCCAGAAGCCCACAGTCCCTAAGGAAGAACAGCATGGGAAAGTAGGCAAGGAAGCTGCTCCAGTGAAGAAGGAGGACATCCCCACCGCAGAGAATGCGGAACCCAAGCCTCCCATGCAGGCAGGCCCTCGAATGGACCAAGCAAATCGCTCTCCAGGGCAGCATGGCCACGGACCAGCTGTTGCAGCGGGACCGCAAGGCCATGCAGGAGCCATGCCTGGTAAAACTCAGCCAGGAAAAGCCAGCCAGCCAGCCAGGGATTCTGGGTTTAGCCTCCCTTTTGGCTTGTCGCAGGCAGCACCTTCGAAGCCTCCGCAGGGACCGCAGCCGGCTGGCAAGAGCATCTTCTCCTCCTTCTTCGGTGCCCCAGAGAAAGCCCCTGCCCCAGCTCCAGCAGCTCCTAATGCCAAGCCCCCGGAAGCAGAGGGTCTGTTCAAGATGCCTTCTTTCTTTTCCGGAGGGCCCACCGCAAAGAAGAACGTGCCTCAGAGCAGCTCCAGCTTCAGCTTTTTCAACCTGCCCTCCTTCCTGGATGACAAGCCACCGGCAGCTGCTCCTGACAAGGGGAATATTGCAAAGCCACCTCAGCAGCAGGCAAGCAACCTGGGAAGGCCGCCTCAGCAGCAAGCAGGCGCAAAGCCATCTATGAAGCAGTGTGTTTCTGTTGACTCTGGCATTGGACTTGCCAGACAGCAGGGCTTGAAGGATAAAGAGGCAGCGGCTGGTGTTATAGAAGCAGTACTTGGAAAGCAAGAGGCTATTGGCCCGGAGCACAAGGCAAGTGAGCTAAAAACTCCTGCGGCTGAGCATGCTGCGGCAAGTGCTTCAGAAGCGAAAAATGAGGTAGAGATACCTTTTGTGGCCAGTAAACCTCCTGATGATGGTACAGATAGGGAAGACCACTCAGTCTGTCCTGATCCTGGCTCTCAGGTCCCTACGCTGCAGGAAGACGTTCCACCTTCCCTTCCGGAGATTCCACAACCAGAGGAGCAGCTGCAAGACAAGGCAGAAAAGAGTGATGGTATTGTGGTGTCCTCTGAGAAGGAATTTGTTCCTTCAGGTGGGAACGAGACTTCTGAAAAGGCAGAGCCCGGTCCAGTTTGTGATGAGACTCCTGTGGCTCTTGAGCCATCTCCTGCTCCTGGAGACCTTTCACAGGAGGTTGTACCTGAAGAAAAACCAAGCCTCCCTGAAGTCAAGCCCCCAGAACCCAAGCAACCTGATAGGACCCCAAATACTGCGGGAGAGCAGCAGGCTCAGGGCCAAAGGCCTCTCCCTCAAATGGCAGCAGCAGCACCTCACCTGCAGGAGAAACCTAAAGAGCCTGAGGCTGACAAATCAGTTCTAGATTCCTCAGTTGAAATGTTTTCCAGCTTCATGACGAAGATGAAACCAACCAAAACATTATCTGGCTTCTTTTCCCAGCCTCAGACTCCAGCAGCTCCTAGTGCCCAAAAGAAGAGCACTTCGTTTTTCGGCCTTTCCTCCCTGCCCACTGGGCCTCCTCCAGCATTTACAAGTGATCTCTTTGGCATTTTTAAAGGAGCAACAGACGAGACCCTTTCAAAGCCTGCAGGGAAGACCGCAGGCACTTCAAAACCCCAGGAAATGAGCTCCAGGGCAAAGGAGGCTGTGGGCCCAGTTCCTGGTAAAGGTCTCGCAAAACAAGATAAAGCCTCTAGGGATGAACTTTTAGGGACAAATGCCGGCAGCATTTTGAAACAACCGGACCAAACCTCTAGGGCTGAACCTACAGAGAAAGAAGCTAGCAGTGACTTGAAACAAGACGCCCCTTCTGCTTTAGCAGATGAGAGTTTGGGAAAAGAATGTACAGCAGAATTGGAAGCTGAAAACAGTGGAAGACCTGAACATGGTCTGGAACCCTCCCTTAATGCTTCAGAAACTTTAGACTCAAGTAGGGATCAGGGCCCTGAAGTGGTACAGCTGGACACAAACTTACTGGCATCTGATGAAGCAGGGAAGACTGCCCCGTGTAGTCAAGAGGTACATGATGCAGTTGAGACGGTGCTGCTGCAGGAGAAGAGTGAAGTGCCTGTGGAGCCCTTAGAAAATGATGCTGTCCCTGCTGTTGAAGAGCAACTGAGCCCGGCAGGAGAAACAGACGTTGGCCAAATGGATTTGGACGGTACATGTGAGCTGGAACCCAAGGTTGGTGAGGAAGATGAACACCTGAAACTGTCAGAACTGACGGATACTTCACTAACCACTGAAGAAGTAACTACAAAGAATGAGGCAGATGTAGATATTTGCCCACCAGACACGTTTGGGACCCTGGAGATGGAACCCAAAGCTGCTGCAGATGAGGCCCGTGACTTGCCCCATCAGGATATGGAAAAGGTCCCTGAAATAAAACCTGATCTTCCTCCTGAGCAGAAAGAGCCTCTAACCGTCAGCGAAGCAGCTCCAGAAGCTGCTCCCTTGAAAAGCAGTTTGGCTGGTAAGAGCAAGCCAGCCAGTGCTCCTGCAGAGGCCAGCAGCACCAAGCCCATGTTTGAAATTCCAAGCATGCCCACTTTGCCCAAATTTGGCTTCATGTCTTCTGCAGACAGCAGCAAGCCATTTGGCTCCTTCTTCTCTGCACAGCCGCCTTCAGCAAGCAAGCCTGCGCCTGAGCCAGGCCTCGTGTCCAGCTTCAACAAGTTTTCCTCAAGTCTCTTTGGTGGAGGAAGTGATGAGAAAGCAGGTAAAGTAGAGGCCACTTCGGGTGCTGTGTTTGGAAAGAAGCTGGACTTCTCATTTCCGTGGCAGAAAGATGCCAAGGAGGCGGTTCTCAAGAAGGAACCAGATGTGCCAACACCAAAAGCTTCCTCCAAACAGGAGGTGGCCCCAATTGCTTCATCCAAACTGGATTTGAAGGCACCAGAAGCTGTCTCGAAAGCCGAGGAACAAGCAGTGGATGTGACCGGTGCTGATGGGAGCCCAGACCTCTCTGCCTCTGACCAGCCAGCTGACAGTGCTGCTGATTCAGACCTTTCTTCTAAGCAGCCCGACAGCAAGAGCAACGAATGCTCTGATGGCCCCACGCCTGACATTCCGGTTGTGCCCAACAAGGAGCTGGAGCTTGAGGTCTCCAGAGAAACGGAAGATGAGCCAAGCACCATTTCCAGTGAGCCTCCTGGGCTCCCTTTGGAGGAACCAGCAGAAGGCGCCACACAGGTTCAGGATGAAGTAGAGCAGAAGGAAAGTGTCCCTTGTCCAGAAACGGAAACACTTGCTACTGGACTGCAGCCAGCGGAGCAGAGTAGCCCTGAGCCACTCAGGAAGAAAAGGCCAGTAGCCAAAACAGCATGATAAATGGTGCCAACTTGTGAGCCATTTATAATGCAAGTGCCGTAACGGTAGATGCCTGACCTCTTAGATCAGACTCCTCTAGGCTGTGTTTGGCATTAGTAGTACCCAGTGGTAGGTAGAGTTGTGAACGCTAGTTGCTAGACTGCCCACCCAGAGCCTCTCCTGCCCTTCTCCTTCTCAACTTCTGGTTTCCTTTGTTCCAAAAGGCTGCAATGACTCTTCCCCTTTTTCTCTCCGTTTGTGCTGTGTCCTTGTGAGTGAGCTGCTTTGAGTATTAGTTTCATTAACCTTCCGTAGCCTAATTGTGTGTGAGAGAAAATGACTTGTACCTCTAGATGACATGGTGGGAGGAAGGAAATCGGGGGCTCTCTTGGTTTGCAGAAAGCTTAGTTAGACAACATACAAGGCATTCACATTTTAAGATGGGAGAGAGACCCAGATGGCAGCAAAAGCTGTTTCAGTGGTTGCGGTTCAGTCACCTGCAGCATAACTTTTCTACACCCAGAAGGGGATTCCGATGAAACAGCAGATAAAAGCTTTCTGACAGTAGCAGCTGTTGAACAGACTCCCTGGGGAGTTGGTGGACTCTCCTTTCTTGGAGGTTTCTAAGCAGAGGTTGCCTGGCCATCTGTCATGGATTCTTGAGCTGTGATTCCTGCATTTAGGGGGTTGGGCTGGATGACCCCTGGGGGTCCCTTCCAACTCTGCCTTGCTAAGATTCTGTGATTAAAACCTCCTCCCTGCCACCAGGACAAGTTAAACATGGCCGTGGACTATTAAAGGTACTAATGCCGAAACATCCAGTTCTTGCTGCTCGGAAGCTGTTACTGCCCAGCTAACATGATTCCGTTTTTCTCTACTTTTACCAGCTGTATTCAGCGGCATTAGCTGAATGTGCTTTTCTGTCTTAGGCTGCAGGCATCTGGAGCCAATGAGGAGCTCCTTGGTGTCCCCATTAGGTCTCCAAGCAAGCTGATAACTGGCTTTCTAGTTTACCATATCTCAAAAACATGCTTAATTATTCCATATTGAAGAGAATTGCAGTGATTTCATGTTACAGCTATCAGTATATTAGTGACTTTTGCTCCCTGTTTACCCCTGTCCGGGGGATGATTGGGGCCAGTGTTCTTGCTGCCCCTCCCTAGTTACAGAACTGCTAGTCACTAAAATCATTGCTAAATCTGCATTCCTCACCTGCATTCCTCATCTCTAGACAATTGGCCCAGCAGGGATCCTGCTTCAAGCATTTTCCTTTCTGCCCAGCCTGTTTTCCAAGGAATAGATGGGATTTTCACAGTGTAGCTGCCTTGGGTCCTCTTGCAGATATCTCTGCCTATGTGGGCTGCCAAAAGCCAGGCGGCACTTCAATAGCGGCCCAGAAGCATTTGTGCCCCTTCCCTCTTAGAATTCCACAATGGAGAGAGAGAGTGTGGGTGTCTTGTTGAATTAACAGCTCCTGGTGCAGTAACTCCAACCTTATAATAATCAGTCACTCCCAAGCAGCAACAGCAATGGGCCCATGTTGTGCTGGAAGACAGGGCTGATTTTTCTAAACGGCAGCTACAACAGGATCCATTCTCAGCTGCTGGAGAAACTTAAGAATGTGTTAATGAAATGGGAGTGAAGATGAAACCCTCATGTCCCAGAATCCACGTGCAGTTGACATGCTAGGGGCAAACGTTGTTGTGAGAAGGTGTTGAGCTTAGCAGTTTAGAGGTTCAATGTGCACAAAACTTTTGCTGCCATTCTTAATTTTCTTATGGCCTGTGAACAATTTACAGGATGCGCAGCAGATGATGCTATCTGTTCCTGATTGATATATCAGTAGGGTCCAGAGGCTTAGGCCCAGCACAAAAATTGCAAACACAAACTTGGAAGTGGCGGGCGACTGAGAACAGTGGCTGCAATGTGCAAGAGACATTTGCTTGGCTAGAGTTTCCATTTGATGCGTTGGCCTGGTGTAGTTAGGATTTGCGCTCTCTCTCTCTCTGTGTGCATGCATTGTGCTGTTTCCTGGTTGCCAAGACCTTTTGACTTACTAATGCCTTGCTCTCTCACAGTCCTGCCAGCAGTAGTAAGTTTGGTTCCTCCTGTAACATCAGTCAGGGAAGCTCTCAGCTGAGTGAGCTGGACCAATATCACGGGAGTGTGCCCTGCTCCGAACACGAGGACGAGCTCGCAGAAGGGGTGCCTGCTGCTGCTCCTCCTCACCCGACAGAGGGCCCTGCGCCATCTAGCGAGCAGCATGAGCCCCAGGAAGTGCACAGGGAAGGAGAGGGGAAGGTGAAAGAGCATGCCACACCTCAACTACCTCCTGAAGCAGACGAGCCCAAAGAAGCCACGAAGACACCGGGCAGGTAGGTGGTGCACATTGGCCATGGATTCCTGGGAGTTGAACTTGAGGTCATTTTTCTGGTTGATCTTGGGAGAGACAAACAGGATATGGGTGTAGTGCCATAGCTGGTTTTGAGTAGTCCACTGGTGTCTAGGGTCAGAAAGGGTAGGGCAAACATCATTAAATAAATCTAATTAATCCTCCCCTTCATCATCCTCATCATTTTACACCCATCCAGTGACTAATGTGGTGCATTCCTTACAGGGTTCTCTACCACAGTCCCTGTTGGCCACACTTTCTGTTCTTTCCATGCCATTCTCTGTGTTTTGCTGGCCATCCCAGGTCTCTTGGGGCCAACTGTTCTCAGCGTTTGTTCCCACCATTACAATAAAAGCTTCTTTTCATGTGTTGAGTTTCATGAGACTGCTCTTGAGTTTCCAGCACTCATTTTTTCCTTGTTTTTCTTTTTTGCAAGTCACCTTGACGAAAATGAACTTCTCCTTCTTCCCGCTGCAAGAGCCCGCTGGATCCGAGCCATTAATAAAGTGCGGCTTCAATTTGAAGAGGTAGGGCCCGCGAAATGTCCCTTCCCCCATCCTTCCACCTGTGTCTGTGCTTGTAAACCTTGCCATGACTGTTGTCTGAAGGTTCCTTTGCTTGTCTAAGGGAGACACCGTTCTGGGGCAACTGCACAAATGGTGCATGTTCCTCTCTGGTACCAACAACTTGCTGAAGTTGACTGTGGTGGGCTTAATTTGTTGACCCCACGGCAGAGGGGTGCAGAACTTGTGCCCCACCAGATTTTGTTGGACTCTCTCCTCAGCCCCAACAGCCAACAGGGCTGGGATTGGGGCGAAGTTGGAGCTCAGCGACATCTGGGGGCACCAAGTTGGCTACCTGTGTTGTGTAGAAGAACCAGAATTATTTATGGAAGTGTTGCGTTGACATCACTGTTCCTGTGTCTGTAGTTTGTCTTCTGAGGCCCTTCTCTATGTTCCCTTTCCCCAAAAGGTTTGGAGGGTGACAACACAAGAAAGGGCCTTTTTTGTCGTGCCCCCCCGTTTGTGGAATGCTCTCTCCAGATGCTTTCCCAACCCGTTGTGGGTGTGTGGGAGAGGAGACCCTTCCATGAACTACTGTGCTGCTCCTGGCGGCCTCCCAAGAGCACCCAGAAGCCGAGTGTTGTCTGAACAGGCCGAAGCAGAGAGTGGCAGCAGGTTCCCTCTCTGCCCCGTGTTGTTGTTGTCTTGTGCCATTTGGATGCTGCCCTGGCCAGCGGAAGGCCATTGATGTGCCCCGAATCAAAATAGGCTCTCATGTTTGCAACCTTGCCGTTTTAGATGGATCAGAATTTACACAATGTCACCGGGCTCTTCTGCGAGTGGGCTTAGCATTGCAACTGTGTTGTTGAGGTATCACAAAAGGGTCCTTGGCAGCAATGATATTTTTCATGGAAAGGGGAAATCTGAGCTAAATGTGGGGAAAATACGGGGTAGCAGTTTTAGGGGTTTCTTTAAAACAAGAGCATGCAAAAGGAGCCCCTATCTAACACTGATGTCAGGCTTTCTTAGCAGTTTCTCATGCAGGGCAGAAACTGTGTTTTGCTACACAGAGTATCAAAACACTTTTTTAATTCTTAAGCAAGTCAGAAGCCTGTTGAGTTGAATTAAAAGATCCTGACGGGTGTAAGAAATGTGAGATATTTACAAAAAGCCGTCAACCCAAGAGCTTTAACAGAACAACCCGGCGAGTTTGTCTGTCTTCTGAAAAATGCTGCTTTGAATCATTTAGTAAATTGTTTTGAAAAGTAAAACTCTCAAGAGCACTGGAGGCTTCTGCGCACAAAGAGAATTGGTGGTGTGTGAACGACAAGCGGCTCTTGATGGCTGCAAGCAGACCCCTCGTGCCTTCAAGTGCCTCCCTCCATCTGCTTTCTTGTGGGGCA